>NW_020924883.1:56577-373279 GCF_003984885.1 Neopelma chrysocephalum | reverse complement strand
TTGGTAAATGCTGCAGTTTCTTCAGCCACAGGTCAAAAGATAAGTATAAACCACTGTTGCTGTAGTATGTGCATCGATCGCAAGTATTGTGTGATCAACCGAAGACTCCCACAATTCTGCAAATCTATCATTTGTTTCTTGCCAGTGTTTTTCATATTCTCAGGGCTTTTCATGACCTAGAAGAGAAATATCCCCCTAACAGCACTAGCTTACCTGAAAAAGTTCAATCTTATTTGACAGATGGAAACCGAAACACGCTCAAGTGTGTTTCATCCCACTAGAAGAAAGCAGTCTGGTGTGTACCACTTTGTGCTATACCTTTTCCAATACTCCTGCTGTCCTCCTCATTTCCTTTGCTTATAAGGAGGCCCTTTCATGTGATGGAACCTGAGGACTGGGATCAAGGAAGGTAAATATTGCATGTTAAGCACATCCTGAGCAGCAGTGGTCTTGTAGATTTAATCCCTTCTAACTACACAGTAACTAGTTGCTTTAAAACAAAAGGTGAGCTTACTCTAAAATATTTTGTATGCAGACAATTCATAGAAAATGAACCCTTTGACATCCTGGGTCAGAGTTTCAGTTGGTAGGAGATTTTTTTTTTTGCCAGCACACTGACTTGATACTTATTCTGGTCTTGGTTTGGGAGGTTTTGCAAGCATTCAACTGAGAACCCTGGCAGCCTTCTGAACAGAACTTGCCACCTGTGGGAAACTGAAAGGGAGCAAGTACTGCCTGATGGATTTCAAGTGCATGGAGCAGGATGAGAATGTACCCCATTCCCTGGGACACTCCTTTAACAGTCATTCCAGACAGCATTTCCAAATCTCATCCTAGAACCTTGCCCAGTTCCCACAGCAGGACAGCCAGCACTCAGACTTTGCCCGACTTTCACAGAGGCACACCACTGTCAAAGGCAGGGCTGCAATCTAGAATCTGACTCTGTCGTTGGGTAGTCAGCATCCAGGAGAATCACAGTATCACTGCAATCCCCCAACAGTTTCAAAAGCAATTAATTGAGCATTTAAATCACCTGTCACAGAGGGTCTTCTTGCTTCCAAAGACTCAAAACCCCATTCTGAAACATGATTTCCCCAACCAAAGCACTAGTGGTCAGAGTTTAAGAAGAGTGGCTAACAGATTTTCTTACATTCAACATTGTCATGTCCTTAAAATCTGATCTGTTATAGCTCTGCTGGGGTCCTGATGGGAACCTCAGCAAAGAAAGGATCCTAGCCTTGTGAAAGTTACAATACTGGATTTTGCCCAGGCTAAAAGATAGCAGACTTTAACTAAGTGGCATTCTTCTTTTTTGCAATTTATTTTAGGTCACTCCTGAAGACTGGAAATTTCGTAGAACTGTTTGAATATTCCTTTCTCTCTGAAATCTGTCCACTTAGATTCCTAGCAATCAAGTCACTGAGCTGGTCAACGTGACAAAAAAAAATGTTATTCGTTCAAATCCCTCTGAAAGTAAAGAGGATGTTTATTCAGACCTATACATACTCTAGAATGACTTACATAAGGGTTTCTCATAACTAATGTTTAAATTTGAAGTAGATGCAAACAAAAATATAATCACTATCCTTGCATTTCTCTACATTACTCATAAGCAGCTAAACTACAATTTATTGTGCTGGCTTTCTAGCATGTCTTTTCATAGGCTAATGAAATAGTTCTCTGGAATTTTGCAAGTTACTAATAGTGGTGCAAAGCAGACTAGAAACTGATGAACCCCTTATTCTAAAATAGATGAAAAGAAATCATCATCATCATGGCTAGGCTTCGCAAACAAAGATTTGGGAAGGACTCTACCCACACTTGCTACAAGCGTGCTGGTGGCTAAAAAGGCCAATGCAAGATAGACAAATCCGGTTGCAAAAGGCACAGTGGAAGGACTCCTTAGGTGGTATCGACAAGACACGGTTCTTTCTACCTTGTCTTTTCTCCTCAAGAGTGATCCTGTGTGCATTCTCAAAAGAGGCAGTAGCGTTATAGATAGTGTGTCTCCAGACCTCCCAATTGGAGGCCAGAGTAGACCAGTGATGAAAATCAATATGGCTAAAGCTGAGATATTGATCAGGGAGTCCTTGTATCTTTTCTTCAGGGCTCCTCTCTTGCGGCAGCCAGTGGCAAGTTCACCATAGAACACGATCTTAGGGAGGCAATGGTCCTCCATCCTGGAGATGTGTCCTGCCCAACGCAGCTGTGTTCTCAGCAACATGGCCTCAATACTTGTAACTGCTGCCTGTTCTAGAACAGATGTATTAGTCACATAATCTGACCAGTGGATGTTTAGGATTGTATGGAGGAAGCGCTGATGGAAGCGTTCTGGGAGTCGCAAGTGGTGGCGGTAAATGACCCATGATTCGGATCCATATAAAAGAGTAGACAGCACAATGGCTCTGTAAACACTGATCTTTGTGCTTTTCTTCAGGTGTTTATTTTGCCAGACTCTTTTATGGAGTTTTCTGAAAGCTCTATATGCCTTTACTAACCTGTTGTCTATCTCTCCATTGATTTTACCATCTGAGGAGATGATGCTTCCCGAGTAATTAAACTGCTGGACTGATCTGAGCTCTGATTTGCCAGTGGTGATATGGGGGTGATGCAAGACTTCCTGAGGTGCAGGTTGATAAAGAACTTCTGTCTTCTTCAAGCTGAATTCCAGCCCAAAAAGCTCAGCAGTGTCTGCAAAGCAGGAAGTTAAAAGCTGCAGAGCTACTTCTGTGTGGGCGACGAGGGTGTCGTTGTCAGCATAAAGCAGCTCACAGACAAGATGATTTAAGGTCTTAGTGTATGCCTTCAGTTGCCTTAGGTTAAATAGGCTTCCATTGGTACAATATCGGATGTAGTGTGCTGGTTTAAAAGTTAACCAGCAAGGGAAAATGAACTCAATTCAAAAGAGAGATTTATAAGTCAGAATAACAATTTATTAAAATAATTCAATAAGTACAATTATACAGACAGACAATTGGTTTTAACCCACAAAACCCAAATGTACAACCCAGCACCCTAGGGTATGAACAAGAGTGGTGTATCTTGGCCTACCCCCGAGTCCAAAGCAAAGGGAGAGGGGATAAACCTGCTGGTGGGAGAGCTGCTGCAGTCTGGTCAGAAGTGGTGATTGCAGTCCAGTCGAGGGTGGTGGTCTCAGTCTGGTTGAACGCGGTGGTCTGCAGTCTAGTTGAAGGCAGTGGTTTGCAGTATTCCTCTGGATCCCACGAGAGGTGGCAAGGTTCTGAAACTCCCAGTTATATACTCTCCAGTTCAGGCGGGAGTGCTCAGTCCCTCCCTCAGAGTAGGGAATTCCATAAAAGGGCATGCGGATGCTCAGTCCCTCCTCCATAAAAGGGTATCAGAGCGGGGAATTCCATATAAGGGTATCAGAGCGGGGAATTCCATAAAAGGGTATCAGAGCGGGGAATTCCATAGAAGGGTACAGGAACATCTTCCCACCTTGCAGGCCTCTACTGACAACAGTTTTTGGGAAATGGCATGGAGGCTATAGAATACACAGTTTTGGGTTACACCCATCCAGGGATGAATTGGTCCCAGCCGTTCTAACCAGGACATGTAGATAGCATTTTCTTTGTTGAGATCTGCCCTTTGGAGCATCATGCTGAAGAAGATTGTGAGTAGGGTTGGTGCAAGAACGCAGCCTTGTTTCAGACCACTGGTAATTAGAAAGGGCTCAGAAAGTGCATCGCCATATCTGACTTGGCCGCGCTGATCCTCATGAAGTGAGATGATCATTTTAAGGAACTTGGGGGGAAATCTTAAACGTTCCAAAATCTGCCATAGACCTTTTCTGCTCACAGTATCGAAAGCTTTGGCGAGATCAACAAAGGTTACCTAGAGACCTTTGTTCTGTTCCCTACACTTCTCTTGCAGTTGTCTGAGAACAAATACCATGTCTGTGGTACTCCTGTTGGCTCTGAAACCACACTGGCTTTCAGGTAGAAGTTCTTTTGTGATAGCGGGTATTAGTCTGTTCAAAAGTATTCTTGCCAGGATTTTGCCAGCAATGGAGAGCAGAGTAATATCTCGGTAATTTGAACAGTCTGATTTATCTCTTTTCTTCTTAAACAAGGTGATGATGACTGCATCATGAAGGTCTGATGGTAGTTCACCTAGTTCCCAACAGTGCACCACGAACTCATGAAATATAGCAAGGAGCGCTTGGCCCCCATGCTTCCAGACTTCAGGTGGAATTCCATCAACCCCAGCTGCCTTGCCAGTTTTCACCTGCTGTATGGCCTTAAGAGTTTCTCCCATAGTAGGGCCAATATCCAATTCATTCTTCACCGGTTGCTGTGTAATGCACTGAATTGCTGAGTCTTGAACTACACAGCTAGTACTGAAAAGAGTCTGAAAGTGTTCAGACCATCAATTCAGAACGGAGATTTTATCTGTGAGAAGCATTTGACCATCTGCACTGAGTAGAGGGCTTTGGACCTGGTATGTAGGCCTGTATGCTTTTTCAAGGCCTCATAGAATCCTCTGTAATCATTCGAATCTGCACATAATTGAATCTTTTCTGCTAGATTGATCCACCACTTGTTCTGGATGTCACAAAGTTTCTGTTGGAGCTTGCTGCATGCAAGACGAAAGGCTGCTTTTCTTACATGACAAGATGGCTGAGCAAGGTGTGCTTGGTGAGCAGTTCTCTTCTTCCTCAACAATTCCTGGATCTCTTGGTTGTTTTCGCCAAACTAGTCCTTGTTTTTCTTGGAGGAGAACCCTAAGGATTCTTCAGAGGACTGCTGGATGCTATTTTTAATATGGTGCCAAAGTGTTTCTGAAGAGGGATCTATGGAATGATCTTCGAGCCTAGTTTGCCTGGAATCTGCCTCTCACTGTAGCTGTTAGAAGATTGTTAACTTGGAGTCTCCTTCTTGGCATACTGTTCCTTTTAGGTTTGAACTTAAGGTGGAAGTTAAGTTTACAACGCACAAGGCAATGATCTGTTTGACATTCAGCACTAGGCATCATGCGGGTGTGATGAACATCGCAAACATCTCTCTGTCACACCAAGACATAATCAATGAGGTGCCAATGCTTGGATTGAGGATGCATCCAGGTTGTCTTCAAACTATCTTTCTGCTGAAAGTTAGTGTTGGTGATGGTGAGCTGCTGCTGAGCACAAAACTCTAGCAGAAAGCATCCATTATCATTGCAATTTCCAACACCATGCTTACCTAATACTCCTTTCCAGGCTTCACAGTTCTTTCCTACTCTGGCATTGAAATCACCAAGGATTATGATCTTATCATCTGCAGGAACCTTTTGGGTAAGGTGGTGCAGGTCGGTGTAAAATTTATCTTTTTCGGCAGGGTCAGCTTGGAGAGTTGGGGCATATATACTAAAGAGAACATGTTGTTTGTTGTGTAGTGGAAGGCACAGGGAGATAATATGATTGGAATGACCTGTCGGCAGATTTTCAAGTTTAGAGACAATGGAGTTTTTAATCATGAAGCCAACTCCTCAGAGATGCCTTTCGTTTCTGGGTTTACCTGACCAATAGAGTGTGTAACTGGCACCATGTTCTCTAAGGCTGCCTTCCTCATGGAGACAAACTTCACACTGAGAACAGCAATGTCGATGTTGAGTCGTGACAGTTCGTGGGCAATTAGAGCAGAACGATGCTCAGGACAACCACTATCCACAGTATCAAGCATGGTTCTGATGTTCCAGCGTGTGAGTGTCAATTTGGATACACCTTTAAAGGCAGATGTATGCCTTTGTCTCTTGGTCTTTGTTTGACCACATCAGAACATGCCTGTTGGCCGCAGTTAACCAACTGGGTGAAGGGTGGAGATGAGCTTTGGTTAGGCCACCTTTTCTAGGCCCCTCTCTGTGTGGAGATAGCAGTGCTCTCCTTGAGAAAGTATGCTTGGTCATTCAGGATGCTGTCGAAAGAGACTGTCATCTCCGGGGTCGGTCTCAGGCGACCAATGCCCTGAACCGCCCGCATGCAAGGTTGGGTCTGCGGCTTCCAGTGCACCTTTCACCTGCCGTTTTGTCCCTGGCCTGTCGCTACAGGGCTTTACAAATGTGGATATATCCTTCGAGCCTGCACAATGGATTTTTTTAGGTGAGACGTAGCATGTGCAGAACTGGACCCACCCTTTAATCCTAAGGTTCATCTGCCAGGGCCTAGCAAGCTTGGGCGGTGACAACGAAGTTCTCAGGATGTAGGTTTAACTAGAGTATCCTTCTCTTAGATGAATGGCCTTACACGGCTAAGCAAGCTCCATCTGCCTGGGTTTGGAATTAGAGTTGTAGATTAAAGGAAATATGCTATCATAAAACTACATCACAAGATATGTAAAAGTACAGCACTGGAAAATGTAGTAAGGAGGATGCTAGGGTCACTTTACACTCCTTGTAAATCCACACCTAGTGTCTACACAGGCAAAACTATCATTTGGAGCCTAAATCCAATGATTTTGCTTGCTGTTTGTAAAATAAACTGCAGCATTTAATCTGTGAAACGAATGTGACTCCTATATCCCAGCATTGTCCAGAACTTCACCCATAACCAGTAATGTACCTTCTGAAAAAATTCCATGCAACCATGTTAATATACTTAATTTCCCCCCACAATTTAATTTGCTATTACTAAAACTGAGTTTTGACTCCATCTGCCACAAACACAGCACAACAAACCATAAAAATTGTTTGCATGTTTCAATTAAATAAAAAAAAATTACAAAAAAATTTTAATTAAGCATAAGGGGAAAACGACATAATTATTAGAAGCAATTCATATTGATATTAATATTTGAATGTAAAGAAGAAGGACAGAGAGAAAAAAGCTAAGAAAAAGAAAAATAGATTTGCTTAAATGAATTCAGAGGTTCACGTTCAATTTCCTACTCCATTGCACTGCTTCTGCTTCTGAAAATGAAGTTTTGCTGATGCCAATGAGGCCGCATTGGCATGAAGATAAAAAAACTATAGAGAAAGCAATATTGTGCTTGCACAAAGTGCCAATTTCTGACGATTTCTCAGTACCTCTGGCTGAGAGAGGAACACCACCAAAACAGTGGGCCTCACCAGCAGATGCATGGCTCAAGCTGGCCTCTGAAGAGCTAAGGAACCAAAACTCTGAATTTCCCTACTAAAGAATTTAGTTTAACGGTTTCTCAAGAGCTGCCTGATCTACTAATCTAGACTTTTCTAGCTATTTTTCTTGAGAAGATGCCTTTTTTTGTTGGAAAAAGGAGAGGCTAAGGGCTGGGTCTCATAGCAGAAGCATTGTTTCCAGCTGAGGCAAGATTCATGTCTACCTGTCATGTGTTTCCTGCAAAACAGTCATGGGGAACTTGAGATCCAGCCCTTACTGTACATCAGGTAACATGCATCCTCTTGTTCCCAATTTTTTTTTCTCTCTCCCTTTGCCCTACTTCTTTAGGTATCCATAACCAAGGGAACTGGTTTTGTCATCAGCTGAGTTGCCTTTCTTCAAGCCCTAGCTAAATTTGTCACCCTACATGAATAACAGTGAAAACTGTGTTAAGGCAGCCTTGGGAAAGAGCATGCTGATCTGATCTTTTGTTGTTGTTTTGTTTAAATGAAAGATTCAAAGGTCGCATTGGAATTTTGTTTTTTCTTTTGGAGAGTGGAATTTTTCATACCTATTTAAAAAAAAAATAATGGTCTGTCTTTGTTAGGGTTGCCTGCCCTGTAAGTGGAATGCAGTGCCAAGTGTAGGGAGGGTGGAATTGGGGTTTACAGGCTGAAAATCCCTGAGGAAGAGCAACCACAGAAAGAAAACTAAAAAAAAACCCCAAAACCAAATAAACAAACAGAAAAATCCACAAAAAAAGAAGACTTTTTAATGTGGTTATCTTCTACAGAAGAACATTTCACCAAATAGATGTCTCAATTCTCTCTCCAGCAGCGTAACACTTTTGTAACTAAACCAAATCACTACACTAAAGAGTGAAAAATGAATAGCAAGGCCATCTTGATGCATAGTGTTTTAAATACTGCTTTATATCTCCTGGGAATTGGCCATGACCTGTTTTGGTTCTCATTTGTTTGCACAGAGGTTCAAGCTACCAAAACTAAGTCACAAAACTTAACGTATCATGGTTCCAAAAAACTTGCAAATGGCAATGAGAGTGTTGACAAACCAAGAGATGTTCTAACAAAGCTGTATCTCCTTTATTTCTGGTGGAATCTAGGTAGTGCAATATTTTGCAAGAATTCATCAGCTCTTGCCAGCACTAATTCATCCGGACCCTAGCTTTGGGGATCTCTTGGCTTTTACTGAACTTGAATACACCCTAAGTACCCAGAAAGCTCTAAAACATTAAGCTGTAAATTCCAATGGTTTAGGAAGAGGACACTTTCTCAGACATTGAGGAGAAGGAATAACTATAAAGTTATTATTATGATGTTGTTGTCGTTTAATTATTAATTCCTTCTGCCCTTTTCAGAAAATATAAATTTTATTTTCTGTTTAATTAGACAACTTGCAGATGATCCTTTCCTCCTGTTTCTGGGTCAGAGAAACCCTTGATACCAAGAAAGATATTAAACCAAAGTAATTTTTATTAGACTCTCTGAAATGCTAACAATCATTGTGGTTGAAGGGAGACGTCCTCCAGCCAAGATTTGCAGCTATAAACCTTAACTAATATCAGAAGCAGGGGTCAGTGTTTCTCAAAAAATAACCTATTATTTAGAATACTGTGAAACACAAGACAAAGTTTGCAATTTCCTCTCAAGTGAGAGGATTTGTGTATCTTAAATTCCTTCCCTAACCTCCAATTTGGACTGGTGAAACGACAATAAAAATGGGAAGGTAAAATCTCAATATTTTCTCTCAGTCTCTCTTTCCTAGTAAATAGCTATTTATCCCATAAATAGCCAAACACATAGGGAATTATTCCACCTCTATTTATATCCAGCTGCCTGGTGACAATGAGTTTTCTTGGTTTGTGAGAAATAAAGGTCTCCCAGAAGTGTCACATAGAAGCATGCCTGAGTAGCTGTAGGTAACTAAATGATTGGGCAACAGCTGACTGGGGACTCTGAGATGGTGAAGTTCAAATTTCGATGTTCAAAGTAGCGTCTAGATATGTGATTTCTATAGGAAAGGGAAAAGGAAGAAGACAGTTTATACAAACAGTTTGTTTCTTTGAATTTCTTTCCCAGAAGGAAATATAAAATGAGAACGAAACATTTGCCCTTGTGGGGAGAAACAAAGATAGTAAGATGCCTAACAGGCCAAACTGTTGCTCACTAGTACGGAAAGACACTTAGATGTCATGAGCAGGAGATAGGGCTTTGCATGGCATACGAAGTGGCTGGAGATGGAGAAGGGATTCCATTTTGCCACCACCCAACACTAATTAGTGCCTTACACAATGTTTCTTTAATTATCTCCAGCCTATTTTCTCTTAAAATCCATTTACTAAATCATGTTAACTCTCTCTGTGATACTCTCCACTCTAAGATTTTTGTAACATATTTTATGTAGATCAGAAGTAGGTTCTTCACAGGTCACAGCAACTGTTCGAGGCTGGTTGCCTCTGAGATAAGGGCACAGGATGAAGGGTTCTTCATTTGCAGCAGAACTGGAGATGAGACAGAACTGGAGATGAGACAGAATCAGTCCTCATCAGAGGCTCCCACTGGACTTGTGATATGAATTTCACAGGCTTTCTGCATAGCAGTATATATAAAGGCAGAACTCCAGTTTAAGAAGTTATTGAAAAATGTGTAGCTTTTCAGCACTTTGGGTGATTTTGGCATTACTATATATTACATGCTATAAATTACTTGATTCTCATAGGAATGCCATGGCTCACATTAAATCATATGAAAGATCATATATACAATCATAGAATATCTCAAGCTGGAAGATACCCATAAGCATCATTGAGTCCAGCTTCCTGCTCCTGGTAGGACCACCTAAAGCTAAGCCACATGACTAATAGTGTTGCCCAGGTGTTTCTTGAACTCAGGCAGGCATGGTGCTGTCACCACTTCCCTGGGGAGCCTGCTCCAGTGGCTGACCATCCTCTCAGTGAAGAACCTATTCCTAATGCCCAATCTGAACTTTCCCTGAATCACCTTCATTCCCTTTCCTGTGTCCTATTGCTGGTTCACAGAGGGAGGACATGAGCACCTTCTTCTCCCCCATTGTGAGGTGCTAAATTATTATATTGGCTTGAACCAACCAGGTGTGTGTGCGGGGGTGTAGGACAGGTTGAATTCACAGAAGTGAGGTGATGGCCTGTCCCATACCCCTGCCCCTGCAAGTGTCCAGGGGCAGCCCTGGAGCAGCTGTCAGTCAAAGGCAGCCCAGGAGCATGCCCACACCATCCTGGAACCCCTAACTCAGCCTCTGATCAGCTGGCACAGTGGGAACACCACCTCTCACCCCGCCCCAGAGCCCCAGAGTGGCCAGTAGGATGGGAGTCCTGCCTGGGAGGGGTGGCCACAGGGGGGACCAATGCAATAAAAGCAGCAACATGTGCTGTCTATGTTGCTTCATCCTTACCACCTGGCCGTGTGGAAGCTGGACTTGAGTAGGACTCTCTGGTAGCAGCTATATTTTATTCTTTTTTTCTCTCTCTTTCTTTACTGCTTCTTCTCTCTTAATCTCCTTTCTTGATATTTTGGGTAACTAGGGACTGGATGGGTTGGATTTTGCTAAGTTGTATGGGTTAGCATGTGCTAAGTCAATGCTTTGTGGAATGCTTTGTTTGTTAAACTTTTGCCAAGATCTTTTATTTTTCTAAAGTTTACCAGTAAAGTACCTCCTGAGAAAACGTGCTGCATCTTCTCCTTTGCACTGTCTCTTAAGGTGTTAAAAGAACCGAGGGCTTTTCTCATAATTCAGCAGGTGAAGTTTTGGAGCCTTGTTTATTTTTAGAGTAAAACTCCCTTGGTGAGCTCGTAGCTGGAGGTGTGTGGTCTTACACCTGCCTGCCTTAAGGAAGCTATAGGCTGTGATGGGGTCACCCTTCAGCCAGCTCTTCTCCAAGCTGAACAAACCCACTGACCTCAGCGCTTCTCAGAAGTCTTGTTCTCGAGACCTTTCACCATCTTGGTCACTCTGGACATGCTCTAATACTTTGATTATATTGAAACTCCCAAAACTGTACACAGGACTTGAGGTGGGGACACACCAGCATGGAGTAGAGCTGGACGAATCCCTTCTTTGACTGGCTGGTGATGCATCCCAGGACACAACTGACCCTCTTGGCTGCCAGGGCACACTGCTGACTGATATTCAACTTGCCATCAATCCAAGCCTTCATATCTCTTTTTGCAGGCCTATTCTCCAACCTCTCATCCCCCAGTTTGTACATATACCCAGGATTACCCCATCCCAGGTGAAAAACCAGCATTTGTTCTTGTTAAATTTTATATGGCTAGTAGTGCTCGGCTCTCTTTTCTGTCCATATCTCTCTGTAAGGCCTCTCTATCCCCAAGGGAGCTCACAGGTCCTCCTAGTTTAGTATCACCAGTAAATTTACTTGATTTACATTTGATTCCTGCATCCAGATAAAGTATAAAAACATTAAAGAGTACAGACCCTAAAAAAAGAGAAACATTATTGCTTTACTTTTCTGTACAAGGATTTGTGTATTGTCAGGAATTTTTTTTCCCTTTTTATAAACACAATCTTCAGTTAGCAGAACAATGCTAAATCTATTAGCATTTGTAACACATTATAAAAGATCCCCTGGCAACCTTCAATGAGATTCAGACAACAGTTATGTCCTGGTTAGAACGGCTGGGACCAATTCATCCCTGGATGGGTGTAACCCAAAACTGTGTATTCTATAGCCTCCATGCCATTTCCCAAAAACTGCTGTCAGTAGAGGCCTGCAAGGTGGGAAGATGTTCCTGTACCCTTTTATGGAATTCCCCGCTCTGATACCCTTATATGGAATTCCCCGCTCTGATACCCTTATATGGAAGAGGGACTGAGCATCCGCATGCCCTTTTATGGAATTCCCTACTCTGAGGGAGGGACTGAGCACTCCCGCCTGAACTGGAGAGTATATAACTGGGAGTTTCAGAGCCTTGCGACCTCTCGTGGGATCCAGAGGAAGATTGCAGACCACTGCCTTCAACTAGACTGGAGACCACTGCCTTCAACTAGACTGCAGACCACTGCCTTCAACTGGACTGCAATCACCACTTCTGACCAGACTGCAGCAGCTCTCCCACCAGCAGGTTTATCCCCTCTCCCTTTGCTTTGGACTCGGGGGTGGGCCAAGGTACACCACTTTTGTTCATACCCCAGGGTGCTGGGTATACATTTGGGTTTTGTGGGTTAAAACCAATTGTCTGTCTGTATAATTGTACTTATTGCATTATTTTAATAAATTGTTATTCTGACTTATAAATCTCTCTTTTGAATTGAGTTCATTTTCCCTTGCTGGTTAACTTTTAAACCAGTACAAGTTACTGTTGAAGTCTAATTTTTAAAGCTGTGCAAAAGTTGTTGTGTGGAGCACAATGGCTTTGGCTAGTTTGCCCATTGTCCCTGCATAGGCACAGCCAGAAATAGCTCACTACTAGGTGTAACAATTCCTGAAATAAAAAACCCCCTTGTTTGCATTTTAAATTTACTGAATCATAAAATAATGTTTGACCTAAGCACATAACGGATACTCTGACTTCCTACCCTTGACTTCACTTTCTATGTTGAACAGTTTTAACACTATGTTTGTCTTGTCTGTTTCATATTTCTTTAACCCATTTAAACTGTGAAGACAAACAGAACATAGAGGTTCCCTGTCTTCTTTCCTGACTGCAACAGTAAGGAACCTTTCACCTGTGTTTTAATTTTAGATCAATTACAGTCAGCTTGTGAATTCTAATTCTGAATAGAATGGTAAGGCTAATGTTCAACATTAGACAGACTAGTGAAATAATGCTCCTGATCTTTACTGATCACCTTAACAAAGAAATCAAGTGCACCCTCAAAGAGTTCACAGACATCATTACATTGAGCAGGAACGTTGATCTGCTGGAGAGTAGAAAGGCTCTGCATAGGGATCTGGACAGGCTGGAAGAATGTGCCAAGGACAACTGTATGAGGTTCAACAAGGCCGAGTGCCAGGTCCTCCCATTGGGTCACAACAACCCCATGCAACACTATAGGCTGAGGGAAGGGTGGCTGGAAATCTGCGTGGCACGTGCTGGTTGACTGCTGCTGAACGTGAGCCAGCACTGTGCCTGGGCAGTCACTAAGGGCAACGGCAGCCTCACTTGAATCAGCAATAGTGTTGCCAGCAGACACTGATGAGGCTGTGCCCTGAGTACTGTGTTCAGTTCTAGGCTCCTCAGTTCAGGAAAAACTTCGAGGTGCTGGAACATGTCCAGAGAAAGTCAATGGAGCTGGCAAAGGGGCTGGAGCACAAGTCTCATGAGTTGCTGCTGAGGGAGCTTGGAGTGTTTAGTCTGGAGAAAAGGGGGCTCAGGGGAGGCCTTATCACTCTCTACAACTACATGGAAGAAGGTTGTCTCAAGGTGGGGATTGGTCTCCTCCAAAGTAACAAGTGACAGGACAAGTGGAAATGGCCTCAAGTTGTGCCAGGAGAGCTTTAGATTTGATATTTGGAAAATTTCTTCACTGAAAGGATGGTTAGACGTTGGAACAAGTTGCCCAGGGAAGTGGTGGAATCACCATCCCTGGAAGTGTTCAAAAAACATGTAGATGGGGCACCTGGGGACATGTTTTACTGGTGAACACAGCAGTGCTGAGTTAACCGTTTGACTCAATGGTCTTGGAGCCTTTTTCAACCTAAACAATTTTACGATTCTATCATATTATTCCTACCATTTTTCCTCAATCAGTCCAACTTTAAAGGGAAATACAAACAGGGTTTTCTGTGTGCCACACCCTAGGGTTTTATTATTAACTATTTCATGTTAAATTATTACCTTCTGCAGTGGTGACCTGTCTCTTTAAAAATATGGAAATAATTAGCAATACTGGAACAGAAGCTCAAAATCAAGGTCTTGTCATAACAGGCAACGGGTAGGTACATAAATGAAGATAGACTCTAACCTTCTGAAGAGGTGACAAGAAGAAATGGGGACAAAGGAAGGACAACACAGGGAAATAAAGCAGGTTGCCCATGCTATCAAAAAACAGGATCTGGATGTTCAAGACCCAGTTGACTGAAATGACCCTCACTTCTCTAGCTTGAAATCTGGAGTCATCTAAAGTCAGTTTTAAGCTCACAAAACAAAGTGAAAAAGGAGTGAAAGCACAAGTACATGCCCAAGCAACGTGGCCTTTGTCTTACAAATTGGAAAGTGCTTCTGCTGCCACAGCAGATCAGACTGAGGACAGGAGTCCAGGTTGGAGTCACTGGACTGGACTGGACACAGCTCATGCAGAATGTAGTTAGATACTTCTATCAGGATATCTGATGTTGGCACTTTGTATGTGTGGATTGTGGCTCTTTTGTATAAAAATTGTCTGATGTTTATTTAAAGTCAAACCTTTAAAGATCTCTGAATCTACAGATTTTCTTCTTCCAAGTACATTGTACTCATCATCCCTTAGACCCTTCAAACATGTTGATCCTCACAGCAACTCTGCCTGGTAAGGAAGTATTGACATATTTATTGTGCATCCAGAAACTGAGGCACAAAACATCTTGGGAAGAGATCTTCGGAGTGATACATGTCTAAAATTTAAGTTTTCAAACACATCTGCTCAGCTCTACCTTTGCAGACCACTTCAAAATAAATGCTGAATACTGGCCATGCTGTTAGAATAGCCACTTCCATCAGTAGCTCAAAGTTATTAAAAATTAATATTGAAGATGGTACTCAAAACTGTGGAGATGACATTAAGAGCTTTGAGAAAACCCAAGGCTTGTTTGGCAGTTTCCAGTTTACACCACATGAAGATGAAAAGCAATATTCCATGTTTTCTGTTGTTCTCTGCTCCCATAATCTGCCACTTGTCAAATCTGCCATTCTGGGTTCCTGAAATGCTGCCCATCACTCACCTAAACCAAAAATATACATTCCTTATTATCTTCTTCTCTGTTGATGCCAGGTTATCTTGGTGGACTTAAAAAAAAAAAAAGGCATACTGTTGGGGGAAAAAAAAGTCACTTTCTGAATGAGACTGGATTCCTGATTTCTTTCTGTACAATATGCTTTCCAGAAGAGTAAGACAATTTCAGTGCATCCAAAATAATGCTAAGAGCACCAGTAATCGGAGAAAAAAGTGGTAAAAGAGTACATTTTTCTGAGGAAGAAAACAATACTTACAGGACACAAACCATTGTGAAAAAAATATGTTTTAACTTGACAACAGTTCAATAGCAGAAGCAGCAATTTCACCCTTAGCTATGAGTGAAGAAACAATGACTAAGAGATTTCAAGGTTTCTATGGCTTCATAGCAAGGTCAGTGTACTTTTTTCCAATGAGTGTCCTTGAGATCTGAGAGAAAAGACATTTCTGACTATTTAAAAGGCCAAAATGCCTTACTGCTGTGAGGAGTTCTGCTTTCTGATTCACCTCACCAAAGCCTGTAAAACTTGTCCGAAATTAGAATTGGTCCAGAAGACTGAAAATCTGGAATAATTGCCTTTGGAAGAACTCAGGATTTGGCCATCTTTATTATATTACCTTTCATGGCATCTGATTCATTCATCTGCCCTTTCATGGTCTGATTACTTTAATTATAGGTGTATACTGCATTTCCTGAACAGTCATCTTACTTATTTATCACTGTGTGAAAAACGCCACAGAGAGTAAACAATAGCTAAATTTCAAGTCTAGCATGAACTACTAGTTACTACCTGAAATGTTACAACAAATTAAGCTGCCCTGAAAGTTTAGAAAATATTAGAATAATTGGGTTTTCTTATACGTCTTATTTCAGACTTTCAGCTTCTCTGACAATACCCTGGTTTGCAGAAGGGTATTGTCAGACTTCTGCAAATCAGACTGTATATTCAGTACACTGAAGATACGTCTACAGGTTCAATACAGTCACCCGTAACAATAACTGAACTCAACTAAAACGAAGCAACAGAAGTATTAGCAGCAGGCAAGATCTGTTTGTTCTTCCCAGTCTCTTCCCCTCCGTGTTCAGCCCCAATTGCTATTCTAGGCTGCTTGTGCCTATTTACAGTTACTTCCTTCCCTTCAGCACTCTGTTTGAATTATACTTTCACCCTGTTAAATCGGGTTGATGTAATTTAAATCTCTCTCAATTAGAGATTTCCAATTTGCCTTGCTATATAAAAGTCTTTTCTCCGAAAACCTCATGCTGATTGTGGTGTTTTTCAGTGCCTTCCTTGCTCTTCTGAAGCAGCAGTTAGAGAATTTTAACAGTTGCTGGATTTTCCAGCAACTATCCTTATTTGCTGCAGTGTACTTAATTGTACTGCTTTATAGCTTTAGCAAATAAAAGGAATTACTTCCATTGCTTAATTCCTCTATAACATGAGTAAAATAAAATAGTTTTTTGTTCTGATTTTGCTACAACTTTTTCTAGAAACATGCAGATAATCAAACACCTTTTCGCTGCTGAACATCACCAGTAAAGAAAACTTCATGCCTCCATATGCGGGCCATTTAACTATGGATCAAATGGCTTACTAGTGGTCAGCCTTCCCAATTACAGCTAAATGCTGCTAGAGGTCAAGAGCTATACATGTGTGACTATGGTTTGGTCAAACATTTGTGAATTACTGAAGAAAAAAAAAAAGAATTTCTCAGCTTTAAGTTATTTCTATCCTGTTTTCATGGGAAAATGCACAGCAGTTTCTGCAGTAATTGGTGTCTTAGATTCTTTCTTTCAGAGAAAAATACTCCCATAGTTCAGCCTGTCCCACCTGGTTCAATATACATTCCACCCTGATGGACACTTAATATAGACAGTAAAAGTGAATTATTTAAAAAATACATGTAAAGAATAATTTATATACTGGTATTGTGGTTTAAACCCAGCTAGAAATTTAGCCCCACTCAGCCACTCCCTTCCCCTCTACCCACTCCAGTGTGAAGGAGAAAAAAAGCTGAGATTCTGAGTTGAAATAAGAACAATTTACTTGAAAACAGCAATGAGATAAGAAAATGGACACTAACGGCAACTATCTTAATAACAAAAGTATACAAAAGACAGAGGGTGTTTTGCACACAAGAAAGTGCTCACCAACCCAAGCGAGCAACCAAGCAACCAGATCGACCGACCCTACCCAGCTCCACATGGCCACCAAGACAAAGACAAAATGCTGGTAACCTTCCATGTAGTGTCTTTTTCTTCCACCTGCAGCCACACACCCTTTCTTTGCAGAATTGGAAATCCCTTACTTTTGCCTCCCCCCCAGCGATGATTGAGTGGTATAAAATAAAAACCCAGGTGCATCCACACAGCTCCAAGCTACACGCCCTGCCCCCCCTAATGGCAACTGTGAGAAAATTAATTCTGTCCTTGGCCAAAACTAGGATGACTGGTCTTACAGAAACCTCAGTGTTATAGCCCTTTCTTCTAAAAAGGCTCTCTTCTACCGCTTTGCTGTGATCCCTGCTCCATTTCTTCTATATAGTTCTGAGCTTTAAGAAAGAAAAAAAAGATTGCATTCAATATTGTCCTTGTACCTGCCTATTAGGAATACCTGTACATGTGTACGCATGTGTGTACATATGCATATTGATATTGATATATACACACATATATCTAATACATATACATATACATACGTATATTGATATATATACTTACACAGAGTCTAAATTTTGAGTGCTGCACAAACTTGCCAAGCACGTTTCACACAGGTGACTCTTAAATAAAGGTATATTACCTTGTGACTTTTACCTTACTTAAGATTGTTCTAAACACTGACATGAATGATATAAATGTGAATATTAGGTTTTTCTGTTGCTACTGCTCAATTATATGTTGTACAGTATCAAGAGCCTTAGCCAATCACACCAGTAAAGTAAAACTCTATCAACTGTTACCATAATCACAGCCTCTCCAGAAAGGCTCTCAAAGCCAACCTTATATACATCCTGTTAACCCTCAGACATAAAATGAATCCTATGGATGCTTCACCACACAGATATTTTCACTGGTTAGAATAAGACATCCATTTTCATAGGTTAGCAGCTATAGCATTGCTAAATATCAACTTTGTAAATATCTTAAAAACATAGTCTGGTTTTACCAACCATTTATGACACTGTACGTATCCATATGATTCAGTTTATAAATGCATGAAACTAGCGCATAAATGTACTGCGAAGTCTTATTCCTTCATTAAGACTGGATATGTATCTCATCTGAAGATAGATCATTACACTTATAAATATGACAACAAGCTCTTTTGTAACAAACTCTTATAGAGCTGACGAAAGCCTAACAGAATTGCAGTTTGGTCTCTTTGAAGCCTAATTTTTTCACCTTTTTGTACCTCTATGACTTGTGACCACTAAAAGCCACAAACGTCTGACAGCAATGCTGCTTTTGAATTAAATAATTACAAACTTGAGTGACATCTTTATAATTACAAATGTCCAATAAGAATACTTTATTCCCATTTTACAGACTGGGAACTGAGACACAGCCTGTCCTGAAGTCAGTTTTTTAGAAAATGGACAAGAGAGATGACAGAAATATCTTGGTAATTCTCATTCTTAAAGAAGTATCATCATCGTCATCATTATCATCATCATGGCTATGAAGTAAGTAACTCACAAAATAATACACTCATCTGTGCTTTTACTACATCATGGCCACATTTGAGCTTTTGACCAACACTGGACCAAAAAGTCACATTTCCTTAGCTTTGCAGTACTGCATTCTTTTAAGCTTCTAGGCTTAGGAATTTTTTGTCTCCTTAGAGGGAGTGCTGTTAGGAGAAGAAGGCTAATGCTCCTATTTGATACTTTACGCAGTGAAAGACAGGAGGACACTTACATATTATTGCACACACGATTCACATTTTAACTTCGCAGTAAGAAGGCACTGTACACCAGATTGTTCTTGCCTGGAGATGAGAAGGTTGTCCCCATTACAGCACCTGCTCTTCTGTGGACTCCATTACTACCTTCACTGTAAATTAGTTGCAAGTATTGCAAGACTGATTTGCTTACTTGATTGTGATTAACTTGGAAAGCATTTGTCCTATATCCCTATTGGCCTTTCAATACTCATGCCATTTCACAGACAAAGATGCGTACATTGACAGGACAGTGTCAGGCTTGTGTTACTTTATGCACGGTTTCGTATGACCCCACGTACTGAGTATCATCATCCATTTGTAATGGATCACTTCTCCATTCTCCTGCAGAAAAATTCCCTGAAGATTCAATTATGAGGGTTACTCCTCCATACATCAGAATTTTAGAAAGTGAATGGCCCAGGAAGGTAGTCATTCAACATTTGTGAAAGAGCTTTAATGAAGAGGACTGCTCTCAGATGGAGCCTTCAACTCCCCATGCAGTTAGTAGATGCCTTTTCACTACTCTAAAGGAAGGCTAACTTCAATCCATAGGGAACAAACCAGGTTGTACGAAGAAATACAGAAGCATGTTAACCAAGAGACCTTGAGTAACAAAGGAAAAACATTTTCCCTGAAGAAAGGTACTATAGTAGAAGTTGATATTATTCTCCATCTTTATAAATGTAAATTTCTGAGTCATGCTGTATCCTCGGATGATATTAGAGAAATGTGAAGTTGCTTTAAGGTATTCTATTACTTTGATGATACCCTGAGGTTTCTGTCTAATTATGCATCATAGGGTAGTTAATCATTTACCATTAGTACATAGCAATAACTGTAAGTATAGAATTATAGAATCATTCAGGTTGGAAAAGGACTCCAAGGTCACTGTCCAGTCTTTAAACTAATCCCACCATGCCATCTAAACCATATCATGAAGCCATGTCTACTCATTTTTTGAATCACTTCTCTAGGGAGCTTGTTTCAATGCTCAACCACTTCTTTGCAAAGAAATTTTTCCTCATACACAACACGAGCCTCCTTTGGGGCAACTGGAGGCCATTTGCCCTTGTCCTATTGCTAGTTGCCCGGGGAAAAAAGCCAAGTCCCACCTCATCACAACAAGCAAGAAAACAGCACCAGACAAAATATCAAAGCAAAGGACTTTAAGACTTATAAAGAACAGAATTCCTATTAACTTAATTACTTAAATTTTTTTTAAGTAAATGAATCTCTAGTGAGAACTTAAAACAGTGGTAAATAGATACATACAATATTATCTAGAAAAAATAAAACCAAAGAACAGACTAAATCAGAAGCAATGATTGCTGTCAGCCCAGTCACAAATGAGGTATTCATGCCACATAGTGAAAATTAACTGATGAGTCAGGTGACTGAATGGAGTCTGCAGAAAACAATGTCTCTAGGAAGAGCTATTCTCATGGGAAACCTTGCACTGAATGAAGCCAGATGTGTTTGACGTGTTTTCTCTGGAACTCTCTCAGGAGTTAATAAGCTGAGTGATCTTTAAATTCCTAGAAAGGGCCTATGTTAATCCACATTAAGTCTGTAAACTACATTGAGCAAACCCCTTTTTAAAAAAAATTGTGAGTAATTAATTTAATAGCCGTATCATATCTATGCTGCTGAGATCCTCAATTCTTTCCCAATCCCTTGTGGCCAGTTTACAGCTATAATATATGCTTTATTTATTACTATAACAGGGGTATAGTGGAGGGGTCAGGTTCTGCCCAGTGATATTGAATTTGCTACAAAACATCAGGAATATTTTGTAACAAAGGATGAATCAGGGAGAATCACTTGTGCCTTGTTCATCAGAACTGCAAATTTAATAACCTCTTACTTGTCTCATCCCTGTAAAACATATGAGTTCTAACTTGCTTAGGAAATCTTAGGAAATCGTTGTTTGCTTTAAGTGCCCCTACAGGACTTTTATGACAATGCCCAAGACAGCAAATGAGATGAGCTCAATGCTGACAATCAGAATAACTGGTTTGTGCCTGCAGCACAGACTGTGGAGATATCACTTGAGAAGATATTTTGAAAGCAAAAAGCTGAGATCGCAGTTATATTATGCAACTCTAAACATTTTGAGAAATTACTGGCATTTGTTCATCTTGAACACAGAATAGTTTCCAGGCAGTCTAGGAGAAGTGAATAGCTTTCTGCAGCCTTGACATTTCTGCACCTGGCTTTGCTCTTTACCTCAGCTATTCACCAGCTAACAAAAAAAAATGTTTAAACGTTGACTGTCTGCAATATAACGGGGGCAGTATTTGGTTTCAGAAGTGGTTCACTCCTGCAGCCGGGTCTGCACTGTACCTCTGTCTGGCAAAATAACAACCTGGATCAAAGAGAAAAGAGTCTCTCAGGGCTATTGAGCTAAGGCTATTGAGAAATTTTCTTTGTTCTTGTCCAGTGAGCAGGTACTTCACCTTAAAAGATATGGTGAGGAGGACAGGATATGAATTATAAGCAGTTTAATTTCTCTTCACTCCAAAGAAACAGTTGTCTCTTAAGCCTAAATGTCAAGATACTATGACTTTGTAGATGCTATATTACTTATGTAATGTAAAAGATACATCCATGACATGAATAGAGAATAAAGGCCTGTCAAGTTGGAAAGGCAAAGGTAGTAAGCCACTAAAAAAATACTATAATTTGTTAATAGGTGTTGACATTAATTTTTTCTTTGCAGACCACTCTTCATACAGTGGAAGAACTATGTATTTGCAAATGTACACAAAGAATAGACGATTATATGTATATATTTCCATGTCAGTGATTTTCTTCCTTTCACTGGGAGTCATAGCCTTCTGTACATCAAGAACTGAAGAGACTTTTGTTTATTTCTAAAAAAATTTGTTACAGGTAGCTTTAAGTGGGGGTATGACTCATGGGAGTAAAAAGGTCCCTCGAAGATGAGAACTCTGATGAGCCACAATTCAACACACACACATTATGCATTGATCTATGGATTAAACATCGATAGAAAAACTCGTAAGAGTAGTAGTTAACACTTGGACTACAAACTAATGATTCTTCAGTTGGAAAAGTAATAAGCAGAATAATGTTTGCTCAAACTTGTTCAGAAATTCTTCCTCATCTGCTTCTGGTGAACACCACAGCTCTTCATCTCCGAACAAAACAGCTTTAACGTTTATGTAGAAGTCATAACGAGTGTCAGATATCACCATTTTAAGACAGTTCTTAAAATGTCCTCTAATGGAGATGATTGAATATAAACCACATGTATATCATGTAGCTACTGGTCACTACGTGTAGTTCCCTGAACTGTTTATCTTGTGGTAGTAGACTAATTAAGAATCCCGAGGGAAGGAATTTAAAAGCAATATGACAACTGAAAACTGAAAGAATTGAGGAGTATCTTTTGAACATATCAGAAATTAAATGACCATGCAGCTGAATAGCTGATCAAAGAGTTGAAAAGTCACTCAGCATTTTCACAGGCAACCAGATGAGAATTTGTAACTACTCACACAACCATTCAGACATGAAAACGTGAAGCAATAATTAAAAGAACAACCTTACCATTTCTCTTACTGGGTAGTGTTGTCATGGATTTCTACATTGTTAGCTCATTAAAAATGTAGCAAGGGATGTGTATTTAATATGTGATGGGGATACATAAACAGATTTACAAGCCACTTGGATGTCCTGAGCTGTCTTTGTTCCCCTATCATGAAGGGGTTGGAGAAGATGAAATAATTCTGAAAAGATAAAATAAAGATGAGAAAGACCTACTATATGAAGCTGAAAAAACGATAAGAACATAAATGTGCTTAATTGCTTTATAGAAGACACTTACTGTCCACATTGAGACCAAGTTGACATAGGTTTAGTTAATGCTTATTTTTAAGTTAATTTGGAAGGCCATTGCCATAGTTTAGCCTTGGTTCTGGATTACAGAACAGGTTGGCAAGGATCTCTGGAGATAGCTGGTCTTGCTTTGCTATAATTACAGAAGGTTTCCCAGTGCCTTGCCCAGGACAATTTTGATTGTTTCCAAGGTAGGAGACTACACAACCTCTCTGACCAACCTGTTCCAGAGTGTGACTGCCTGCTTTGTGACAATATTATTCCTAATACCCAGTTGGAATTTCCCTTGATACAAGTTGTCTCTTTTCTTGTCCATATACCTCCAGTAAGAGTTGGAGCTTGTCTTTTCTAACAACAGGCATGTAATGAAGTCAAATCTAGTCTTCTCTTGGTGTTCTTGTGCTGAGACAGAAGAAACCTGACTGCCTTAGCTTCTCATGTTTTGTGTTTCAGCCCTCTTAAAGATTTCAGTAGCCCTCCACTGAACTTGCACTCGTATATCAATAATCTTTTAGTGGGGAGCAGACAACGAAACCCTCCTCCAGATGCAATCACTCATGTGAAATAAGATAAAAAAAAAGATCATGTCCTGTCACTTATGCAGTAGAATTTTGCTAATACATGCAGAATGCAGGTGGCCTTCAAACCTGCCAGAACATATCCTGAACTGTGTTCAGCTTGTCTACTAGGGAAACTTGAGCACTTTTTTGCAAAGCTGCTTTCTAGGTAGTTGGTACTGTACTGTATTGTATTGCTGCATGGGATTCCAGCCCACATTCAAGACTTGATGTTTGTCTTTAGTAAGTTTGAAGAAGCTCATGTCAACCCAGTTCTCCAGAATGCTATTATATCTGGGTAGCAGTCCTGAGCTCTACCATATGTGTCCTCCCTCCAGTTTGCTATCATCTACAAGCATGCTAAGAGTTCACTCTGTCCCATCTCCCAGGTTAATAATGAAGAGGCTAAATGGCTCTAGCCCCCGAGAAACACAGCTAGTAGCTGAATTATAGTTGGACTTTGCAATCTCCAGTTTGTAAATATCCATAAGGTTCAAAAACAGAACAGCATGAGAAGCCCAGCTTTGGACTCATGGCAGCATCTGCAGCATCTGGCCACCTGAACATGGGGTCAGAGGGGCTCCACAGCCTCTTATGGGTACCTTAGTGTCCTAAATTAAGTGATACTAATTATGATAAAGCAGTCTGAAAAATTAAATTTCACAGACATCAGTGAAGGATAAACAGGAAAATAACCCATGGATATGGAGTCAGTAATTTCTGAACATTTTTTCACAGAGGGGGAGTGCAGCAGCAGGAAAAAAAAAAGCTTGTGCTAACTTTCAAGAGGTGAGATTTTTAGTCATTTCTTCTATTTCTCAAACACAGCAAACTCTATGATATTCTAAGCTAGTTTCATCACCTTGGGTAATGTGACAAAGTATAAATAATGTTGAACTGAAGAGTTTGATGGCTTTTTTGTGTTGCATCATTGCATATGATACTGCTATTCAATGCTGTAATTTACAACATGATTTTATCAGTTTGCAATAAAAGTCAGAAAAAAGGAAAGAAATCCAGGCACAAAAGACCAAATTTACAGATGATCTCAGAAGAATGATTAATGAGTCAAAAATTTGTTAATTTTAGACATATAAACCACAAAGAGTTCTTTGGATGGAAACAAAATTCTCAGTATTTGAGAAAGAAAAAATTATGTGATTTTTTAATTTCACAATATAATTTTTCAGGCAGAGAAATAAAATTCACAATAGGATTCTCATTTAAAAAAAAAAAACCTTCAGAAGAGAAGAAAAGGTAGAGCTAGCATGCAATGAACATGCATTTAGATAAGTTTTAACTTCTTCCTTTCTCCTTCAGCACACTCTTGAATGTTATGATTATACCAAGTCAGTTCCTTTTAAAATGCAAATGTTTAAAATAACTAATTCAGGAAGTTATTAAATATTATCTTCATTTGTCCTGCCTCAGAAACCTCTAGTGTTGCCACAGATTTTGAAGAAGACAGAGACAAAGATGCCTACAGCTTGGGAAAACCCAGCCTGATAAGTCCTGTTCACTCTTTACCGTTTGAGCTATATGGATCAGTCATGACAAATCAAAGAAAGCACAAGGTACTGTCCGCTTGCAAAAGACTTTTGATTACACCAATGCCACTGAGAAGTGTGATAAGTGGCACAGCAAAAAGCATAATGAGCAGGGTTGATCCATATCATGTCATCATGATGGGAAAGGTCATGGGGAACACAAAAAGATGAAGCAAAGCTGCAGGTGAAATGGAGGTCAGAGAGGACCAATGGGGAGGGGAGGGAAGGCGAGGAGAGGGGAGGGGAGGGAAGGGGAAGAGAGGGGAGGGGAGAGGAGGGAGCAGGGGAGGAAAGGGAAGGGGAGGGGAGGGAACCAGGGAGGTGAAGGAACAGGGGAAGGAAGCAGAGGGGAGGGGAGGGGAGAGGAAGGGAGGGGAGAGGACAAAAAACCATAGCAATCCCTTCTGAAGGAAAGGTCCAGCCTTCATGAGGAGCTCTCATTCTCTATGCTAGG
Organism: Neopelma chrysocephalum; assembly: GCF_003984885.1. NCBI lineage: Eukaryota > Metazoa > Chordata > Aves > Passeriformes > Pipridae > Neopelma > Neopelma chrysocephalum. Next base: position 347,897 of record NW_020924883.1, on the reverse strand, counting down.
TCTTCATTCCCTCCCTCTCTCCTTCCTTTCTCCCCCCTCTCCCTTCCTCCCTCCTCTCCTCCTTCCCTCTCTTTTTCCAGGGAGCAGCAGACCATCACCCTGATTTTCCAGAAGTCCTGCAATAACTGAGGAGTGAGAGCCACCACTATCTTTAGCAGCTGCTTGATGAAATGCTCAGCAAACAAAACTTTCATGATATTAGCTAGACCAAAAAGAAAGGATCCGTACAGATGTCACTAGTGATTCAAAATACTTGGAGTTAATTATGAATTTGATTTTGAACAAATGAACTGTAGTGGTTGTAGCAGACCAAATACTAAGCAACAAATTCTCATGTCTTGTAAACAGATTTGGTCTCCTGAGATCTTTCATGTTGTGAAGCTATGTTCCTGGGAATAACAGTCTACTATGAAAATGGCTGGTCACAGTATCATATTAAACAAGCATTTTGTTTCCTTACACCTTAAGAATGTTAAGAAAAACTTGGGATGTCACTGTACTTGATTAACCTTCCTTCTCTAACCCATGTGGCATTTCATCTTCTGTTCAATAAAAATCATTTCCATTTAATAGGAGTCATAGCATAATTTGTGGAACAACACTGCTCACCAAGAAACTGGTGGTCACTGTGAACATAAATAAGCCCCTTCCTTTCTTCCCCTTCCCTTCAAGAAAATGCATTAGACAGAGCTTTCAAATACAGATGTGTATCACTGCACTTGAAGAACAAGATCAAAGGAAGATGCAAGGTCCCTCTGGCATCCTACAGGACTGGAGTTAGAAATCTGTGAAGAACTGCTAAGTTGCTACTGTTAAATTGCATTTTCTGATATATTTTTCACTTTTTGTTTGTAGGGAATCCATGTATGTGTTCACTGAAAGAAACATAATCTTGCAAAGCATTAGAGACCTGAGACTTTTCCTAGCTAATTACTTTTTAAATACCTGAACTCCAACTCCAGTCGTGCAGGGATACAGTAACTACAACACCACTTTCTTAGTGACTTCAGCTCTAAAATTTTGGCTGGAGGGCTTTTCTGTGGTTGGTACCTTCTTATCTGCTAAGATCTGCCCTGAGGGAGCAGATGTGATGGACAAAGGGCAATACACGTTTTCTGGTTAATTACCGTTTCTTTCCTAAATAAACACACTAATTTTAAGATCAGGTAAAGTTGAAAACCTCTGACACAGTAAAAAAAAATAAGGAAAGCAAAAATTAAATTTAAAAAAAGTAGAACTGGACTCTGATACCCTTAAAGATTGAATACGATGAGATATTTAATGAACAAAAAATTTTAAAAAAAGGAAATTACTGGGTAAATAATTTTATGAACACCACCTGTGGACTTTTAGTAGACAAAACCCAGGGCTTTATGACAAATCTGTGGTCTTCTAGGAAAATGCGGACTTATGAAAAGGCTGTCAAGATTTATGTGAAATGGGGCAGTCAAAATCTCCATATATCACTCCTTTAAATTGAAATCTTATCTATTACCCTTAAGTCCTATGTCCTTACATCAGAAGACAAACCCAGAGGTAATCAGAAATATCTTTTGTTAAAAAGCTTTCATTTGCACTACTGTAAGGTAATATCTTGGGTTAAAGACAATGAATGCTAGGAAGTGGGACCTCTGGCGGAATAGAAACCCCTCCCAGACCTACTATAAATTTTAAAAATATAAGACTTTCAAGCAATGTGTAGAAACAAATAACAGTTTACTAAAAACAGAGAGCAAAACAAAACAACAACCAAACACTAACAGAGAAAACGGCGTCCAGAAATGACTCACTTTCATGCTGCTGAAGCAACAACGCAGTCCCAGTGCAGTCACGTGATCACAATGAAGCCAGGGTGAAGCTACTGCCACACCACATGGACCATGTGGAGAGGTTCAGAAAGAGGCCCCCTGAGCCCCCCCAGTATGGCTGCAGCGGTGGCGAGACAGCGCCAAGACAACATGGACAAAAAATATGCCCAGAAAGCAGCAGAAAACAGCAAGGAGTCATGCGGATTGGGTTCTGGGAGTTCCTCGGGTCCAGAGATGCCACGGTTTGGCTGGCTGTGGCACTTGGCTGACAGGAGAGCTGCAGTTGGAGCAGTGGCTGGGCAGCTCTGAGAGTGCCTCCGGTTGGGCAGTTGCAGTAAAAGCGCAGGGGCTGCCACAAACCAGTGCAGGGCAGGCTTCATGTGGCAAGGCTCACCATACTGATAGGGAATTTCCCCAGGTTCCATGGCAGCAGCAAGAGTGTCACTGGTATGCCATACAGTGATGAGAGCACAGGGTGGCACAGGCTCTGCGCAGCAAGCCACGGCAGGGAGCAGTCAGGGACCTGCTGGGTTCCATGGCAGGGTGAGAGAGATGGCAGCAAGTGCCATCCCAAGATGCCTCTCTCTCAATTGCATTATTCCATTTTAATTTGTCCTTCAAATCAACTTCACTCAACTTCTCTCGACTTTGACAAATTCAGTACACCTGATGCTTCTCACCACAGGAGATTGTCTGTTATCTGCCTACAGGAAATATAATTGCTGACTCCTAAGCAACAATGATTAATTTAAGCACTATACTACAACCATTTATCTTCCAAAATCAGATTGAAACTTAAGATATCTCCTGTTAGATACATTAGCACTTGCATTGGGAGAATAATCACCAAGAAATTTTATAAATGTTAATGTCATGTTCCAAGTTATGGTCAGAATCCTGACAATACAAAAATCCTGACCATACAAGAAAATTTTCAAGACCTGTGAAGCTCTGGGTGTGAGGGAGTCTTCAGACAACAGTGAACCTCTGAACAAATGAGCAAATGAACAAAGACAGATTCAGGAAAAAATCCACTTAATTCCATGTCTTCTTTGTGTCACTGAGATGGATAGAGGATGATGAAGGAGCTCCTCTTTTATTCACTCTGAAGGAGACTGAAATACGTGGGAGAAAATTACAGAAGAATGATGCAAACATTCAAGAGATACTGTAGAATCATAGAATACCACGGTGGAAGGGACTTCAAGGAACACTTGGTTTGATTTTTCTTGGCAAAAGCATAGGCTAGACAAGATAGCCCAAGCCCCTGTCCAGCTGAATCCTCAAAGTGCCCAGTGCTGGAGAATTCACCAATTCCCTGGGTAGACTAGTCCAATAGCTGATTGTTCTCACTGCTAGAAATTTTCCTATTGTGTCCAATTGGTATCTCCACTGGATTAACTTGTACTAGTCACGCCTCATCTTTTCGATGTGACTCTTTGTAAAAAGGGAGTCTCCATCTTCTTTGTAGTCACTCTTTCAATATTGGAACATGATGATAAAGTCTCCCCTAAGCCTTCTTTTCTCAAGGCTGAACAAACCTAGCTCTCTCAGCCTTTCCTTGTATGGCAGCTTCACACTTCTTTGATCATCTTTGTGGGCCTTCTCTGGACCCTCTACAGCCTGCCCACATCTTTTTTGTATAATGGGGACCAAAACTGAACATGGTACTCTAGTATGGCCTGACAAGTGCTGAGCAGAGTAGGATAATAACTTCTTTATCTCTGATGGTGATTCCCTTATTGATGCAGCCCAGCATCCTGTTGTGCTTTTCTGCAGCAGCACACAGGTCATCCATAATGAGCCTGTTGTCTACCAGGACTTCCAGGGCCCACAGAGCTGTTCCTCATCTGGGTCAATCCCAACCAGTGCTGCACTCCTGAATTATGTTTTCCCAGGTTTAAGACCTTAAACAACCCGTTCAACAACCTCTTTGTTGGACATTTTAGCCCACTCTTCAAGTCTACCTAGGTCTTCCTTTGGTATGTGTCTCCCTTCCAAAGTGTCTGCTTCTCCATTTAGTTTGGTAGGATTGGCAAACTTCATCAGGGTACATTTGAGTCCATTTTTCAGATCACTTATGAAGATGTTGAACAGTGTTGGGCTCAATATTGATCCCTGGGGGACCCCAGTTGTGACAAGTTGCCTGTTTGAAGAGGAACTGTTTACGACTCATCTCTGGATTCTGCTTGTCAACCAGTTCACCCACCACATGGGCCACTTTAGACTGTAATGCATCAGTTTCTCCAGGAGGAGGCTATGGCAAGCTCCATCAAAAACCTTGGAGAAATCCAAGTAGGCAATGCCCACTGCTTGTCCCACATCAGACAAGCAGGTTACTTTTTCACAGAAGGCAGTCAAGTTTCTCAAGCATGATTTTGCACTTGGTGAATCTGTGATGTCTTTTCACAACCACAGGTTGAATTTGACTTGTGATAGCCCCCAGAAGGATCCTTTCCATAACTTTCCCAGAATTTGAAGTAAGATTGATAACTTCCTGTATCCTCTTTAAAGGCCTTCTTATAGTTGGGGGGACATTAGTCCTCTTCTAATCTTCTGTGATGTCACTCAGTTTTCACCATTTCTCAAAGATTATAGGGAGAGGTCTCGCAACTATGTCAGCCAGGTCTCTTAACAACACTCTTGGGTGGATGTCAGGAGCCATCCATTTGCAGGAGCCAAGCTCCTGTAATAGTTCACATATCAACAGTGTCTGTGGGTCTGTATTTGCATCAACTTGGATTTTTGTTCCCAAGGGCAGAGGTCCAACAGTATTGGTAAAGACTGAGGTGAAAGAAGTGTTGAGAATGTCTGCCTTTTCAGCATTGTTGGTGGCTGATTCACTTCTCCTGTTTAATCATGGGCAAATATTTTCCTTCTCTTTCTGTTTGTTTTTTACGTGCCCAAAGAACCCTTTCTTGTAGTTTTTGACATCTCCGGCCAATTTCAATTATAACAGAGCTTTTGCTTTTCCAGCTGCATCTCCGCACATCCTGGCAATGCTTTTGTAGTTCCAGTGAGTATTCATCTGCTTTTCCATCCCTGGTACAGTTCTCTTTTGGTTTTGAACTGACTCAGAATCCCACAGTTAAGCCAAGAGAATCTCTTGTTACACCCGCTTCCCTTACTTTTAAAGGGGATGAACTACTTTTGTGCTTCCAGGAGAGCATCCTTGAAAAACTCTCAGCACTTACTAGCTCATTTATCCTCCATGAAAGCTTCCCATGGAATCCTTCCTAATCAGGCTCTGTGAAAACTTCAGTTTGGTCTTTTAAAAATCTAAACCCCTTGTCTTAGCTGTAATATTCTGTGTACTGAGCAGTATCCCTGCAGCCCAGGCTCTAACTGAACAAAATACTACAAAACAGGTTTTCTTGGTTTGCAAGCACAAAGTCCAGCAATGTCTCATTCCTGGATGGCACACCTAGCATTTGTATGATCAAGTAATACTCTAGACACTTCAGGAACTTGATGGATGACACGCGAGCTGCTGCGTTTTCTTCCAGCAAATGTCTGGGTAATTAAGTTACCCATAAAAATCAGGTTTGTCACTCGAAGCTTGCTTAAATTACTTCATTGGCCTTATTGTCTTGGTTTGGAGGTCAATAGCAGACACCTTCTGTAATATCCCCCTTGGAGATGACCCCATATCTTGACACAAAGGTATTTTATAGGGCTTTCACAATTGCTGTGGCGTTTATACTTTAAAGGCTGTCCTTAAGGTAGAGTGTTGACACCCCCTTGTCTTCTTCCCCGCCTGTCTTTATAAAACAGCCTGTAGCCATTCATTGTGATCCTCCAGTCATGTGGACTGTTCCACCATGTTTCAGTTATTCCTATGATCTAACATTCCAACTGGATACAGAGCTCCAGTTCATCCTGTTAGTTCCCTGTGATGTATGCATTGGTATGCATACACTTAAAGTGCATTAAAAACACAAGCAAACCATACTACCTACTGAAACAGAAAAGATTTCCATTATTAGTGATATGGAAACAAACTTAACCATTTTATTACCATAATGTTTGTTCCCGTTCTTATGTCAAAACAGAGTTCTCACTGACCCCTCCTTTTCGAAAAGAATATAATAACAGAACTATCTTTCTAGAGGGTAAAAGTTTTACTACAAAAAACATTTTAAAAATTATTATCAGTTTTGATAAATCACCTTGGACAAATGGAATATTATTCTTCTTTCCCTTTCTTAGAATTCATCTGACTAAGAAATTTTGAAGGCAAACACTTTCTACAACAGTTTCCTTTGTCAACATTATCCCCCAGCAGGAAATTCAGATTCTGTTGAAAACTGAAGTTGTACAACTCTGTGCTGTTGACTGACCAATTCAAGAACTAGTAGTAGTCCTCTCAGTTTTGTGGTTTTCATTGGAAATTACCTCCTTTTTTCTAATCCATTAACATCATATTTCTAGGTTTTCTTTCATTATCTATGTTGAAGAAATAACCCCTTTGTAGGAAAGAAATAAATGTATAATCTCTATCCATTGAGTTTACTCTTCAGTGGTAAATTCACGATAGTATTTTTTGCTAAAAATAAAAAAATATAAGGCTTGTCTTGGATTTTACGGGTCTTTTTGACAGAATTGAAAATGTAATACATCTAACTGAAATGGATGGAATGGTTCAGTGTACATTCTTCTTTTCACTAGTAAACACCTTGAAAACTCCAGCATGTGAAAAATAAAGAACTGATTTAGTGAAAAATTGAAACCTCTGAAATATGCTTCTGCTTGGAACCATTTAGCTCTGGGCTAAGGTCAAAGACGTTAGCGAACTTGCCCTCTGAAAATACACTATGCCATCTTTAACATGAAAGGCCACATTTCTAATGGCAGCAGAGAATAGAAAAGAAAATCATCAATAAACCAATAAAGGAAACCAAAATCCAATCTGCTTCAGTTGAGGACACAGGATTTCTGTTTAGCTACAGCTTGTGCGAGCTGTTGAGTGGGAGAATGCAGTGTGAATACTTACAATGTGGATGCATCATGCATGAAGATTATCCTTCTGTCCCTCAAGCATTAAATCAATCTTATTTAGTGTTCATTGTGTGGCTGCACAAGTAAGACTGTGAAAAGTGAAAGTAGTCATAATCTTTGCAAAGGTTTTTTTTTCCATGTTTACTGTTTCATTAATAGTAAGAAACTGCCTGCCTCTTTGGCATGCAGGAGTGAGCCTTGGAGACACACAAAGATAAAAAATCCTTATGTTGTCATTTGTAAAACCTATATATATGCACTACTTCATCCATATATATAATATATATATATATATATATATATATATACGCACACACACATATACATGTTCATAACTTCATCAGTGACTTTTTTTTTTGTGATATCTAGGGTCTTTTCCGATCTAAATGATTCTATGGTTCTATGAAAATATAGGAATGGGCAATGCAATGTGCCTCCTTACAGTTTACAATACGCTTTATGACACACCTTTCTCTATTTTCTGTGGTCTAGGTGCCGTGTCAGGACTGCTTCTTCAATGACTAAGTGTGGCTTTTCTTAAATGTTTTGCCTATTATCAATGAGTAAAAATTTTTATTGGTGTTGGTAAAATGCAAACTCAGAAATTAAAATATATCATTTTATAATTTAAAATAATGATCAAATATTCATAAAACCTTGCTGTAAAATAAAGTGGAACCATGAATGACATGGAACATCTGTATCCAGAGTGAAACCTTTTTGTCCTCTGCATCCATTCTCTTTTCAATAGGGAGGTACCTCTGAATATCCTAAAAAGCAATGGAACTGTACAGAGAAGGAACATGTAAAATTCTCAGTATGCAATTTTTGCTAATAGATTCTTTTCTTAATATCTTTTTTCCAAAAAATGGGCAAAAAAGTAATTGCCCTTAGTTAAGATCTTCCAGTTTTGTCTCCAGAGGCCTTTGAAATATGAGGATAAAAAGAGGGAATTAAAAAAAACAACTAATTACTTCCCACATTTATACCTGTAATGATAGGTGCAATTTCGGAAGAATTTGTAACGGAAAGCTAGAACTCGTTTTGCTTAGGAAGACTGCAAAATGCTTTCTCAAAACAGTTAGATTTTTTTTTCCCCTTCTGCAGTCAGAGGGAGTTGCAGAGAGAGACCTGTGTTATCTCTTTCTGCTATGCCAGAGAGATAACACAGGTTGCTGTCAACGTGTTTAACCATTTTTCAATCACACAATCTCACATTAATATTAGTCCTGCTGTTGATTTAGGGACCTTGTTCCAAATTTCAGGCAGAATAAATAATACACCTAGCCTTTGAACTAATTTCACACTTGAGTATTTCAATAAGTAGAATAAATTTCTGAGTCTTGCTGATGCCTGCTTAGGGATTGAGAGTTGGGGGGATTTGGCACTACTGCAGGCACTAATTCTCCTCTAGTATTCCTTTGCTGCTTTGTCAATTAATGACATGACCACCCAGATCACCTGTCAGAATACAATGGAGGCAGATTAAGGTATGTTCCTGTCTTTTCAATGGAAAATTTAGTGCAAGATTGTATTGTTTAGGTATGATGAACCCTCTGTGTGTTTTTTCTATATGAAATTGCTTTGTATGCAGCACTCTACTCACCTGCAATTGTGCTGTAAAGGAGTGTCTAGGGGAGAGAGGCCTATGCCTGGTCTCTTCTTAATGGGGTCAGCTACCAACCTGTGAAACAGCCTCCTGAGAAGTATCATCCTGCTGTACTTCAGGCTGTATTTCAGCCTGCTAGGGCAACACACTGCCTCATCTTCCGCAGGGTAGCAGCTCTGTGGAACCAAGCTTGGCCACCGTTGGACAGGAAGAACATCTCTCATACATTGTCAAAGCTCCTTGCATAGAGCTCTCACACACACAAGAAGAAAGTAGACAAGAAGAAAGTGCCATAGCAGATTAAATATTACTGTATTCTTAGAAATTCTCAGTGCCAATGAAGATGAATAGCATTCTACATGATGTCTGAGATTCTGACTAGCCCACTGAATGGTGGCAGAATGTAATGCTGTTAACATAACACAACTGCTAATGCAGGAAGAATTTCAGAGTAGGGAAAGCATTGACAGGTGAGCTGGACATGAAACTGACTCAGATGATGCTTGACAGCAAGTCCAAAACAGCAGACAACTCCTGAACCAAGAGTTAAGCCAAGCATTGTTGTCAGTGTGTACAGGTGCTTCTCCTTTCTCTTTTCCTCTGGGAAGCAATTCAGATTTGGAAACCTGAACTAGCAGTTCAGTAAAGCAATTCATCCTGGAGGTAACCTCTATAGTCTGGTGGGTTTTGAGCCTTAAGACATCACAGATGACTTTTCTATTCAGCCTTTCCTTACTTGTGTTGGCTCTGTGAACCTACTAAGCCTTAAGCACTCTTATGGCCAGACACAGATTGCTGTCAACATTCAAGGGTGTCTCTTCAGATGAGTCATGGATTCTTATGTTACTGCAGACATTTTGATACTACAATCTTGACTAAACTGACAAAGATATGAGACACATCTTGCACAATACTTGCTCCATCTCTGTCCTGGAAGCAAGCTATCCAGGCAGTGTCAAATCCAAATCCCTTTGTCACCTCTACATTGACGTCACTGCACTGTGTTGATTTCACACTCCTGATTTAGGATCTGTTGAACTGAAACCTTATCTAACATAAAAAAATTTGACTGCTGTTTGCATCTTAGTCGTGAAACATGGGTTCACCTCTCTGTCAAGGTAAGAAAGAGTCCAACTTGGATTTGTTCTTTTCCAGGATGTTGCTTACCTAGAGTGCACTTAACGACATTTAACAGGAGCAGCAGTACACATGGTAAGAGGTTGGGAAATCCAAAGAAAAACCATTTCTTGAGCTTTTTGATTGCTCTGACTTGTTCTTACATCCACAAGAGACAGAAGAGTCAAATCCTGTCAGATTACTTTATGATAGCCACTAAGGACCACTTCTTGCGGTGTAAAATAGGATTTGTGTTGAACTGAAAGTATTTGCTGCATTTCTTAGTTTACTGCAGTTTACTTTCTCTCAGTGTGTAGTTTTAGAGCCACAGGCAATCCAGATGCTTCTGTTTCATTTCAAAGACTTCAGAAACAATAATTGCAACTCCTCCACTTAACAAATGTAGAAGAATTTCATAAAAGTTGTGTAAAATACAAACCTCCTTTGGTCTTAAAATCTAACAAATGCCTAGAGTTCCTTAGAGATACAAGCCAATAGGTTAGGAGTAACAGGAGGTTAGGAGTACCAAGGTGGTGACTTCCGTATACTGTTTCCTATCAGCATCCATCAAGTGACTGCCATCTCTGCCATTACTCCACAAGGAGTGGAGAAGCAGTGGGCTGTCTAATGTAGTCTTCAATAGCAGAGGTGGACTGTAGATGGGCTTCAAGTCTGAATGCATGGAAGATGGACAGACATGAGCTGGAGGGACATCATAAGCATCTGTTGCTAACCTCACTCAAATAGCTGCTGCATGTATGGCTGCCTTAACTGGGATGGTTGCTTGCTTTGGGACATCAAAGGTGCTTTCGGATATCAAAGGGGATATCAAAGGGTAGGTGAGGGATTTAATGCAAAAGCACACTAATGCTCTGAACTAAGTAAAATCATTATATAAATATCCAAGGAGGTATCAACTGTGTTCAAAAAAAGAGCAGCAGGGACAAACAATGGTAGAACAGCAGCAGCAGCATTTTTGATGCAGTGTTAGGTACCCTGCAGCTGGCTATGCCTTGTTGGAAAAGTCTTCTGCTTCCACTTTCCTTGCTACCTAGCAAGGGTAATCAAATCTGGTACCTCGCTCAGGAAATACAGCTACTAAAGTCAGAGATCTTGTCTCTGAGGGCTCAAAAGGCCTATGAATAAAATCCACCAGGGATGGAAGAAAATCAGTGACACCTCTTTAACAGAGGAAGGAAGAAATTTGAGGATGTCTTAATTGTGTGGCTGGATAATCAATAGAAATTGCTGGATCTAGCAAAAACCCAGGCCATTAGCAAAAAATTCTCTTCCAAATATTGAAGCTATTCTTTGAAAAATATAGCCTGCCTGCCTTTTCAGTTATCAGGTAGGAGTTTATGTGGGCCTAGGAGATCTTCCTCAGATTTCATCTAGCTTCCATCTAGTCTTCTATAAACTCAGGGGAAAAAAATCTTCAACAGATATTTAGTAGGTATTTTTTCTTTTTTTTCCATTGTCATATGTTGTAAAGAGTATTAAGTTCTCTCTTTACCTTTATATTTGGTGATAAAGTAGAGCAAAAAAGAAAAAACCTAAAGTGTATCATTTTCTATAAAGGAATGGGCTATGTACAGTCGATTAGAGAAACACATTGGGTGCTTGCCTCTTCCACATTTACTGACAATTTTGCTGATAAATATGCCTGTTATCAGTTTAGTTCCTGGAATATCCCTGTACAATATAAATGGAGAGTTGACTACAAGTGAAAAAAAAAAAATTATTGCATTGTTGTGCAAGATGAAGAAAGAGTGAGGAAAAATACATGAAAAATGAAATCTGATAAATTTTAAGTATAAATCATGGTAGATTCCACTCTGAACAAATTTACAAATTTACACTTGGCTCTCAGAAAAATAAGAAGTCACAAGAATAAGCATGTAAGAGAGTGGAGGGACAGTGCTAGGTAAAACACATATTTTGCAGAACTATGTTTTGGAAGTCTCTGTGGTAATAATCAGAAATTCTGATTATTTTGAATCTATTTCAACTAGCCATTTTCTTCTTCTTCTTTTTTTTTTTTTTTTTGAGATCTTGGTAAATAACACATTGTAGAGTTGAAGGTTGCAGGTCACAAGTTATCCATAAGGGCTTCTTTTTAGCTGTTGCACCCGAGTCATGGCATTGGCACCACAGATCTGTGATGTTGTATAAAAGTATAAAGTAACAAGTAGGAGTGGAGAATTAACACTGGTAACAAGCAGCACAGGTGGGCAGTATGGCAGTCTGAACCTGCTGAGAAGCATGTGCATTACTCCACAAACACTTTAATAATATAGCTAATATTACATAGCTGTTAGCTGAGTTAGCTTCTTTAGAGATTCCTACGAAATCTCCACAGACCTGCGAATTAACTTAGATTGAACCATGAGCACTCTCACTGTTACAAGGAGAATGCTGTATAGGTTTATACAAACCAGAGAAAAAGAAATCTGCTTTGCTTTTTGCACAGGCCAATTAGGTTCTTTTCACTCCTCAGTTACTTTAGCCCTGGCTGTTATTTGTATCTGGTTTATCAGCAACAGAAATTTGGTAATAACTGGCATAACCACAAAAACAGTACTAATGCCACATGATGTCTTTTCAGCAGACCAATTGCCCCAAGGACAGCTGAGTTTAGTAGTTTGAAAGCCACAATTAGAAGACTCCCCAAGAAAAATGCTTCAGCCATCATAAACCTATTTGTGGGTGAAATATTTGCTGATTGTACCAGAGTATTCTTATTTCCTAATCATGATTCTTGAAGAAACAGACATGCAGAGCAGAAAGACCAAAAGTAATCTTACAATATGTGTCAAAAAAATAAATCTTACAAATACAACTTTGGTAGCAAGTCACTTCAGCTCTGCTTCTGTTCTAGTTATATGCTTATGCCGGGAACAATGACAGTATATTCTCATGTCACAGAAATGAAGAATTTTATCAGTTTTACACAGGTAGTCAAAGTTTGCAACTGCAAGTATAGCTGGGTTTCCAGGGCTCCCTTCAGCTGCATTTCAATCTCCCTAGTCCTGTTTATCACAGAAGGAAAGGGTTTAGCTGTAACTCCACTTACCTTCACACAGCATAGCTATCCCTCAGGTCCTTTTTGCACAGGCTGTTCTTGCTGTTGAGACTGTGGAGCTTCACAACAGTAGAAGCAGCTCCTCCTTTATGAATTTTCTAGTCTTCAAGTCATAGCCTTCCCATATATCAATCTGGCTCTAATCTGTCAGCACATGGCTATTCTATGAAGCATACTGAAACCATGAGACATATTTTAAGTGCAATTATGTTTAATAGAAGACAAAACTTTATGCATATGCATTTGGAAAACATATCTAACTACTGAAGATTATCAGTAATTATTATTTTTAGAGTTTTTTTGGCATATTTTTCACAGGATGCAAACAAAAATACAAATCAATATGGTGAAAAAACTTCAGGAAAAATGTTGTCACATGAAAGATGTAGCAGTTATCTAAACATTGCACAATATTTTTAAGATGGGCTTAAAATGAAAGGCAAGAGACTGAGCATCAGTCTTAGGTAAATATTTCTATGATCACTTTAAATGAATATGTGAATTCCTTTGTAGCTAACTAGCAGATGCAAGAATTTCCACACCAAAAAGTCTGAAATATTTTCATCTTCTCCAGATATGAAGTCAACCGCAAATTTGAAATCCGGAATAGAACTATGAAGAAAAAAGATGTGAAAGTTTTCAAGAGATCAGTGTGTCAACTGAAATCAAAAGACCTAGAAAGTGTTTTATAAAATTAAAGATGATGCAATATTTCTTCACACTTTCCATTGAGAATCACAGTTCAGAAGCCTTTGTCATTTGTTTATGGGATAGGTACACCGAAACAAACTCCACTTCAGTAACCTGACCAGGAGACTAGATAAAACTTAAAACCCACTTGAGATGAGATCACATGTAGCAAAATATCAGAACTAGTTATTTATGTATACTTAAATATGTATATGTGTATATATGCATATATATATGTGTGTGTGTTTATACACCTATGTATACATACATGTATAGGGTATACACACATGTACATACACATATCTATATGCACTAATCTACATCAGATGAAAAATTTTCTGCAATTTCTTTCAATGGCAAATTGCTACTTACTGAGAACAGTATGACAAGAATTATTTATCGATTTAATGTACTCAAAAACTTTCACAAGGTGAATATCTATTTTACTGTTGTTCACAGAGATGTACATATCTCATGCAGGATGATTTCTGTGTACAGCATCCACAACTGCATGCACCCCATTAGAAAGTTCCGAATAGAGGAAGGACTTAAAAAGATGCAAAGGTAACTCACTACTGATTTAAAGTCTGTGAAAGTCTATAAAAATATGCATTGCACTTATGTTTACAAAACACTGTGGGCATATTAAAAGATACCATACCATCATTTTCTCAAGTATTGTTGCGACTTGTTTACTTAAATCTGTGAGCCATTGCTGTATTCACAAAGCAAAGCAGGACTGGGAAAAGTGGAAGGCATCCTTGAAAAATCCATGAAACACTCTGCAACAGACAGACCCAAAAGGTAAGGATGTTTAACATGTGCCTGTGCAAAGAGCAGATGGGTCTAGGAGGTTTAGACACACATCTGAGGAGTGTTTGACCAACTGGGGAGGAGATTACCATAATGAGAAGGTGATGAAAGAAAGCAGTCTGAAACTCTGCCTGATCTCTGATCTGTGGATGTAGCCAGATAGCTTTTGAAAGAAGGACAACAAGGGCAGGCAGAAGTCAGGCAGAGACCATATGTGGTGTTGTAGAACTGCTTTGTTTATTCATACCATCATCTCCAGGGGCCTCAGGAAATCATCAGACAAAAAGAAACACTGGAACTGTGATATCTAGCTGGTTGATTTGGTGGCTAGTATTCTTGCTCTCTAGATAAGCCTTGAAGAGGTTAGACTCTGGCTGACAAATGTGGAGGAAAAGTAGCCAGCATTTTCATGAACCAAATAAGTTTTCACTGAAGAGCTAGCTTCAGATTGACATTTCATATAGTCTTCCTGCACTGTAGATCTTCTGGAAACATGCCTTGCTAAGTTACAGGATGCAATATATGCTAACACAAGTCTTCGTGAGTCTTTAATGAAATTATAAAGTAAGTCTTGTATGTTACACAGAGTTTCTGCAGAAGGATTTCTGTAAAGGCTATGATGGGAACTATTTCCCTCTATATGAAGTGAGAGGGCAGTTGGTCTGCAAACTGGAAAGCAGCGAAAGAAAATTCTCTTAATCCTTTTGGGAACCTCCAGCTGAATCTAGATAGTAGGACAGATGAACAGGAATTAGAGAAGTAGAACTTTTAAATGACACGTTAACAGCTACCTGTGTATTTGCCAAACTCTGAGAAAGTTGATAATGAAATCATAAGCAAAATGTCTCAGTGGCTAAACTGTGGGTTAGAAGTGAAACCCTGAGCTTCATTTTATGATCCTGGAAAAACTTAGATTAAGATTTTCCAATGAAGAATTATATGCACTTTAGAAATTCAAGAATTGACTCTTGAGTAACACAAGAAAGCTGAAAATTCATGTCTGGTGTACAGATTGCCTACATGTGCTAAAGTGTGCCCAACTTAATTAAGCTTCAGGCAAAATACAAAGAACATCACTGTATCCAGCATTTAAAAGCTTCATGAGAACTTTATTATAGAAGTGCACACTAGCTAACAATTTCAGGCAGATAATAGAGAACACAGAGGTTGAGGTTCTTTCCCAGATAAAATTTCTATACTATTACTTAATAAGTTGGTGAGAATTCAGATTTTTTTCCATTATTTCTTCAATTTATACTTTAATTTTCCATACCCACAAACTGAGAACACAAACCAAAACCAACAAACCTCTATTAATTTTTAATTTTTTTAGAGTTTTTTTATCAACTTCAATCTTCTATTGTTTATGACACAGGGCAGTATAAAGCATATGCTCCTGTGGAAAATAAATAGAAAAATACATATTTATATTGCTACTTTCACCCTGGGACAACACTTTGAAGTGGAGTGACAGAAGGAGGACCCTATGGTACAGAGGAGAAAAAAGTTTTATTTTTTCCCTTCTGTGTTTTACTGGCTAGTGAAACTCACTTAGCTGTTGTTGTAATTTAATTTTCCAAGACTTCATTTCAAATGGACAGACAGCTGATGGGTGACAACAGAACGTTTAAGCAAGATTAATAATCAATGCATCCAACAGAAAAGGGTCCAGATTGTCTAAGGTCAGTCTTTGGTTGTTCACAGCACTTTGTCTTCAGGCTCACAATCCAATTGCTATTATTTCCATTGGAGCAGCAGAGTGACCCTGAAGGATACACACACTGTTGGATACATCACTGCAGCACACAGAACAGTCATGAAAAGGAAGCAAAGGGAACTGTGTAGCATCTGTCTCAACAGACAGGTCATGATGAATTGATGGACACAATTTGCTTTTGCATGGGTCAGACAAGAAACAATTGGTCAGCTATAGAGTCCTTCTGCCTAATTCTGTTATCTCCCTCATAGCTCTCTGGCTCTGAGAAAAATGACTCACAATTCTTTTAAAGCATATCTTTTAGATTTGATCTGGCCTGAAGTAAGGCAGATGCTGCACTGTCTCAAGAAGCTTTCCCCATTCTTTTATGCTAATGCTGAGCATGGGCAATTTCACAGAATAAAAGGTCTAATGGGCTAGAGGATTCCAAGCAAAATCTTCCAAGCAATGCAGGAAGCATCTGGAGAAGGTGGACCATCCTGTTGAACAGAGCAAGCTAGGTGGAGTCTTAAGTATGTTCTCATTCAGCAAGAAAACTATTAAACTGAGGTCCAGCTCTGCAGTATGAGGTATCCTTTAGTCAAAGGATAACATGCATACGAATCATTAAACTGTGCTAATCAGGTAGAATTTGCCCATAGAAGATTCTAATGACCAAGACCTACATTTTTTTTCAGGAGGTCCCACCCATCCTGCCTTGCTAGCAATAGGTCTGTAGGCCTAATATGCAAAAGTGTCAAACACCAGCATATCTCCCATTGACAAGGAAGTGGGACAGAGTGAAAGGGAAAGGCAAGTGTTAAGGTAGAATCCAGAAGTGGAGGCTCATCATACATTGGCTGCATTTGAAAATAAAATCTGCCATGACAGATTTCAACATGTTCCTGAGAAAAAGGTAGGAGGGAAGAGAATTTCACATTCAAATGCTGAGGTCACAGGGACATGCAGGAAATATTTGATATGAACCAGCACTCATCCTGGCACACAGGATTAAACAAAGAGGTACAATCAGCACTATATTTATGCAGCCAACAGAAAACACAGGAACAGGTTAACTGCTATGGAAAGAGAAGACGTACATGGCTGAATTGTAGGCATGATGGGCCTCCCAGACATAGACTTGTACCCAGAACAAGGAAGAATATCTGAAGTGGCACAAACCTGTTTTCAAGAAGCATGTCTCTTCTCCCTCCCGCTGACATAGAAAAGAAAAAAGGAGCCTGTAATCTGTGGTAAGGTAAAAAGCTGGAGGAGATGACCTAATATGACTTTTGTTCACAGAAGAAAGAGTAGAATAATAAGGAAACTGTTTCTCTAGTGGATCCAGAAAGGACTCTGTAGGATTTTAAACACAAGAAAGAAACACAGGAAAGGTGCAACCTACATCAAAGGACTAATCCTACTTTGGTCCTAATATTAAACTGCAACTAACAGGTTAAGAAGGGTATCTATCCTATAGAGGACTGTAGTAAGAACTGATATGAAGCTTAGCATGCACATTTAGATTTCAAATTATGTTTAAAAAACTAGTGCTGGAAAAATTAATTTAGAATCATTCATCTTGCTAAAAATCCCCATTTTAAGTGAAAACCATTAAAGGACAGTTTACCATTTTGGATGGGCTATCATATCACCGAAAAAAAAGTATTTGCTGATACAGTGGCAGTAGCCCCTGTATGGCAACTCTGCTATAGGCAAAGTGACCAAAATGGATGTCCTAGTTTCCCCCACAACCATAATGTTATTTGATACTCTCTCATGTCATTGCCAGGGGCAGGGTGAAAGGACTCTCTTGCTTCTTCGGAGAAGGGTGTTCCTTCTGTTGGAGCAAGTGTGGTGGATGGAGCAGGGTGGTAATGCTGGTCCCGAGCCAAAGGGAGCAGTCTGGTTGGCATGGTTGCAGTTGTGTTGAGCTCCACACTGTCTCTTTTTGTACATTTTGTTATTAATATTGTTGCTGTTACTGTTTGTTTTCTTATCTCATTGCTATTTCCAGTAAATTGTCCTTATTTCAACTCATGATCTTTGCCTTTTTTGCCTCCAGTTCTCCTCTCTGATCTGCTGCAGCAGGAATGGGAGAGGAAAGGGTTTTGGGGGTGAAGCGAGTGAACACCTATGGTTTTGGAGTCTCAATGGGGAAGCACTAAATTGAGGAATATCAATCCTAAGCCACAACGGAGATGTGTTCCAGCCCACAGCATTGCTGGCAATATTTGGAAAAACAAAGGAACCACTTTCCAACTTAATGCTGGAAATACCTTACAACATAAATAAAAAAATATAGATATAAATCTACTCCTGTGATCCAGAAATGTACTGCAAATCTAAGCTAAACAGCAACAGCAGTATCCATCTTCCCATCCAAACCCTCCTAATGCACAGCTCACAAGTTCTCTGTATCTGCAAGATATACAATTCAATGCAAAATACCATGAAAATTAGATTGCCAAAGTCTTTTGATACATTGCCTTGAATAGGAGTCACATTGTGAGAGACTAGAGAAAATTATTAATGGCTCAAAACAACAGAAGGGGGGGCAGTAAGAGGGGGAGGCAGTGAAAGTTCTGTGTAGGTGGGGCAGTGCATTGCACCACACCCCATCCCTGGATCCTCTAGTCTAGCCTCAAAATGGCTGTCTGGCACACCAAAAGCCCCACCAAAAGCCACTGGCACACCAAAAGCCCCACCTGGGGGGAAAGTGCCCCAGGAGACCAGAGCAGATAAAAACAGTTACATGTCCCATTGTCTTGTATCTTATAGTAGCTGAGACCACACTGGATCCAAGCCATGACTACTGACCTTCCTCTGTCCCTTTCTTTTCTCTCTGTCTCTCTCTCTTTCTCCCTCTCTCTCTTTCTCCTTCTTTCTTTTCCTAACTTCCTTTTCTCAAAATCTGGGTAATTTAAAGCTGGATGGGTTAGAATTTGCTAAGTCAATGTTCTCTGTGTTATTTTGATTGAAAGTACCTGAGCCCCTTTAAAAAGCTCATCAAGTAAGCTCAGGGCTTTACACATGTCAGGGAGACTTATATGCCATATTAACAAAATCCGACTCATTGTTGAGGATTCAACAGCATTACTCAGGGCAAGCAATTATCTGAAAGAGCCATGAAACAAGAGAGAGACTGGTATTCCAAAGCTCACACACAAGACTGGCAAAGAACCACTGAACCTCCATGAGACCAAAGCGCTAGGGAGAGGACAATAGCATACTGTGTAATGAAAGTTTGCAAAACCCGAATTACTGAAGGAAAATTAAATGATACTTTGAAAATAAAAAAACAGTATGAAGCAAATGAAAAAAGTTAATGAATGTTGAAGAAAAAACCAACAAGCACATAAACTAAGATGATCAGATTTCTCTCCAAGATTATTAATTTCTTGAGGGCTTAATCCATAGAGATATTAACGACCAAAAGATTCAAATTAAATACATCAGCAACTGAGCCACTTGTAGTTGCTAGATTAGAGATCAAAGACAAAAAACAGGGATGCTTTGCTGTCTGTAGAGATAAGTTGCTCTTTTGGAAGAATTCATCATGGGAAGCTAGAACTCATTTTTCGCTTAGGAAGCCTTTTTTTCCATTTCATTTCTTCATTTCAGAGGAAGTTGTAGGAAGAGCTGTAACTAAGCTATCTCCTTCCCTGGTATGCAGGAGAAATAATGCTTGCAGACATGTACAAGGCCCCCTCAGGCCAGAGAGGTGGAGGAGAACAGAGAGCAGATAAAAAGCCTTGGAAGTGTATGGGGAATTTGCCTTTCCTCTGAGGCCTGGTGCTGCCTGGCAGTGCTGTGACGTTTGTAAGTTTTAATGTCCTTGCCTCTGAAATAAACCCTTTTTGAACCCTTTCCACTCCCTTGGGAAGATACCTGAGTATGTTTTACCTTACACTGTCTGAAAAGAAAAAATCTACTAGACATATTAATGTAAGGACTTTTTTAATTTTAAGGAGAAATTCTAGTATAATGGCTTGCAAAATGTCTCCTCTCATGAAAAATGAGCCCGCGGAACCCCAGCCATGTGTGAAATGCAAAAAAACCCATCACTTGCAATAGCAGACAGGTAAGACCAGGACTGTGCCCACCTAGGTGTGTGTTGGGATGTGTGTTTTACACACTTGTAGATGCAGAGCAAAACTGCACAGCAGCATAAGCAAAACAGTGTCAGGCAACAGAGCAAAGCCTAACATACCTTGAAAGTTGATTGCAACCCCATTAACCCGTCAGCTGCCTACAACAGAGACAGCTATGCTTAATGAAAGGCAAGGGGAGTCAAGGCTAGCTGCAGTTCCAACAAATTCATTTTATATTTTTGAAAAGGCAAAGATTAAACAAAATCAAAGCAAGAACACTGTTAAAAGCTCTAATCCTCTGGAAAAGAGTTGGAAAGAAGCTTTTGGAGTCATTTGCTAAACACAGAAGGAAGGAGCAAGATATGTACCAAGGTGTAGTCTCCAAGCAACATGAGAATCTTGCTGTAGATGTGGGAGAAGATCCAAACCCACAATGTGGAAATTTTACCCTGGCAATAAGCAGAACATTTATGCGCGTTATCTCTAATAATTTTTGAGTGTAGAATTGATGTCCTGTCATAAAATCATCAAACTGTTATATCGCCCTTTTAATATAGATAGGAATTGATGCTTAGACGATTCTCAGATATTACCCTCATTCTGTGAACTCTGAGCTTTCTGGAAAACTCATTTTTATGTGAGAATTAGATCATCTCATTCAACAAGAGCAAGACAATACAAAAAGGTAGATTTACAGGCTGTCTATTGCATGTTTTGGGCCTACATGGGTGTTAGTTATGACTCCTTAGAATGGGGTGTTTCTCTGGATGGACAGAATTTAAAGATACTTTGTGGTTTGATCAGACAATATTCCTAGCTAGAAACATAGCTCAGTGCATTAACTTTGTAAGATAATGTTAGATAGTATGATGTTTTCTAGCCAAACTGATAGAGATCATTGCCCAGGTGGAAAGGTCAGCAGTAATGCACTGCATTAGAAGTAGAATAAAATATCTGGTGTCTTTCTTTAGGAGTGGAATATTTGTCTTGGACAAAGAGGTGTGCCAAACAGTGAAACATTTTTATATATATATTTTGCATACTTACTGCTAGTCACTTTTTTCCCCTTAGCGTGCACTAAAATAAGAGGGGATTGTGTGGAATTGGTGGAGATAACCTCTGGTTAGAAAACCAGGGATGGAGAACAGAGAAGGAGAGAAGGTTTAACCAAGAGTTAAGTTAATCTGCAATTTATTTAAAAATATTAAATTTTTGCATTTAGGTACAAACATTTAAAAAGTTGGATCCCCCCAAAAATGATAAGGGCAAAATTTTAGCAGTGGCAGCCCCAGCAATGAATGGGATCTTACTTATCTTCTCAGAGTCCAGGCCAGAGGTAACCATGCACACCAAAGGTAGTAAATACTCTCTTGTAAAATCCATTCCTGTTTTGCAACAGAGGGGAAATGCCCATGGCTTCCCAGACCAGTTTTCCCAGACAGTCAGCTCCTTCTTCAAGTACTTGATATTTTATTTCCAGAATGGAACTAATATCTGGGACAGGGTTTCCAAAGCCATCTTTCACCTGAAAGGCAGGTGCTGAACATGCAGTGCTACACATTGCTACCACCATTGCATTGTGTGACATTGTTGTTCCTGGACACCTTTCCTATAACCTATATAATCTATTATTTCCTGTGTCAACTGTTGAAATACTGAACGGTTTAGGGCACAGATGATTTTCAGAAATTTAACTACCTGAGGTGATGTTTAGCCTGATTCATCTTCATTTAAGCTGACTGCAAAGTCCTGCCCAGCTGTGGAACATTTTCTCAACAGCTGAAACACCCAGTTATTATGACTAAGTTTAGTATGTTTTCTTGACATAGACAAAGTATAAAAGACTCCACTATATTACCTTTCTCACAGCATCACTGATCAACCAAAAATTGAAAGTAATGGAAATAGGAAAGAACTCATTGGAGTATTTCATTTTCTCAGATTAAATTACTTGTTCTTTGCCTGATTTTGAAAAGAGTAATTGAAGTTCAAACTGTCTAAGCATGTCTTAAGATAGAAGTTACCTGATAGTAATGGAAACATTAGAAGGGCTAAGTTAATAAAATCAACCCTTTAAACCCTTAGTTTATAAGTGGAAATACCATGCAGATACAAGCCAAATTCAATGAAATTTTCCAGACTGCAAAGGACTATGTAAATTACAGCCACTCTTAGCAGTGCAGAGTCACCATTACTACTGGATTAAAATGAAAACCAAACACAAGGTGCAATGAAACAATGTAGTGGTCCAAATGTGCTTTTCTTCAAGTTATATTTTTTGAAATTCATGAAGGCCTTGCACTCATTCAGTGTTAAACAGACACACTGTTCTGGAAGAGACTTGTCCAGGGTTTTTTCCTACTTTTCTTGCTTAATTATTTCTTTTGGAAAAAATCCTCCCTGCAGCCACATTTAGAAGGCAACGCACTTTTCAAAATCACATCACATCCTTGTTTTCACAGAAGAAAGCCAGCGAGTCTTGTGAGCTCTATCTGCTTTGGAATTGGGGGACAAGTCATGAATATCTCATGAGAAGGATAGATATGATAACTGTGGCTTTTGGATGAGAACATAGTCTCTGCCCGACATTCTAAAAGACAGTTTGGACTAGTCCTGCCTCAAGCAAAGGCAAACCCATCCATGGGATTGTTTTTGCTCAAGGACCTGAGTGCACTCGATGAGTAATGTAGAGGGATGGGGATTGATGAACTCAACCCACATCCTGAGGGATGGTCAGTGACTACTGAAAGAACACCTGTGCTTGTGTATATCTGTATGTATATCTATACATACACAGCTTTCACTAGCCACCACCTGGGACTACTGCTGCTCTTGCTAGCTGCCACTGTGCCAGAATCTGTGCCAGCATCTCAGCAGAATAAATCCTTTTGGATGAAATAGCCTTCCAGGTTTTGCATTTCCCCTATTCCCCATTGGTTTTGTCTGGCCAGAGAAGGTATTAAACCATGGAAACTTGTTTGCCAAAGTACTTCTTTTGTTCTCGCAGGCGTGTGGCACAAAGCATGGGAACAGGAGCCTTTTTCTAACCCTAGGGGTCGGGGACAGGTAACATTTTGCCTTTGTTGATTTTGTGATTTTTTTTGCCTTTTTTCATTCCTCCTTATTGTTGTGTTACTTGATAGTTTTTAGCTCAGTAAAATTATGACTTTAACATTTTTAATCTCTTGCAGTCTTTGTTTTCCCTTCCACCGAAATGAGGGGGTGGCTTCAGCAGTCTTAACTTTTTTCCTGCTGAATTTTTAAAACAGTACAACTTCTTCACAGGTTTGTATCATAACAACTACAAAAGCTACCCTTTGTGCTAAATAGTTTAGTCCCACATCATCTCCTATTTCCCACAATACTATTTGTACCTTACTATAGACAAAACAATGCTCTCTCTAGAAAAAAAGAGATCTCTTGCTTCAGATCCCTTTGTAAACATCTGCTCTTCCCTACTCAGACACATAAGTGGGATTTTTGTGTCCATGAACCCACAATATCTCACTTAATCATCACCTTCTCAAACACTCTACAGAAAACTAACCTATCATATTCTTTTGCCAAATTTTCACTTTGAAAAAAAAAGCAATAAAAACTCAAGAGCACACATGTTTGATAAGTAAATGGTAGGTAAGTTTTGTTTATTACTGTTTGAAAGTATTAACAAAACAAACTGTCTGATATTAACCTTTGGAAATCCTATCAAGATCTTTGTCAAAAAAGGAGCTAGAAGTTTTAGAACTAAAGTAGTTGTTCTAGTGGGCTACAGACCAGGGAAGACAGCTATGTGTTTATGTAAATTCATGACATTAATCCAGCCCCCCAGTCTCTGAATCATTAGAGAAGCCACCAGCTGGGACTTGCAGTAGGTTCCAGGCAGCCCGACACCACTTATATTCCTATTTGCATAATCGTAACTATATGGCACTCCTGTAGCAATGCTGCTGTGTTTCATCATGTCTTTAATTTAGTTTGCCAACACTTTATTGCTCATATTAGCAAGTTTGTAAAAAAATTTTTTTCCCAGTATAACTTGAACCACTGCACAGGGGTTTCTACTCCCTCTGGGTGTTCTCAAGTAAAATCAGCTCATGGCAGAACTCTCTGCAGATGATGAACAGCAATGATCCAGGAATAGCATAACCTTACAGCACAATTCCCTGTCATGTGGAGACACTTCCTTCCTCCACATAGAATTAAACAAGATATTTAACAAAACATAGATATACATAAAAGAAAAACTAAAATTCAACCAGTGGGTTTGCAAAATTTCATAATTCACAACAGTAATAGAAGAATGAAAAGACACTTGCAATAAAATTTTATTGCTTCTAATATTATTAGTGACTTTCCAACGTGTCTCAAAAACATCTTATTTAGCATTTCTGCGGACAGATTTTAATTTACAAGACAGAATACTGAGCTTCCTCAAAATATTTGATATTTTGATGTATAAATAAATTTTTTTTTAGAAAAACAATTGAAAGACACTTAGTAAATCCAGTGCAATACTCTATGCTGTGTAGTTTTTAAAAGAATAAATGCAACAGTCCTGCCGAGGGGCAAGTCTGATGCAGACTCATCCTTTGGCCTTCTCTTTGTTTTTCTTTTTTTAAACCTTTAAGTTTGCCTGTTAATTAATCCTACTGCATAAGTGGAAATATGTCCCTCAAGCACCATCTGGGAGACTTCAGAGTGTCACTTTCAGTAAAAGTCTGCCTCAAAACCATTTATTGAATGGTAGGAAAAGATTTCTAGATATTGTTCAGAACGATTTTACTTGAAGTGAAGGATATATGATAAAAGCCACAAAGAAGACCCACTTTAATTAAAGCAAATGAAAAAGGAAACATTTGGTCATGGACCAAAATTACTTGTTAAAGAACAAACCAGATTTTTTTTCAGAAAGAAACTGTCCATGGTTGGGTTTTGCTTTGTTTTGGTTTTGTTTTTCAGTCATTATTTTAGTTTTATATTTATTTGAATCTGCTGTATGCAGATTAAACCACTTTACCATTTACCTTGGATTTTTTGGTTTTGTTTTTTGGTTTTTTGGGGGTTTTTTGGGTGGTGGTTGTTGTTGGTTGGTTGGTTGGTTGGTTTTTTTGGTTTTGGGTATTTTTATATACAAACAGCTAGCTTTGCAAGACAAGAATTTCACTGTATGGGAAGAGGGATTGCAGCAAAAAAAAAAACGATTCACACGTACCTTGTTAAATAATACTGTTCACATCACTAGAAAATTGTTCTTAATGCTGTTTGTTATTGAATGTTATTGAATATTATTTAATATTATTTCATACAGTAAACATATTTATGCTGGAACAAAGAAGAACTCTTTTGAAAAGAGAGACACAAAATGTTATGTGGTGTATCATGTTGCACTAGATTTAGGTAATTTCTGTCTTCATTTTGAATTGCACATAGTGAATTTATTTAAATTGCTCATTTCCATAACGGCCAAAACATCAGAGTCTGATGTTTTCTGAAAACAGAAGAGTATCACTTAGGGAAAAATACGTAATGTTATGAACCAGAAACAATGCAACAGCACCAAAGAGATGGTAGTGTAAGTGGATGAAAATCATGGCAATGGGCATGGCAAGGCCCTGCTAGCGCAAGGAAAGCAGATAAAGCAACAGTTATTGCTTCACGCCTCAGTATCATGACTTCTTTCATTAAAGATGACTCCCATCCATTGGTGTTGAATGGGGTCACATTATTACAAGTCAACTAGTGATCTTTCCAAGGAAGAGAGAGTGACTGTGTTGTGGTACTGCAAGAGAAGGTTGATGCTGAAGCCTTTGCAAATTAAGTATGAGCACAAAACCACACATGTTCTGAAAAAGCAGAGTTGAGAATTGGAGGATATCTTGTCTGGAGCTCTCATTAACCAGATTGCATGAATTTGCCATCATGGCCTTGTTTTGCAGAGAAAGAGATCTCAATAATAAAATCTACCTCTAAAAATAACACCATCTTTACAATAGGGCTTTTGCTTTTACATGGTTTGTATAGACAAATTACTTGGCAGACTCTGCTCTGACAGCAGAAAAGAAAGCTTTAGTCTGCTATTTTTGATCTTTATCAAAAATGTACTTTCCATTCTTCTGCAAACAAATACAGAAAAATTCTGGAATCTGAAGATACCAGAGCCATTCATTTTTGAAGCTTCCTTTCCCATAGTATTATTATCTCTACTTCTAGAGATTTGTAATCTCTCTTTAGCCTCCATTGTAAGCGGCATTCAATGTCTATACCCTACAAATACAATATAAATGAAGGCAAATTCCAAGGTCTATTTCTAGATGAGCTTTTCACATGTCTATTTTTGGCTTCACAAAAATAATTCTTTTCAAGGTTTGAAATAAATGCATTCTGATATGAATGTAAAATATTTGTTTTCAACATGTTCATTTGGTATTAAAAACTACCAGTTTGTCATATAAATTGCCATGTATGTTTTTTGTTCAACTGGAAGAGCAGACATTACCAAGTCATTGGGTTTGGGATAACATACAGGATCTGAGCCAAAATCTTATTTATTATTATTGGTAGGCTAGCAACTGGATGATCAATTTATTGGCTTTTCTGTTTTTCCATGAGCACTTTGCCTATGAAAAAATTAATGGCCTGAGTGTCTGCAGAAAGCAAACATTTTTATTTGAGGTTGTATCTTATACACTATTAAAGGCAGAACAAATCCTGTCAGTTCTTGCCCAGCTTTGGTTTAAGCAGCCTGTTTAAAATTGTTTGCAGTTCCGGAGAGAACATGCTGATGTGCAGAGGAGAAACAGTACTGGAATGAGACTTCTTCCCTTCCCAAACTCATGGAAGAGTGAGAGCATAGTTACTGCACTGGGTCTGATGAGGACACTGAGACAGGCAAGAGAAAGCTGGTGACAGTCCAGCACAGACAGACACGCTGTTCAGAGCAAGGTTTTGCTTCAATGGTGCAATGCTTACTAAATGAAACCTCTAAAAGAGGACACTGGAAAAAGTGGACCAACATCCTCCCACGCTAACTCAGGCTGCCTGCAGTTCAATGAAGAACTGTTCTTTCTCTAGGCCCCCTCAGGAGCTTAGATGACTAAGTAAAATCTTCCAATTAACTGTTAATATAAGTATAGTTCAAATACTAAATAATGTTAACATAAAAATCATGTCCAGTGAAGAAGGGAAGTTTTCCTTGGTCATCCTTTTGTTATTAGAATCTATTTATAAAAATACTTTTTGTTATCTTTTACAAAAGTGGGCAGATTAAGTTCTAACTGAGCTTTTGCCTCTCTAATTTTCTTTCTGCATGATCTAATGACATCATTAAACATTTTCTGAGTTGCCTGTCCCTTTTTTCAAAGGTGATACACTCTCTTTTTCGTCCCTGAGTTCCTGCAAAAGCTCCCTGTTCATCCAGGGTGGTCTTCTTCCCTGCTGGTTCCTCTGTCAGCACATAGGAATGACCTGCTCCTGCACCTTCAAGATTTTGTTCTAAAAGCATGTCCAACCTTCCTGGGCCTCTTCGTTTTTAAGGGCTGCTTCCTAAGGCAGTTTCTGAATCAGTGTCCTGAAAAGGCCAAAGTCTGCCCTCTGGAAGTCCAGGGTAGAGCTTTTGTTGATGTCCCTCCTTACGCCACTGAGTATTGACAACTCTATCATATTGTGGTTGCTGTGCCCACAACAGCCTCCAATCGCTACATCTCTCACCAGCCCTTCATTGCTAAGATCCACTCTCAGTCTTTTTCAGGCTAAATAGGCCCGACTCCCTCTGTCTTTCTCATACATGAGGTGCTCCAGTCCCCTCACAATCTTCACAGGCCCCCACTGAACCTTCTTCAATAGTTCATTGCCTTTCCTGAACGGGGAAGACCATAACTGGACACAGCACTCAAGATGCAGCCTCACCAAGGCTGAGTAGAGGTGCAGGATCTCCTCCCCTTGACCTGCTGGCAATGCTCTTCGTAATGCAGCTCAGGGTGCCACAGGCCTTCTTGGCCACAAGGACACACTGCTGGCTCATGGACAGCTTGTCCTCTAGAACCCCCAGGGCCTTCTCAGCAGAGCTGTTTTCCAGCAGGTCACCTGCGCTGGTGCACGGGATCATTCTGTAAGTGTAGGACCCTGACCTTGCCTTTGTTGAACACAGTGATGTGAAAAGAAGACAAATCTTTCATGAAATGATTCTCAGATTATTTGAAATAAAACCTACCTTATTATTTTTCTTTCAAATAATGAGGGGTACTGAGCAGATCACATCAAATTCTGATTTCCTGGGAACAATATTGCACAACTTAAGTTCTTCAACCTGCTTTCTTTGTCAATAATCAATTATTTAATTTAGCGCTGTTTGCCTATCTTCATATTTCGGTGCTCCTAAAATATAGGTCAGTTGCCAGGCCAGTGCTGGAGACATGAGCAAAAGAGAGTAGGCAGACAGAAGGACCTCCAAAAAAATCTAACAGTATCTAATCTAACCAGTGGTGGTCTGCTCTTTTACCTAACCCAGCTGCCACCTAAGCCCTAGCCTTCATCAGTTTTACACACCTCTGCAGAGCCTTCCACAGAGTTTCCACAGCTGACACGCTGTCCTTGGAGTCTGCCTGGAGCCTAGCATGGGTTTCAGCAGATGAGAAAGTCAACTCTACTTGTGCCTTCGCTATCGTCACAGGTTGCTGTGGCCGCTGCTACTGTGTACCTTGCCCCCAATTCAGCCCTTCTCTCACTCCACCCTGACCGTGCTGCCTTCAGGGAGGGCTGAAATTCAGTGGTGTCAGTGGACAATCTGTCTGAAACCTGTATTAGTTTTGCAGACGCGATGGACATTGTTATGTTCAGTAAGCAAATAATTAACTTCTTAAAGCACTGCAAATCAGCTGAAAAATGATACAGGTTTCGTTATACCCTACTCAGTATAAGAAAAAACAAAGCCATCACTTTTGATGAAAAAAAGTGTACTGTAGGGTTCAATGTTCCACTTCAGTGGCTATCTGGACACCAAATTGTATTCATTTGGCTTTCCACAAAGTACACCACAGAGGCAGCTGATGACAGTAACAGCTGGTGCTCAGGACAGAGAATTTCCCCCCAAATGTAAATCAAGGCACAGGGTAGTTTCATCAGTAGGTGAGTGAACAGCTGTTTGTCTGTTGAGGTCAGTACAGAAGGATTATTAACTTCTCCTTGAAGTGACTTTTTTGTACTCAGGAAACCTTGTCAAATCATGATTACTGCTGGTGCCATACCCACTATGTTTTCTTTTGCTGTCTATCCCTGAAAGTCATTTGCACTGGATGGATTTGTAGGCAAGCTTACAGGGACTCAGGGATAGGTTATTATTTTTTGTGGATTTTTATCTCCATTTGATGACACTGTTGAAAACTAACTGAAGGGATTCAGCTGACATAAAACAAGAGAAAGTCTGCAGACATGGGTGATAGGAAAAACAAGTAAAATCTGCACAGCAAATATCTGATTAAAACTGTGTTAGGAAAATGACTGAACATTTATTTCAGTAACAAAATCTTAGTCTAGAGGAAACACAGCGGAAAGACAATCACTAGGTAAAGACAGATCACAATTTTCCATTTTCTTGGATATGCTCATTTCTTAACTTGGTATCTCCTAAAGTAGCTTATTGAATTTAACAAATGCTTGATGTTGTAATGAGGTGATTGCAATCAAATTTAGGAATTAACAATCATATCTTCGCAATAAAAATCTGTAGGTTTCAGTACCATTAGTCTTAGCTTGTTCAACATTTGTTCTCAATGACATTTAGAATTGTTGAACCACGTGTTTTCCTACCCCCAAAAATTGCAGGCAATTGAAAATTAACGTTTGTATCTACGAAGGAACACAAGGGTTGTAGGGAAAATAATTCCTTTCAGCAGTTCAAGGGAGCAGAGGAACCTCTCCGAAATATCACTATAGTTGAAGTAGAGTGGAGAATATTAACAAGATGTCCAGAAACCTATAGTCATAACTTTGTATTAGGAGACAGTTGGACAGAGGTGTGCACTGGGAGCTTCACACCTGCTTCACCCACTTACAAATATCTATACAAGTACATAGGTCCATTATTTCAATGACCAGTTATTGTTTAGGCAACAACCAAAAAGAAGTGGTATTTTCTTGTCTCTTTCTTGAAAGCATGAGGTATTGTCACAATTTTAGATCCTCCATGATGGGCAAGGAAGAAAAGAAAAACATCCATTTCTGTGTGTCTCTTCCATCATCATGACTTGTGCATGCTAATTAAAAGTCTGTGCTCCTCTGAGCTGAACACAGGCACTCCAACATCATCAGGAGGGTCTTTCCTCCTCTCCAGCTGTTGTGTTACATTACATTACAGCTCACTCTTTTGCAGTTATTCTCACAAGCTAAGAAACCACAGACCTCTAAAACTACATATCTTAAGGAAAACTGAAGAACACACCTTTTTTTAAAGAACAAATGGGCAGCATATTACATTACCTATTTCCAGAGATGCGATTATCTCATCACATAACCAATTTCTAGCCAGAATACCTATGCAATATCACTTAACACCTGTATGACTAATGGGAGTACAACATGCCAACTACCTTCCAGCCAGGTTGAAGTGTGTTACCCTTGAATTCTCATTACATTTGTTTTGACTTCTGTTTTGGGTTTATACACTTATATAACATATGCCCATCTCTACTTTAGTGAGCAGCAGTTCAATCATGGAGATGAAATCCAGTTTGCAATATCTTTCTGTATCATATAGACACTAAGGATGAGTATCTTTAAAAATTGTTCTGTTTTCCTTTACTGATCCTGCTCTTCCGGTGGTATTTGCTCTCCTAGTTGGGCACAGACATATGCCATTTCAATATGTATTAACTTCACAGGGATTAGAAAGATATACAAAGGAGAACCATTTGGCAGAGAAATAGTCACTGGCTTCTTAATTAGCAGACCAACTGTCCAAACAAAAGAATGAATTGCATGCCTGGTTTACTGTGAGAGAGTAAAAGG
The DNA here is from genome assembly GCF_003984885.1 of Neopelma chrysocephalum. Classification (NCBI taxonomy): domain Eukaryota; kingdom Metazoa; phylum Chordata; class Aves; order Passeriformes; family Pipridae; genus Neopelma; species Neopelma chrysocephalum. Next base: position 316,990 of record NW_020924883.1, on the reverse strand, counting down.
AAACCTCAAATTACTTGATTTACAAAGAAGATGACACCTCTTCTACAGCCCACTTATTTTCTCCAAGTAGTCAGGAGACAGGGTAATCAGATTTTTACACAATGATGTAAATTTAGGTCTTTCCCTACCTCCCCCCCACCCTTCAACCGCCTTCTTTTTTTCCATGTTTAGAGATTACTAGAAGCTTAATCATCTCAGACTAGTGTGATTAAAAGCAAACAAACAAATCCAATAGCAAAAACTGAAACCAAAGTCAAGCAACTTGTCACAAACAGAGAAACATGTCCTTGTCATACACTTCTTCATTTCTCAGTTACTGTAGCACCTTCCATTTTTCACATTTCTCATACATAGTTTTAAACTTCATAATTACAATGGGATTATGAAAAGACTACCTTGACTTAGCCAAAACTTGAATGGAGGTAGTTCCCACTACAATGGTAGTGAAGGGAGAGAGTGTTAGAATGCTTCAAAGTTTTAATCTGTCAAGGTCTCTCCTGGTATTGACCCTGGCACACAATCAAAGTGAGGATTTTTAGCTAAATAGATGGCATTTATGTGCAGAATATTATTGCTGACAGAAACGTCTGTGGTTATAAGACAGTGTGCAACTGTTTTAGAAGAAATCACCGACTTTTCCGTGTGTTCCTACCTCCTTTCTTTCCCCCTCTCCCCCCATATTTTAAACCAAGACTTTTCCATATAATTCCATTTCCAGAGCTAAGTCTATCTTCAGTGACTTGCTCCAGTCAAGAGGTACATACATCTTATGACAGCTGTCAACAAAAAATGTTGCCTGGAGCTACATACTCAGTATGAATTAAGTATACCTACAAGTATACCTGGGCTCACCACTGGAATCTCTGACCAGGAAAAACTACCATTTCTTTCAAGGAGCACCTTGCCAAGTAAGTCCTAAGCACCATGAGCATTACTTTTCCAGGTACTTATCCTGATACAACAAAGCAGTTAAGACTATTTGCTCTGCTGGCTCAGCTCAAGGTAAGAGCAGAATCTTTTAAGCAGTAGCCTCGTTTTCTGTATTTCTTCATATAACATTCCTGCATCACAGGTAAACTTCCAAGGTAGGAGTCAAGGTTTTGCTGCAGTAATATGTATACAGGCTACATATACACACTACATGTCTTAAGAGGAGAACAATCATTAATTGCAAGTTTGAGAATAGCCAGAAGGAACCCAGTTGGGGAAACCTATACTGAAGCATACTATGTGCAAGGAGAGAAAGGGTCTCTCAAGCCGTTGCTCTAAGACTGCACCAGCACCTCACTCAGGTATTTCATCCATCTAGACCAAACAATTTTACTCAGACTCTGCCCTGAGCAAAGTTTGGATCTTGCTCCAAACCCTTACCACAGGAGCAAGACAACATCTCACTCATCCCCAACTGCTTATTTCCCAGCTGTACTGCCAAAGAAGGAAGGCAGCAAATGATGCTCAGAAAGTAAGGAGCAGAACAACTCTCAGGTAATTTTTAATGTTATAGGAGAAGAAGAGGAGGTTTATTTATACTTTGGATAAGTCTATGTTTAATTGCAAGGAAATGCAGTTGCATTTACTGGAATAAGTGTTAATTCTTGAAAGAAAAGAAAACAATAACATATGTTACATGCATTGTCACACTTAATATTTTAACTGATTTGAATGAACAGATGTAATAAGCTTTCTAAAAGGAGTAATGTACATTTCCCCTCTCTGTCAGCCTGTTCAAATTGAGTGTAAGCTAAGGGATGCTGCAAAAGCCTTATTTTACTTCTCCCTAAATTTACAAGAATAAGGCAATCAGGATACAAAATGCTCATGCTGCACAGTCCCAAGCTCTAGTCACAGACTGATTCATATATTGCTTATTAAGTAAGCAAGTACTAAGCATTTGGCTTTTCTCTCTAAAATCAACAGTCTGAATTGACAGAAACTTGTTTGATACCATTGAAATACCACTGCTATTGATACAGGTTAGATGTAAAAGTTGACAGCACAGCTAGTATTGTTTCATGAGCTCTTAATATCTAGGTCCTTAAACTGTCCTCTGTTTCTTATTATAGACAGCTACAACCTAGAGTGCCTGCATTGACTACAAAATGACATTGCTGTCTGGTACTAGAGATTTTTCTCCAAGATCACAAAACAACTTCTCAGCTGCTGCTTTAATTTTCTTTTAACAGAACAGAGCATCTCCTTTAGCTCCTTGCTGTTGATTCATAAAATAGCCATGCTATGCATCATGACTTTTGTAAGTTTTAACATACATCAAGAAATATTCATTTTCAGAAATGTTACTTTGGTGCTACTGCAAAGGAACTAAGAATGATTAAGAGAACAATATGGTACTGCTTCTCATTCAGTATTTACAACAAGCTGATTCAAACAGAATTGAATAGCTAAAGCTAAAACAATAGGAGCCTTTTGCCATGCATAAGGTAAATTGCTGTGAAGTCATTGAAGGTATTAGAACTACCATTAATGTGCTGACAATTACATCAGTTGATTACTGGCTTCTTTAAAAAAAAAAGGAAAAAAAGCAGCAAATATCAATTTAGAAGAGAAGGTGATCTCCATGAAAAGGAAAGGGTTTTCAGCTCCCATTTGTATTCGCAAATAGAGAAATTGTATTCCTACCCCTTACACTTTCTGAAATATTAATATTCTCTTAATATTCTATTAATATTCTCCCACAAGGAGGAGGGAAAGATAGTGATCCCAGAATAACAAGAAGCCAGACATACTGAAAATATTTAATCATTTCTTTAAATTGCCTGACTACAATCCAACTTCTATCTCACTGTAAATTCTGCACCACTTAGACAAAGATTTTGTTTCTGCTTCATACTTGCTTTTGGTATTGAATATCAAACAACATAGAGAGAATGTAATATCACAGATTTTGTAACAACTGGGTCTTGCACATCATTCTATGTTAAGCATCAGTCTCTAGAAAATGAAGGAGATAATTTCCTGTTTCCTCCTTTCTGTATTCAAATGATGTTCTAGTACCTATTTCTTATTCAAAGGCATCTCACAGGTTTCATGCACAGACTATCAAGCATTTCCATATAAGTGGTTACACACATAAACGTTAAAATCACTGGTGACAGTGTTAGAGGTAGGCATCCTACAGACCATTGTAGTGAGAGTACATTGAAGCAATGAAGATGAGAAATTCACTGCCACTGCTAAGAACCTTCAGATTCCATGAAGTAATTATACCAGATAAGATGGAAGAAATAATAAAAAATGGTACAAAAAGACATTTAAGACAGAAGTTATGAAAATAATCCAAAACAGGGAAAATGCAGTACCAAGTAAGGGAAACATTAAAGTGTTGCAGCAAATAACAAATTCCTATTGTTCACTTCAGACCAAGGGCACAGGGAAACATTAACTCTCACAGCTTTTCTGAAAATGAAATCTTTCTATTGGCAGCCACATGCTATATTGGAGATCTGGTTGTTAAACATAAGACTTCACATCTCCATTGCATGTCGTGTCCTCTGTTCAGAAGAATTGTACTAGTATCATTGGCTCTAAACAATAAAATATACCAAATGTTCTCAAATGAAAAAATTTTATAAAAGGATGGATTCCAGGTCATTTTTATTTGGTTAAGAGCAGACTTTTTTTCTGTCCTTCCTATCCTTTGACAGGCAGTCAACTCAACTTGTTAACCAGACAGAAAATATTTTTTGTTGGCTGGATTTTCTGACAATTTTCTGCTTTGAGAAAAGGGAATGGAGATCCCTCTGCTTAACAGTATTGGTAGAGCTAGACTGTAAAAACCAGTTCAAGCCAAAATATTCAACTGTATTTAAAATAATGCACAATCAGTTACAGTACAATGAAAGAGACTATGATGTAAAAAAGTTACTGGTTTTCTACGGAAACACCTTAAAATAAACAAACACACACTCATTTCTAAATAAGAATTAATCTTTAAAATTAAAATGTAGGTCTGCTTTAACTCTTTTAGTTTATCTTTGCAAGGTACAGAAATTAAGCCCTATGAATTAGTTTCTTGTCTTCATTCTTCAGCGAGGTGTTGTTATTAACAAATCTCAGTAATCATGATAAATGAGCACATTAAAAACACTGCTGAGGTAATTTTAACACGTGGTAATTTTTTAAGAAAAGGTAATTTTTTCCTCATAAAAGTAACTCTCTTGAAGGATGAAAGAAATAGCTTAATTTTTAAGATAACAAATGACATCTGTTTCAGCGAGCAGAGAACAATCAGCAAGTGCTAGTTGCTATTTTAAAATAAAGCTCTTTATACAGAGGGGGAAAAACTCAGAGTTCATCTGTTAGAACTGAGTCCTTGCTTGGACTGTTCTAGAGGCAAAAGAACTGAGGCTGTTGTTACAGGCAGTTTTTCTGTCTAACCTGCAGGATAGGCTTTTCCATGCAGGATTATTTTACTGTCACATAAATTGTATTTCATAGAACTGAAGGACTTTCACAAACTTACCAATGTAGTCCGGACTGGACTGGACTGCCACCCAGCCTGGACACAGCATTTGTGATTCAGAAGGCAAAAGAATCCTTGTCTTTCACACATGCTGTAGTAGTAATTAAGTTTGTTTCCAGACAAGGATGAGATCTTGATAAAAACTGTAGGTTCACTTGAGTCAATCCCATTGCCTAGGAATGTAATTTCAGCATCTAGAGAAAGCTGTAAAATATACTGCACAGGGCTAAAACATGGTAGTTGTTCATAAAATAGAAAGGAATAGTTTTCAAGGTTACTCAGGAGGCCCTGCTAGACTGCATCTCCTTTCACCTTCCCATGTCCCCGGAGCTCTCCTAATGGAGAAGCTCTGCTAAAGATATAGCACGCTTCAAACATCACTCCTCACTTGGATGGGCAACATCTTCCCTGTTCAGGAGAATATCTGAACATTCAAGACAGACAAGATGGCACACTTTGGCACACCTGGTTCTTTAATCTTTCCTCCCTCTCTTCTAAATCTACTTTTCAAAAGTTGGAGGGTCTTTTCCATTTTTCCTCTTATCCTCTCTAGTAAACAATTTTTCTCAGCAATAGAAAACAGATGATCAATACTAATGGATAAACATTAAAATGCCACTTTGGAGCAATACAGTCTTTTTCTGCTAACATTCTGCAGTATTTTCAGTTGGAGCCCTGTTTAAATTTGGAGCAACTAAAGGACTCAATTGGGAAAATGGCCTCTCATGAGCCCTTGATAGGCAGAATAAAGAAGCTATTGAATGGACACTGATAAAGGCAGATATGACTCCTACTTCTAAGACTGGAGAGGTGTTTATACTTGGAGATATTTTTCTCCTATAGACTGTTTCTTTAATGATCTAACGCACCCTTGACAATCTACCAAGAAAAAAAGATTCCCTCTTCAAGTTTCCCTATGCCCTATGTAGTGGCAATTCTCTAAATCACCCTTGTAAGTACTGAAGTGAATACTTATCATTGCGTCAAAGAAAAAGTAGGATCAAAGAAAAGAATTTAAAAAAACCCTTCATGCTACAAATTCAGTCTACCTCTGCAATCAACAGGACAAAATACTGAACTGTAACTTAATTTTGGCAAATATACTATACGTCTGTGTGAGAACAGTCATTTCAGAGCATAAGACATCAATTATTTTCTGAGGAAAGTTGAAAGCATCAGAGTTAAAAAGAAAGTAATATTATGATTAAGACACACCTCACATTCAAAGACAGTCACAACATTTTGGGGATTAATATACAAGTCATGCTTCTTTATGGGCTTTTAAAGTCACCAAAGTACTTGCTGAATGAAAACTTTTCATAACCATTTCTCTTTCCTTAAGAATTTGACTGGAAACAACAAACAAACAAAACCAAACAAGCAAAAACCAAAAACAACAACAAAAACCAACCAAACAAAAAACAAAACATAAAAGAGGTGCTTTCAGATGAAGGAGACCTCAGAATTTGTTCAAAGAGCATTTTCTACTAGATGGGAAAATTTTTGGCCTACTACACCACTACAGGTTTCTCTGATAACATGCAGTTGTTTCGGTGAAACAGAAAATGAATATGGCTTGTCATGGTTTCAGCAGGCCCAAAATCTAATTCTGATTCCTAGCCCCCCACCCACATCTCAACCCCATGTGAGATGGGTTTTCCAGACAAAAACACAAGACTCAATATGGGGGGAAGGAATATATTACAAAGACTATACACGTGAATAAATACTATAATACATTACAAACAATCTTAACTCTATATCTATCTCTACCATGACAATAATATTTACAATGGGCCAAATCTCTTCTCCCTCCAAATAAAAGTCCAGGAGAGAAGAAGAAGAAAAGACCCCTTCCAGTCTGTGAGCAGCAGGTCTTCCTCTCTAGGCAGCAGGCTCTCTTCTTCTCTTCCACTAGAAATAGTTGTTGGCTCTCTGCCAGCACACACGAGGGAGGTTTCCAAGTCTCTCTCGGCCCCCGTCTCCAAACAAGGGGTCTTTCCATGGGCTGCGTAACCCCAGACACGGCCGCTACACCATGGTCATATCACGAAGCACCGGGGTCTCCGTGACGGTCTGGTATCCTCAGGGGAAATCAAGCCCCTGTGCAGAGCTCCCATGCTCTGCCTCAAAGATGGCTGCCAGCTTCTCTGAAGCTGGAGCAGGGGGGGGCCAAGGTCACCCCCCACACACACACATTCCTTCGGCCGTCCTGGCTTATCTCTCAGGAGGCCATGAGCTTCCTAGCTCCTCTCAGCAGTGCATATTGCACTTTAGGACTCCTCTCAGTCCACCACCCCCTCCTCTTTCTCGGAGGGGTCTCTAGCGAGTTTGGGGGTTTTGGTTTGAGCCAGTTCTTACCCTCCGAAACTCTGTTCCTGCTGCTAGCTTGGTTCTCTTGTCCTGTTGCTGCTTTTCCTTCTCCTCAGACACCTCTGTGTCTGCCTTAGCTGCATACCGGCTTGTGTTGCTCCTTTTGGTCCTTATCAGTTGGCTCTTTGCCACTGCTCGTCTCCGCTGCTGCTCCGTCGCTGCTCCTAGCGTCTCCCACTTCTACTTACAGGGAAGAAACTCCCCCAGCTCCTAGCTACAGGCACTCAGTCCAGCTTCAACACCATTCCGAGTCCCTGCAGCCCCCCAACCGGGGGCTGGGGGGGGCAAAGCCCCCTAAGGGGCCGGAGCCCCTTCTCCTCGTGGCCTCTACAACATGGCCACCTCTTCTTCTCCTCAAGAAGTACTACCACTTCTCTTTCCGGTCTCCAGAGATATGTTTATATTTTGCAGGAGCACTGATTGGTCAAGCCCCAAGGGTCACCACCCCCTGGGGGTTACCACTTTCTTAGTTTCAGGGGGAAAACCTGGCTCAAACCACTACAGGCTACAAAGTCCACTATCCTTTTGCACTGCATAATTTCCCACACAAACACCTTACCATACCAGAGTGACGATATTTTCAGGATGGTCTCACTATAAAAACAACTCTAAAGTTTTTGGCCAGGCCAGACAGCTATCAAAATTATGTGAATGCAGGCACATGCAAATATCTATTGATAGGTCAAGTTTAATTTGTTGTGCTGCTTAATGAAAGATCTGCCTCCAATACCAATGCCATTTAAAATATATACACTAAAAATGCTACGTACTTCAGTAAAATCTGCAAAAACTTTAACTTTTAATTAATTCTTATCTTCCCCACAATGTAGAGAAGCGACTGAAATGAGGTAAGCATGAACAAAATGGGAACTCAAATTAATTTTAAATAGTCTGATGGGAAACCTTGCCTAACTTCATCTGTCCAACTTTTACCCTCTAGCCTTCCTGTTTCACTATTTAATATCTTTCCAAAGAATCCACTATCCTCTACAAAATCATTAACTTCTAAGTTTTTGAACACAGAGCCCAGCAGCATCTGTCTTTACAATCAAACAGGGGAAACAACCCCCCACACACATACTACAGCCACAAACATTCAGACTTTTCCAGCTACTGCAAGACCTATCAACTCCTTCAAACCACTTCTGTCCTCTCCCTTTTAATAAGATTAGTTTAGAGAAAAGATATCCTCACTCCAGGACAGTATATTTCTTTATATGAGCTTTATTTGATGCAGCAATTTATAAAAATAAGAACACAGGAGTGTTAACAGACTTTGAGTCAACTCGATAGTGTTCAGGGTGTCAGAGGTGCTGTGAGAATGTATACTGTAGATGTCACAGCAGACTGAGAAGGAACACACAGGAAACTCTGTTGTAGACAAGTGGCGGCAGGGGAGTGTTTTGCTTTTGTTTTTTTGGTTTCTTTTTAACAAAGAGAAATAAAGTTCAAGAGTGGGTAAAAGTCCTGCAGTGAACTGTCTCATGACCGAACAATAGCAGACCTTAGTGCATTATTCATCCAGCAGTCTTGTCAAAGATATTCAACATGTTTAGTCATATGCCAATGTTTAAAGAGAAGGGAGCAGCATAATCAAATAAATTGGACATGTTCATAGTACCAAAAAAAAATACACTGAAAAAAATTGAATGAGGCAAGCCAATTATCACAGAATCACAGAACGACAGAATATGCTCAGCTGGAAGGGACCCACAAGGATCACTGAGCCCAACTCCTGGCTCTGCACAGGACCATCCCCAAGAGCTCACACTATGTCCCTGAGAGTATTGTTCACACACTTCTTGAACTCGAACAAGCTTGGTCACCACTTCCCTGGGAAGCCTGTTCCAGTGCCCAACCACTCTCTGGGCAAAGAACCTTCTCCTCCCCAACCCTGATACAGCTTCAGGCCAGTCCCTCAGGTTCTAGATGCAACTGGTTAGATTCAATAACATTTGAAAAGCTGAGAAACCATGCAAAATTGTATACGTATTATTTTCCAGGCTATGCACAAAATTTAAGCCAGAGCTGCTTGGTAGTTGGAAGTAAATTTTTCAAAGAATAAGTCAATTGTACCCAGAGAGCAAGCAAGAGGCATGGTGGCAGTTTCTTATGCTGACTCTATTTTCAACTTTTTTACAGAAGGAACTTGTTTTGTTAAGGACCTGGGCTGTGGAAAAGAGGGGTTTGAATGAAATATAATCAGATCCTTGGGCTTAGCTCTATGAGAAAACCTCTGGGCACAGATAAATCTCATTGAAGTCAGAGAATATGTCGAGCACTTTATAACACCTGCTTGCACAAAATCACTGGAGCAGTCCCCCTCTGTGGGTGCAACCACTCTAATCTGGGAGGTAAATGGTGTCACCTACAGCAGAACTGCATAATTTTCAGTTTCTAAGAAAAGGCAAAAATTTGGGATTTATCTATTACATGGAATCTGTCACAGCAGGAAAAAAAATTATTGAAAGTCAATCTCTTTACAAAAGAATTACGCTGCTGAAGTAGTTTTCCACTGTCTTTTCCTTGAAAGTAAAATTACATTCTGTTGCAGACTACCTCTTCCATCATGTTAGCTCTGAATGAGTGATATGAGATACACACTTATCTACAAGGTCTGGAAATCTGCATATTATCCCCACTAAACAGGGGTCTGTGTACTTGACTGTTTAATCTTGTTCCCCATTGAGATCTGTAGAAATGGGAACAATTTAGCAGTTTGACTAAATATATAGTAATTCACAAGTCACCAGAAATGTTCAAATGTGTTTGCCTGTTAATGTGGGTTTTATTATTTGAGCTACAAAAATGAGATACACTTGAGAACCAAAGGATTACCTATTTACAGTAATAAAAAAAATAAAATCATCTGTTTGGAAGATTTATTCTTTTCTAATTACATGTCATTTTATAAGTTCTCTCGGATTTATAGAACTAATTTCTTAAATGTTAGCGATCCGAAAACAAGACTGTGCTGCAGGATTTTTTTGAAGTACAGTGCCAGAAAAATTATTTCATTTTTTTTGCACATAATATATAGCAGACACTTATATACAAGTTTAGAGAAAAAGTTATAAATAAATGATGTTTTGATGTAATCAAGTGCTGAAGATTTCTTTCTAATTTAGGTCAATATTTTGAATTCTGAAAAGTATTTCCAGTATTCCTTGGGACAAAGTTAAAAACACCTAAAGGATAGGGAAAGTTTTTTTCATTGAAATGGAGACAGATTTTGGGTGAAAACCACTCAGCAGCATTTAACAGCTAGTGAAAGAAACAGTATATTTTTGATTTAGGCTTCCCTAACTGGGACCAATTAGGCCTACACTAACATTTTACTTAGCAACGACTCACCTTGCACCAGGGTGAACTGCAGTCTGAGAAGGCCACATACTTTGGAAGCTATCTTTGGGTTTCTATGTCAGAGCTCATCATCCCTGAAAGCAGGGAATGTGGCCCAGCACTGTCTCTTCTCTAATCCTGTTGAGCTGCCTTTTGTTTGACCTTTGAGCTGAGGTCACATCCTATGACTCTTTGATATGGCCACTGTACTTTGTGAAGGACAACACAGGCCAAGAGCTGCCCTGGTTCTTACCCTTTCCACCCAACTTGTCAGGAAGCAGGTATCATCTCACCCCATGAAGAACATCACAGTAAAAAGTTTCTTTTTCCATGCAAAATCTTTAGTTACATTATCATGGGTTAGTTAAGGTCACAGAACAACTAGATGTGAACATTACGAACAAATGAAATTTAAAGCTTCATTATCATGCAGTGAATTGCACAGCACAGTTTTCTGGTGATTCATTTTATGAAGAGGATGTGTCAGCTCTTCCTCTCCTGATAACAGCCCTCAGCTTTTCACCTTTAGTGTGACTCAGAAATACCTATAAGTTTTCACTGCGATGAAACCTACAGAAATATCCTAGATCCATCAGAAGTAATCTAAATGCAATTTTCCTTCTCTACTAGCAATGCAAACAAACTAGTTTTGTCTCAGTCATATCTCTTCTGTTTTCTTCTTTTCCATAACGGCATTAGACTCAGTAACAAAGCCAAAGGTAATGTAAAACACGCACCATCAGCCAATAAAGGCTTTGCTAGTTTAGTTAGAAGTTTGGTTAGGGAAATGCACTGATTGAATGGGATTCATAGCCGTATTTTGAAGCAACCAGAATTTGTCTGGTGGACTCAAAGTAGGACAGACAAAAATTTTTGCTATCTTATCCTGACATAATGTGGCAATGAAAAGCATTATTATGAGTCACCTTGCATACATCACTTCAGTGTCCGGCATTGCAGCAAAAAGATGGAGCACTATCTCTCAGTAACAAGGTCCCTTCAAGTCCTCATCATTATGCATTACTAGGACCCAGCAAATTATTTGCAAACAAGCTGTCAAGTGAACCTAGCCTTTTTTTTCTAGCCTGCTTCCTCCAAAGATACTAATTGTTCAAATATATTTGTTTTTTTCCCACAACCAGCCTGCAAAAGGCAATCTAACAGCTTCCATGTAACTCAGCTGGCTCCATATGGTCAGGAGACCACGTCATTCTCCAAACTGCCAAGTATCAGCTGCTGTTCTGCATTAAAAAGGAGAGCAAAAGCACATCAGAGATTGATAGTTTTCACATGCAAAGTCAAACTTCTTTTCACTGTGGAAATGAATCCCTACTTATTAAAGGAAGGAGTTTATAACAGTAAGTTATCTCTATTGCTTTAACTTTGTAAGAGGTGTTTTCAGCATACAAAGAAGCCAGGTCCGTGGAGAGGACACCTTAGCAGAACAACTTTGTCCTCCTTACAGCACAGAAATAGATCTATTTTCTCTACATGCTATCTTTAAGGGGCCCCAGTCAACTCCATAAAACTGAATCGGACAATTAAATGCAAAGGGGTTCATCATAATAGTCCTGTCAAATCAAAGGGTTTGTATGAAAGGTTAAAAACCACTTTTTTCAATGGAAAAGTTAAGTTGTTTCAGTCTGTGTAGGTGAGGGTTCATACACACATATTCTTTTGATATTATATGGCATGAAATGGAAGAGATGTCTTAAAGGTTCCTGCCCCCTTATAATCACATTAACCCAAAACCTTGGATACTATCTCAGCCAAACAAATTAAGACTAACTGGGTACATGAGCCCCTGTTAAAAGGTGACAATGACACTCCACTCAGGAGATCTCACAGAAGATCATCTTTCATAGAATGGTTTGCATTGGAAGGGGCATTTTCAGGTCACCTATCCATCCCCTTTGCAATAAGCAGGGACATCTTCAGATAGATGCTGTTGCTCAGAGCTTTGTCCAACCTGATCTTGAATGTTTCCAGGGATGGGACATCAACCACTTCTCTGGGCAAGAGAAGACTGCAGAAGAGCACCGAAGAAGGTACAGGCACAGAAATGGCTTTCCAGGCTGTGTGTGTATGCCAGTATTGCATCCAGCTAGCACTTGAGATCCTGAAGTGACTTCCTAGGTGATTTCAGACAAAGGTAGCTTTGCAATGAAGATACCTTGCAGAATCTTCACTGAAAGGTGTGGGTCTGGAATAGAGAATAAAAATGACACTGACTTCCAAATATCTCCCATCTCCCTGGCTACAGCCAGTTCCCCTATCCTTTGCTTAAAAGACCTGTTACACATTCAGAGAAACAAAAGGTTCCAGAAACATTTGTTGTGAACAAATACTTACATTTTTTCCATTGTTTATCTCTTATGGCACTGTATCAAGGTTTGGAACTGTGTTAGACAAGAAATGCACCTAGTGTGTTGACCTAGGGCCGGAAATGTCGTGGTCAAGTTCCATCATTTTAAAGCCAGCCAGGTAAGCTAAAAATCTCTGGGCAAGTTACTCATGTAAAAGCCGACAGAAGGTTACTCATTTACTTAAATTCATTGTTGCACTACTTATAGTTCAGTAGAATCCTCATTAATATAATTGTCTGGCTTTTTGCCCTGGCATTTATGGTCCAAGTTTGCTTTCAGGCTAACTGGGAAAATCCAGTGGATTGATAGGATTCTATTGACTTTATAATCTGATTAATTGTGACAATTCTTAGTTTGCACCTTGCTAATCTGAAGTATTCCTTTTTTTTCTGATTTGCAAAAACTAGTTCTGCAAAGTAAAAGTATTTCACAAGTGGCATTACTGTCTCAAACAAATTTTTCATAGGAGTATCATTTTAATTTGGACACTGGCAACCAATTCAGGTACGGTAAAACTATCCTGGTAGTTTCCACACACACAAAAAAATGTTGTAAGAAAAATGTGTTGGGAGGGAGATGTATCAGAGCTTTTATAACCAACTTTTTCCCATTAAAAGCATTCTTAAACAGACTGGACAGAAACTAAAAATCAAAACAGAAAAAACCCCAGCACAGGTTGTAACAGTAGTGTCAGGTTAGCACTAATTTTTACAACTGCTTGCAGGATTTCAGCTTTTATAACAAGTTTCACTATCACTGGCATTCAAAATGGGAAGAATCATAATTCTCCTGTTCTTTTGCTTTTTCCAGTCAGCTATCTCATATAGGCTTCACAAGACTGATCCTAACTGGGTGGTGAAGCTTTTTAAAATATAAGAACTGCTCAGTATTACACAAAAAAACCCAGTGCAGACCAGGTCTATTTCCTTGTCTCCTACAGCAGTGATAAGCAGAGTAAGAAGCTCAGCATCAATGTCATTTACCGCTGGCTATTCTCTCTTATTTCCAGCTGAGATGGCATGGTAAATCTGAAGTGAACTACCTTTTCAGCAAGCCCCTGCAGACTTCCTGAAGACCCCATCCAACCTCTCCTTGAATGAAGGTGAATTTCTTGTGCTTGTAATTGCCTTGAGCAGCAGCTCCAAACTCCCATGTGATGCATAGAAATGGAGGTGCTAATTTAATTTGATTGATATTCAGTCTTACACTGGAAGAGTTCTACCTACTTTCCTCATGTCACTTAATAGATTGTAGAGCACCCATGTGTCATTGTAAGCGATCCAAATTTGGTTCCAGACAGTAACACATCCGAGGTATCCGGACGGTTGCACTTTTTCATGGATTTTACACCCGTGAGAATAAATCCACTACCCTGTCCGTAGAAATATTACATCTTGACATTTTGTAAGCCAACAGAAATCAAGATTTAGTATGGAGCTACCTCTGCTGGAAGGACACTGTGTTTTGTACAGATCACAAGGGTAAGACTTTATCCTGCTGCCTATCATTTTAAAAGACTTGATTTTAGTCCATCATGGATATGTTTTGATTGAATCACTGAAGAGAAACAGCTTATCTCAGCAGTATCTTCGGGCATGAGAGATTTAATTTAGTTTCCTGTCTTATTGCATCCGCTTGATAAAACCCTTTCATCTTCTGTGCCTCAGCTCCCTGTCTATAGAAGGATGAATGTCTCTGCTTGTCTTTACTCTCTCAAACTGAAATAATATCTCAACAAATTGAAAAAAAATCTCAACAATATTATTATTAAATAATAAAGGGAATTATTGATGATTTGATAATTTGGGTCTTTTAATTTTGTTTGTTTGGGGGGTTTTGGATTGTTTGTTTGTTTTTTGTTTTGGGGGATGGTTGAGTATTTACTCCTTCAGAAATAATTTGAAACACAGAAGCAAACCCTGTCTCAAGGTCTCATGAGATTGGAAATACTAAGCTCTTTCTTCCCGAGTAACTTCTGTGTCCCTATGGGATCAATGGACAAGACAGGCCCCTTACTTAAACATTTACATAGTCTATTGTGGATGCTCAGTTGATCAAATATTTCTCTAAACAAGACACCTGAAAGCTACCACATTAAAATCAGACTATATGAATGCCCTTATAAAATAAAACAGTCCAAAGCAACCTAAAGCCTCAAAAGACAACTCCGGAAGCCTTAGCTCACAGCATCCATCCTACCTCAACCAAAGGGCAATGCAATACTACAGCAGCCTCGTGCAATGAAACAGTTTCCTTTCTGCAGAAAGTAAGTCATAAACTGCAGCAGAGACATAGTCTGAAATACGGGTTACTATATCAAACCAACATTTAAGGAGTAGATTGGCATCTTTTCTGCAGTTGGCACTTCCAGGCTTTACTGAACATTCACTTCAGATGTCCACTAAAGAGAGAAGTCAGGCTGACAAACAGATAGAAATTTAGAGCTGGCCAACAGTTCCCACATAAGTTCAACATAAGTAATAGTTCCTTACTGAGAAACGCTATACGTCAGATATCACAAAGACACAAATTTTAATGGTTTATGTTAACCTTGTCTTGACTTCCCTGCTTTTCCACACAGGTACTTACATTACGGCTGTCTACTTCCTACATTTATACTACATTTGAAAAAGTTCAAGCCACCAACGATGTTGCAAATAAATCTTTCCATTCTCAGCAACTGGATGTCACCACAGAATAGGTGAGAATTTATTTCTTCCTAAAACTTTCCGTCAAAAAAACCCCACACCCCCAAGAAACTAAACATTTAAAAGGGATTAAAAGAATCCAGGCATCACAGAACAACCAAATTCTGGGATTTTACTGGGCAGTTAATTTCAGATGCCTTTTATCTGTGACTTAAGAAGATACTAAGAATTCAATCTCTAGGCATTCACTTAATTGTTGATTACACCTGTGAAACCTCTGGAGTTAATCAGGGGACATTTAAGAAAAGAAGGCAGTAAAGGTATGACACATAAATATTTTCTGTCATCACAAACAAACACAAATAATTTAAATGATTTCCTTAACCTGTCATTACTGAACAAAATTGGGTTTTCTTGGGGTTGATTTACCACGGCCATGGAATGATGATCTAAATCAAGTCTGTAAAATGACTTTCACTCCATTCCTTTGAATGCAGATACATTCTCCAGGAAAATGCATGTTCTCAAACACAGTCCAGAAGAAAAAGGAAACATCCTCAGCAATGAATACCTTTTGCATCACAGTAACTCACACTGCAGCAGAAACAGAGTCCAGCTTTCTCAGTGATGTAACTCCTTACAGTACATTATGATAGTCTGATGTACAGGTGGAGGCATTAGGTGGGCAGTCTCCAACAGAGACAAAGAAAAATCATGGATCTTATAGGGCAATATTCTGATGTAGACATGTATTGCAAAAGAAAAAAAACCCACCAAAAAATCTTCCAACACACTTTACAAGTTTTATTGCGAGTGAACGCTAGAGGGAGCCAGTATTTAAAACAGATTCTAGTTCCAAAGGTGACTTGCCCATAGGAGAAGGGAGAAGTACATGTTCTTCCTCTCGCCAGTCTGAAAGAACACGTTTTGTCACTTATGCCTGTTATCCTATGTGATGCTCGGCCTTCAACTTACAAATTAAGTTATACAGATGCTGTCTGAGTCCACTCATCTTGTCCTTGAGTTATAGACGCTTGCTAGACTGTATGGTCTGTAAGGCTGTTTAAAAAGAAATCCAACGAAAACATTTTTTATTTCCATCATTTATGATTTTTGGAGTGAAAACAAAGACATAATATTGTAATTAAAACATGTTTTAGGCAGAAAAATTAGTTTTCCTTAGTTGAACTCCAATATTAATTTGCTTTCTTTATACCCAGGTATATCTTCAGCATAAATTAATTATCACATAAGCTTATAAGCTTAAGTAGTCACCAAATTACACAGATACACACACAAATTCTTGTAAATAATAAGTATAATTTAAAATTGCTCTTTTAAAGAATATTTTTTTAAAGTGCTTGTGCAATTGATGGAGCAGAAATGCACAGGACTTTGGTGGTCCATACAATCTAATCCAGGTGCCAAATTCCCTAATTTTACATGAAAAGGATTTAGAAATCTAACGAGTTTTATGCATGCTCTGGCATGCACTTCTGCAGAGTGACTGAAAAATCTTCACATCTGAAATATTATACACAGGATCAGTGCAATATAGCATGATTACAACACACTAAAACTGTGGATTCAGCAAACATCCCCGACCACAGTACATTTGAGTCTCTTAGACCTTCAATTCCTTCTTTTCTGTGTCAGGTGAACTCTTCTAGAAATCCAGCCTGCTACTGGTAGAACATGAGGCATGGATCTTTTCTGAGTTCTATCAGCAAAATGGTACACAGAAATAACACAAGTGCCTTACTGCTTTATTACTCCTATCCACAATAAGTGCTAAAGCTTTGGCTTTAATAAGCCATTCAAGCAAAACATACCAAAAGTCAAGACAGATTGCAAAGTGTCCTAGTTCTGGCCCAGATCAGTGGGAAGGGGCGCGGCCAACAAATTTTGTTATTCGATACCGCC
Source organism: Neopelma chrysocephalum (assembly GCF_003984885.1). Lineage (NCBI taxonomy): Eukaryota > Metazoa > Chordata > Aves > Passeriformes > Pipridae > Neopelma > Neopelma chrysocephalum. The sequence goes on along the minus strand of NW_020924883.1, from coordinate 299,858 downwards.
TTATGTCATCGCCAGGGGATGAGGAAAAATGTGGCTGTGGTCACCTTGGGTCAGGTTCAGGAGGGAGCATTTTTGCATATGAATCATTCTCTCTTTTTGTATACTTTTGTTATTAATACTGTTGCTGTTACTGTTAATTTTCTTATCTCACTGCTGTTTCAAGTACATGTTCTTATCTCAACCCATGACCTTTGCCTTTTGTGCCTCTAATCCTCCTCATCCATGGGAGGATCGGAAGAGGAGGGGAGGGGGAGTGAGCAAGCAAGAGGCAGTGTGGTTTGGAAAGTCTGCGTGGGAGAACTAAACTGGGGAGTACCATTCCTAAACCACTACATGAAGATAAGAAATTAAGATCATAAGATAGATGAAGGAAATGAGTGGAAGGATTTAGACTGTTCCAGTAGAGCAAAAGTCTCAGGCTGATGTTCTGCAAAGACATCCCAAGAAATTATTTAGTGCCAAGGATAATGTTGCCACAGAACAATGAAGGAGTTTGCTGGTAGAAATGCTAAAAGACTGACATCAGTCAAAGTTAACTGCAGCATCTTTGCTCATGCCTCATACCCTGGAGGGCTGCCAAGGTGTGTCTCAGGTGTAACTGATAATGAGGCCATGATGACTGATGTAACGTGTGCCAATGTTTGGCTTCTGAAGGCATCTTCGGTTTCCTCTCTCATTTAGTTTTTCTTTTCTTTTTAAATACAGCTTGTCTTTTTATTTATTAATTGGAGCTTAATAAAGATGCATACTTGATCAAATTGCAAAAGCTGAGGCTAATACTGACAGCATTTCCTTTTTCCCTTAGCTGGCTGATCAGGACTCTTTATTCTCTTTTAACTGCCTCATGACTTTTTTGGAAAGGTTAAGGAGCCCAACTAATTCTTTAAAATGTAACAACACCATACTCATGTGATGCAGAGGGAAAAGGAAATAAGAAGCCCATTCCCTGACCATTGTCACCTTTACAATCAATTTCAGTTGTTGTAACACTATGGTTATATATTAAAAAAACAAACAAAAAAACCAACCACAAAACAAAACAAACAAACAAACCCCCAAACAACATAACAATTTACACTATTCACCTGGTTGTCACAAACTGCACATAATGCCCATAGAGTACTCACAGTTATTTATTGCAGCTTAATTAGCTTGCTCTTATCTTCCTAGTTCATGCCAAAGGTAAAAGTAAGTCCCTAGCACTGAAGAGGGTTTGTAGCCAAATGATGTAGAAGGGAAGACTAAGTGCTGTAAAAGGTAAGGTTCATTTGGCTTTGGACACAGTTTATGACCCAGTGCAAGCACCTCACACGCAGTCTCAGTCTACAGCATGACCTCCCCATGCTGAGACACCATAGCAGCAAAGTAAAGATTTGTGGAAAATACACAGAGATTAAAGAAGTTTTGTTATAGGAGGTTTTAGGGATCACTAACAGCTTCTCTGTTATAATCAGGTACCTGTTAGACCAGTTAGAGAGGAAAGTTACTGTTATCACAGGAATTTACATGATATGACTCCCTTTAACACAAAAGGTACAATTAGGCGGGGTCAGAGAGGCAAACCCAGATGGGGTAAGGGCGTAGAACTGAGCAGAAAGACTGTATCACATGTACAATCCAAATTAGTCATTAGAGGGGCTATTCTCACGATCCTTCTTGTCTTCGCTTTCAATTCAATCCAAAGTAAAATGCCATGCTTGGAAGAGTGAAGCTTGGTAAAGATGTGGATATGGAACAGCTGCAGTGTTGGATTTTAACCTCTTTGAAAAGTAAGAGATGTAACTACCATCTAACCCTAAATAAGTAATGAAAAGCCATTAAGAGTGGCATGTTTTGGAGTGTAGAAATTTTATTAATAAACTCAAAGGATTTATTGTCCTCAAATTCTCTCTCTAGAACAGGTGAAAAGGTGAATGGAAGGTAAATATCATCCTCAAACCTTTTATTCTTTTCCTCGCTGTCATCTATTCTGTCTATAAAACTTACTTCTGTCTGGATGTTCTTTGACCTGAACATATGTAGTGTTTTAAAAGGAGCGTTCAAACAAAACCAGCTTCATAGTCTCAGTCTTTCCCACAGAGGATGTTACGCCTATCAGAGAGTGGATTACCTAGTATAAACTGCACTGTCATGTTGACAGGTAATCTAAAATAAAGTTAGATGACAGAAGGTTTGCTTTTTTGCTTTTAGCTAGCTGAAGGAATTTCTGTTTGCTTTGTGTGTGTTTATTGTAGACTACACACTCCTGTATCAGGATCATTCCATTGGAACTGTTCTGTGAGGTCTTGTTTCTGTAACATAAACTCCAGAAGCTGTTTTGCTGCTCCACAAACCTGTGCCTATTACCTCCCCTGCTCATTATTAAACAATGTGACAAGAGCTGCAGACAAACAAAAAAACCTAGTAGATCTACAACCCTTCACACTTGGTCATGATGCACTTGGTCATGCTGATGTCGTAGTGGCCTTGCAGAGGTTGCAGGCAGTGCACTGCTCCTCCCCGAATGGGTACCGGTGCAGCATGTGCTCCCCTCTTGAACAGACCAATTGCAACAACCACAACACAAATTTGGCACAAATATTTCTTCTAAAAGATGAAATTTGAAATTAGAAAAAAAAAAAAAGCTCCTAAATATTTTTAGATCTATTTCTGCTTACAAGCCTGGAAAGAATGGAATTGAAGACATACTTTCAAAAGCATGCACATTCAAAATGTTTGCATTCCTATACTACAATACAATACAATGTGTTACCACAGCACACCAAAAGTAGAGGAGCAAATTGAGGTTGTCTCTGCAAATTAGTCTCAAGAACCTGATCCTTCTGGATAATATTTCTATTTATGCTTTAGATACAACAAAAAAGCCATGATACACTGCTAACATTCTGTGTATTCAGTGGTTCTGAGATGCTCAATAGATGAATTCCAAAGAGGTGTGCAAGTAGAAGCTAACTACAGAAGAAAACAGCCAGCAGTTAACAACTAAAAGGAGAGGAAAAGAGAAATGGAGTAGTCAGTTTCACTCTGGCCCTGATATAGCCACACTAATACTTTTAAATTCTCTTCTTCATGAGGATTCACATTCTCACTTTCAAAAGTGAGCTGTTAGTTCCTCTTCCTCTTGATTCATTTATGTTCAAAACTCAGTAAGTGCACTACTACTACTTTTCCATTATTTATATATGTCTATTTCTGTGTAGCCTTTCATCCTAAATAATCTCTCTCTCACTATAACAATCATTAAAAATCTTAAAATAATTCCCACTATGACCTTTACCACCTCATTGAATGTTTTTTGCCAGAAACCTGCAGTCCCTTCACACCATACAAATTGCACCATCTGAGTAAGGCTTGTTCACATTAAGTCTAAACCACAGGGCTGAATCCTACAAACTCTTCACGTGCCTAGTCACTATTCAGAGGTATCCTTTATGCGTAAGGTTTCTATTTTAAGTTTAATGCTTTTTCCTTGGAACCAGTTGGATTTCCATTTCTACCCTGGCCTTGCCTCACTGACATTTCCAGTCCCATTTCCTTATATGCAAAGGGTAGATTTATTGAAAAAAAAGTGGGTGTTTTCCCCAGGAAAAGGTATTTGCCAGTGTCACACATATATGTATTCTGACTTCTCTAATCTGAAATTTCACTAAGAAGTTTGTTTGCATGAGTCTAGGCACAACCCAATATGATCCTACTGGGGTATCATTCTGAATTTATATGTTCTGCAGCCACTGGGGGAAGGGTTGAATCAGTGTCATTCACCTAACAAAACAAATGAAATTCAAATGCTTGTTTCCACAGAAAAGGGTTAAATGTAATAATTTCAAATGTCAGCAATAGCAAAGAGAGCATGCAGTTTTGAAATAGCGATAGGATTTTGTGTTTTAATTAAAAGGATATTTGTCATATGCAATGCAATAGAGTCAAATTAAGGAAAAATATCTATGATCAATCGACACTATCAGCTGTCAGATAAAATAAAATATAAATAATGGCATGGCAGTGAGACTCTGCGATAAGCAACGGAAGTACGGGACAAACAGTATGCTTGTCCTCCTTAGTCTCACCATTTTTAGAGCTATTCAGCCACTTCCAGAAGGATATGTAAGGCTACCAAGCCATTTCCAGAAACTGTTCTTACCCACATCAGAAAGATTTTGAAAGGCTGGACCCTACAACGGCAACTTCATGAGTTTTAAAAAAGCTTGTACCAATTGACTGTACCAATCAAAACTATGTAATCTTCTAAACAGTATACAAAATTTGTGGCTTCCACAAATGAGGACAGGGCGGAATGTGAAAAGAACCCCATCTTTGCTGATGACTGACCAACTACACCATGGAAAGATTACTATGCAGGTAAAATACAAATTCAGCTATATAAAAGGGCAGAAGTTTGGAAAACATCTATGAGTTTGCGGAGATCAGAATTTAGAAGATCGGTGATGTATAAAAAGAAAAATTCAGGCTCCACTGAGTCAAAAAAAAATGTTTTAAATAAAGAGAAAAAAATCCAAAGAAGAGGACGTAAAAGTGAGGATCTTTTCAGGACAGAGAAATGACCATAAAAAATGAAATGCAGAGAATAGGGAGGAATACACATAAAAGAAAGAACTTAGAAGGAATGCTTTAAGGTAAGAGGAAGGAGAAAAGTAATATAAGAAGAAGAGAAGACACTGCCAGGTCAAGCAAAGGGAAAGGTTCTTGAGTGAAAGCACTGACTTTTTTTACCATCCTTTAAAAAGCTTGACAATTTCTTTGGCAGAAAATGTTTGGCAGAGGAGACAGGAACAGAGCAGGAGGCTTTAGAGGAAATTCAGAAATAGCAAAGAATTGAAGGGACAAAGGTTATGCTAGTTTAAGAGAAAAGAAAAATCAGAGAATATTGTGAGTTGGAAGGTACCCACAAGGATCACTGAGTCCAACTCTTAAGTGAGCGGCCCATACGGGGATTGAACCCATGAACTTGGCGTAAAATAAAGATATTAGTCAAGGGACAGAGAAATGGATAAAAAATGAGATTTTTTTTTTCTGGAATTGAAAACTGCATGATGCTCACAGTATTTTTCTTCAGCAAGGCATAGTGACACTAAAGTAGGATGAAATCAGTGAAAGTGGAACACTAAAAATGTGCAAAGAATGGTACCTTTTAAAAAGAACCCACAAAAGCAAAAGAAAAAAGGAATAATGAAGAAGATCAGGCAGGAGAGCTAAGAAAAGCTACAAAATGAATGTGAATAAGTTAAAAAGGTCAGAAGAAAGCAGTTCAGTGAAAGACTGCAGTAAGCAGAAATCACAACACCTGAGTTAGAGCATGGATCTGTCCAGCCGATGAGCTCAGAAGACTGCAAGGGAGGGTAGGTGAGATGCTATGTAAACACAAGGACCTTTACTGTGGAAGCCAACTGGAGAACTGAGGAGAGGAGGAAAGCCAGAATTACTGAAGGAATGGGAAGGCGAATCAAAAGAATGACAAATGAGCACAACAGAGACAGATAAGCGCAGATGAAGGAAGAATTACATATGACAAATCCTGTCTGCATTGATATTTATGTTACTGCTTGGGAAACTTGCAGTAGTATTTACATTTCAGATTTGAATGGAGACCCAAAGTTATCTGGAATTATGTTTTGTTTATGGCTTTAAATATTAATTGAATAAATAAAGTAGCTTTTTAAAAAATAGTACACACACACATGCATACATTATAAGGATAATATGTTCTCTGAGAAACTGCTGCTGGGATGATACGAAAACATCTGACAAAACCTGTAGGGGCATTTATCACTCTTGTTCGCCAGACTCTCTCTCCCCCCCGCCCCCCCTCCCATCTATCCCAAACACATCTTAAAAAGAAATTGTATGGTAAGTGAAAGTGACTTGGTGCAAGAGTTTTGACACTACACATCACATCTTAGTACAGAACAATTTACAATTGTTCATTTTAATGACAATTGAAATCTACTATTCAGCTTTTAAAGGCTATAATAGGATATCACAGACGTATGATGTGTATTTAATCATTAAACGTCATTCTTTTTGTGGCTCAGAAAGCAATTAGCATACAATCAGTATGCAATCCTTTCATTAACCAGAGAATCATTGAGGTGTTTTAAGAATTCAGCTGTGGCTTGTCATATGTTCTGCATAAAAAGAAAGTAAGTGTCCTGTGAAAAGCACAGTTTCTTTTCTCTTTAATTCTGGGGCAGAAATAAGGGACACAGGCAGCAATTTGATGCTCTGTCACAAGCAGCCAGTGGTAAACCTTTCCGTATCACAACTCCAGCACCAGATGCCTTCTGCTTGCACTGAGATACATTCAAAATAAGGCATGGTTATTCCTGCATGAAGGGTCTGCATTTACTAACCACTAGCCACTTGTTCCTTTCAGAATCTCTGAAGGAAAATCAGCAGGAAGACTACTCAGTTCTTGATCATTGCTGTTTTTCAATGTTTATCAATGCAGTCAGTATTTCCACATCCTCCCCCCCCAAAAAAAAGAAGGATACCATTTTGTTTTGTAACTGTACCGTGATTTTGCTGGACAGTTTGCCTCTGGAAGAAACTTGCAAAATCAGCAGGAAAGGCTCTAACATATCCTTGACTCATCCTACTTCTGCTTAATGCTGCAAATTACCTTGCAAAATTCCAGGGAGGCACTGCAGTCCAGGCTGGAGGCTTATTCCCCCCTACTAGTTTCAATTCTCATTCTTCACTAGACTGCTGGCTCATTAGGGATTGGTGCAAGCATCAAAAAGCCCCACTCTTTTTGGTGTGAATTTATAAACAATGGCTATTTAGGGAAATACAAAATCAGTTTCTGAGAGGCTTTTGAAGAAAGAGAAAAATAGTGTTTAAAACAGATGCGAAGGTCATTCTTGACAAAATTGTAATCAAATATTTGTGCATTATTTGAGCTTTTCCTCATTAGATTTGAGTCCAGCCGCAAAGTACTAATGCTAATGCTCCTCAGGGAAGTCTGAGAGAGCTGTCAGCACTAAGCACCGTATTTTTAACTTAAGGATCTCCTTGGGTAATTCATAAAGGCTAAAAGTGGCAATTTGGGGAAGTGAACTGGTGCTTTATATCCTTCCTCAGACTAATGTGACTTTTGGAAAAGAAAATTTTAAATAACTTCATAAGAGTTTTTGCACAGTAAAGAAAGAATGCATGGCTCTTTAGAGACAGTAGTTACACCACAAAAAATGTTCATGGGCAAGATTCACATTTCAATAACTTTGAATGCTTCTTCAAAAGGTGATGGCCTTTGGCAGACAGCTGTGCTATTATTACTGTCAAAGCTAAGTTCATCTATATCCTGTGATTTACATTTCCTGGGACAAATATTTTGAAAAATTAAATCTCTATCTGGAGCAATAGTAACATAATTTTGGAATGTTCAGTCCTGCCCTACTGTCTCAGTTTCTCCCCCAGCCTCAAAGTTATAGAAGTTCTCTGTGAATAAATTCTGCCAGTCTCTGAGGGAATGCAATGTACTGGAAACCCACCTTGTTTGCTCAGTACTTCTACCTGATCATCTAAAGAACTTAATAACATTCACACATCTTCCCTCTTTTTTCCCTTTATCAACAAGTATTTGCATTTGAATCATAAGGTAATTGACAGACAAATGCCTGCAAAATTATTTAAGGCAGAAAGACACAAGGAAACAACCAATAAAATAACCTGTTCCTAAGACAACAGAGTTTATTTAGACAGTGGTGAGCTACCAAAAAAAATGTCCAACAAAAAGCCATCTTGACAGGAAACGTGGCATGTTTGCTGTAAATTTCTAACTAACTTAACATGCAAAAATCTGTTCCAAACTGCTGTGAAGAGTTGGCTCAAGACACATCCTGATGAAGGCACAACACCTGAAACATTAACATGTCCAACTGATACAGATATGCAAGCACAAACTTTTAACTGATGCACATATAGTGTGACATTAAACAAAAAATTAATAGGTTGTTTAGCTCTTCTAAGATTTTCCTTTAATCTGTACTTCTATTTATGCATGGAATATCTTGCCAACAGAAGACACACACAGACAGAAATAGGAAAAGGGGTTAATCATTCTGCAATCCCAGGTTCTATCTTCTTGCGACGCCCTGATTTGCAGATTCAACAAGTGAATTTGCAGTAATTTGTCTCCTTACAATTTATACACTCATTCTCTTCAATCCACAGCTATATGCCACCAAAGTTTTGTGTACAATAAGAAGAAAAAAATTGCAGTGTCCACTACGATCAATCTCTCATTTTTCTAAATGAAACCAAAAAGGTGAAAAATCAAATCCACCTGATTTATCTGATTTTCTAGAGAACTGGAGAACAAACAATAAAATCCAAGAACATACCCTATTTCTTAAGCACTCAGTCTCTTAAAGATGATTTAGAACAGGAGACAGTGGGGCCATGTAGGGTCAAGAAATATCTCTTATTAGAGACACCACTGATCTGTGGTTTCTCTTACAAGCTCTGTGGGGAGGTATTTTGGATGACCAACTGCATCAGTAATCAGCACCCCACTAAAACTGCAAGAAGCACGAGGATACAGAGGATAGCATAGGTGTAATATAAGCAGCAGCTGCCCCACGTGACAATGTAACCTGTAAGCACGATGATGGGGAAAGCATTGGTGTCACACAGCCCTCTCTCCCTCCCTTCTCACACTAGCTGTGTATAGCTGGTGCACTAGCAACAACTCTTCCAGATCTTTGCCCCCAGCAATGAGGCAATGACCTACAGTGGTACAGAATAACCTTAGTGTCCTAGCCACACACCCACAGCCATGTCCCCTCCCTGCTACTGCAAAAAATTAGCCCTGTCCTGGTCAGAACCAAGACACCTCTCCCTCTGTCCCTAAATGAAATAGGTGCTTTAGCTACTTAAACTACACAGTTTGGACATAGTTTAAATCAGCATAAGTCCATCCTAATGCCCCTAAAATTAGTCCTGACAACATAATCTCTTGTGTGGCTATGAAGTGAAATGGATTGGGAAACTGATCCAGATTAAAATTAACTCAGCAAAGTAAGAGAGAGAAAAAGAAAGTACCTTTAGGAGGAGGAAGGGAAAACCCAAGCATTCCCATGAGAAGAGAGTACAGACATTTTTGGTTTTTTTGCAATGGTGCCAGTCCATGTTGGCTTACACTATTTGTGGAATTAAGATATCAACTATGACATGTTTCATGTCATATTAAATCCACTCTGACTGTGCCCCCAAATAGGACAGCTCTATATTCTTCTTCATATGTTTCTCCCTTATCTCTTGCTAGATCTTGCTGGTATGTGGCTATGGTATACATCAGGTAATCTTTAGTGGTCCCATTTGCTCCCCAGTTTGCACTCTGTAGACATATAGTGTCACAGCTGGTGTAAAGACGGTGGAAAGGTGAAGATGGTGTGGTGTGGGAAGAAGACCACTCAGTATAAACCTGCAGCTAAATCTGATAAAGGATACAGTGAAATTGTAACCAAAGGCCATAGAGACAACAGACAAGTGTCTTATTCAACAGCTCTTTTCTCCCACTTATTCACACCACCCTGGTATTTGTTGAAGGGGCAATATGCCAGGAAGTTTCTGCAGATTATTGAAGGTAAATTTGTGATACAAGTAATGGAGTAGTCACTGAGGAAAGGTGTGTTGCTGGACCTTGTACTAACAAACCAGGAGGGACTGGTTGAAGATGTAAAGGTTGGGGGCAGCCTTGGCTGTAACACCCACAGATGGTGGAATTCTGGATCCTTCATGGAGGAAGCAAAACAGTAAGCAGATCAAGAACCCTAAAATTCCAGAGAGATAACTTTGGGCTTTTTGGGGACCTGCTTAGAGGAATTCCATGGGTTAGAGGTCTAAAAGAGAAGGGAGTCCAAAAGACCCAGTCATTGTTTAAATACCGCTTTCTCCAAGCTCGAGAGCAGTGTATCCCCATGATGAAGAAATCAGGCAAAGGGGGCAGGAGACCTGCATGGATGAACAGGGAGCTCCCAGCAAATCCTGAATGCAAGAAAGACACTCATGGGACGTGGAAAAAGGGATAGGCTATGTGGGAGAAGTACAGGAACACCATCATAGTATTCAGGGATGCAATGAGGAAGGCCAAGGCCCACTTAGAATTGAGTCTGGAAAAGGACATCAAGGACAACAAGAAGGGCTTCTATAAGAACATCAGCAGCAAAAGGAAGATTAGGAAAAATGTGGGGCCACTGCTGAATCAGATAGGTGTCCTGGTAACAAAAAATACAAAGACAGAATTACTGAATGCTCTCTTTGCCTCAGTCTTCACTGCTGAGGACAGCTATCAGGAGTCCCAGATCTTGGAGATAAGAGAAGAAGCTGGAGAAAGGAAGACTTCCTCCTAGTCATAGAAGGTTGGATTAGAGATCAGCTAGGCAGACTAAACACCCATAAATCCATGGGCCCTGATGGGAGGCTCCCAGAGGTGCTGAGGGAGCTGGCAGATGTTGTTGCTCTACCTCTCTCCATTATCTTTGAGAAATCATGGAGAACAGTAGGGGTGCCTGATGACTGGAGGAAGGCCAGTGTTACTCACATCTTCAAAAAGGACAAGAAGGAAGGCAAGGAAGAGCCAGGAAACTACCGGTCAGTCAGCCTCACCTCCATCCCTGGAGAGGTGATGGAACACGGAATTCTGGAGGTCATCAACAAGCATGTAGAAAGAAAGAAGGTCACCAGGAGTAGCCAGCATGGATTTACCAAGGGGAAATCATGCTTGACCAATCTGATAGCCTTCCATGATGACATGGCAGGATGAGTCAATGAGGGGAGAGCAGTGGATGTTGACTACCTTGACTTCAGCAAGGCTTTTGACATTGCCTCTCATGACATCCTTATAGGTAGGCTCAGGGAATGTGGGTTAGATGAATGGACAGTGAGGTGGATAAAGAACTGTCTGAATGACAAAGCTCAGAGTGTTGTGACAGTGTAGAATCCAGTTGGAGGCCTGTAGTCAGTGGCATTCCTCAGGGATCAATATCAATACCAGGTCCAGTCTTATTCAACTGGACCTGAATTAAGGGACAGAATGTACTCTCAAAAATTCTGCTGATGATATGAAACTAGGGGGAGTGGCTGATACACCTGAAGGCTGTGCTGCCATTCAGTTGGCCCTTGATAGGCTGGAGAAGTGGGCAAAGAGAAACTTAATGAGGTTCAACAAAGGCACAAGGGCAAGCATAGAGTCCTGCACCTGGGAAGGAATAACCCCAAGTACCAGTACAGGCTGTGGGCTGACCTACTAGAAGGACCTGGGAGTCTTGGTGAGTGACAAATAGACCATGAGCTGGCAGTGTGCCCTTGTGACCAGGAGGGCAAATAATATCCTGGTGTGCATCAGGAAGAGTGTGGCCAGCAGGTCAAGGGAGGTAATACTCCCCTTCTACTCAGCCCTAGTAAAGCCACATCTGGAATACTGTGTGCACTTCTGGGCTTGTCAGTACGAGAAAGACAAGGAGCTACTGGAGAGGGACCAATGGAAGGCTGCAAAAATAATTAGATGTCTGGAGATCTCTCTTATGAGGAGAAACTGCAGGAGCTGGGCCTGTTTAGTCCAGAGAAGAGAAGATTGAGAGGGGATCTCGTTAATCCATAAAAATATCTCATTACCACATGCCAAGAGATTGGTGCCAAACTGTTTTTAGTGGTGCCCAGTGACAGGATAAGGAACAATGGACATAAACACAAGAAGTTTCACCTCAACATGAGGAAGAACTTCTTTACGTTGGAGGTGTCAGAGCACTGGAACAGGCCACCCAGGGAGGTTGTGGAATCTCCCTCTCTGGAGACATTCAAACCCCACCTAGACAACGTTCCTGTGTAACATGCTCTAGATGACCCTACGCTGGCATGGGGGTTGAACTAGATGACCTCCAGGGGTCCCTTTCAACATAACAATTCTGTGATTCTGGGTTTGATCTGACAAGCTTTGGGGAAATCTTTTGTTACAGGTACACTGGCTATCAGCGTTTGGGACTCCAGTCACGTCCAGCTTCTCCAGGAAAGGTTCACTTCTAATTAAATCAGTAAAAGACAAAACCTCAGTTATTGTTTGCTTTGTTTTGTTTTCTGGAGTATAACTGGCAGTATAACATGCTGAAAGCATGTACACTTATTCATCCTGCCAACTGAACTTAAAAACCTACCCTTTCATTGACTTCAGTTCCCTGAAACGTACTCAGGAACCTCTGAGATTGCCTCAGTGTGGATGTACGTGGATGAGCACAAAAGGTCTTCCACCTGTGAAATATATTGCCTGTCTAGGCAAACTCTCAAATATGGTGTGTCTCCTCTTCCAAAAGGGATGAAAGAGGGACCCACCTTCCTAATGCTAATGTATTACTTTCTATTTCCTACGTATTTATTCCTTGCTGAATGAAACCTCCTCTCGCCCTTTTATTCCTCAGCCATGCCTTCACAAAAATAGATTGAATAGGGTACATATGCTGGATCCAAAATGTTGTAGATTCATAAGAAAAAGTAGTTTGGCTAGTACAAACTCAGTCTGTGGATCCAGGTTTGTTCAAAACAAAAGTATTTAAAGAATAGTTAAATATTCTGGCAGGTTTTCTGGCAAATCACATATAACCTGTCCTCCTGCAGTGACCATGAAGCCAGAATAAATACTGTACTGTGTGTTCTAGCTGATTTGACAGAAATGTGGTCATACTGTCAGGCCTGAGCCAGTCCTGTGCCGTACTAGGAGGTGATCTGGTTGTGTACAGCTCTGGTATTCCTGAACACAGAAACACAGCAAATAAAACTAAATCATCTTTTAATCCTCCACTTAGAGTTGCAAGGGATTTCTAAGAGTACAAATCACACAGCATGGATTGTTTTGTCTTTTCTCAGTTCTGAGTGTTTTGTAAGAGGTCCTCAATTCCTTCTTCAGTTTTTCTGGGGTCTTCTACTGACAAGCTCCAGGGCGCAGCATAGAGTACTACAGCAAATTCCTGACTATCCAAACATTTTATTTTGCTGTGCCTGCAGTGAGGAGAAGCTTAGCAATGGAAACCTACAGTTTAATTATTTGCTTTCAGAGTTACTGGCTTTTCTTCAGTGTAAACAAAACTGTTTTTTGTGTAATTTGTTGCCAGAAACAATGTCCAAAGTAATTTAGTAGATGGTCTAATAGCTTTCAAATTAATAGTCCAATAATTTCCCATACTGTTTAACAGTCCTGGAGAAAATCCCTGAATTAATGTGGTTACTGTTGTTACTCTCAGTGTCTGTGGTGTGCTCCATATGCATACATTCCGGCACTAAAATAAATGCTTGTCGAGTCCTAGCTCATACAGCCCATGCTGCTCTGCTGGGCTCTAAATCTGCAGTACATACAATCATCTGTGTTTTTTTAATTTATTTATGTGTGTGTGTGTGTGTGTATGTGTGTGTGTGTTTGTGTAACAATTTTTATTTTCTCCACTTTACTGGAATACTGACTACCTACCTCAAATTTTCATTAGGATACAGGAAAACATCTTCTTTTACAATTTCCAGGTATTTTCTCTGTCTTTCCAGCACTCTGGAGTGTTTGAAATCCGGTTTCATCAGGGGACTCAGAATCTAAAATTTCAAAATCAATTCTCTTTGAATCTGCCTTACAAGGAGAAATTGTGAACTATTCTGTTATTTCCTGTCTGACGCTCTATGCCATCCATATGGTTTTTTCAACTTCCTGTGGAATGTATAATTCTTCAGATAGAATTAAGCTTTCTCAATGTTCTATTCTTCCTGAAGAAATTATTAAACTCAGAGTTATTACACCCATCCATTCCTGCAGACAATGGGAACTTCTTTGCTGCTTCCCTTATTTGCAAACTTCAGAAGATTATATTTTCTTTGGTTATCCTCTTTACTCACAGAAAAATTAAGGTGTGAGGGGTTTCTAAAATTCATTCCTTCCACTCAGATCTTTTCCCAGCTTTTTTTTTGGTGTGTGTGTGTGTGTGGTACATCTAAGTTTCAGTTTTCCCCAGAGGCAGCGGTTTTTGCTAACATATGTTTTAGTTGGTGCCCAAATTCAACTCAAAGTGTCAAATGAAGATGGAGGAACACTCCATCAGAAAGGGCCAGACAGAAGCAGCCACATCCAGTAAAATAGAAGGATTGCAAATGTCATCAGCAGGAACTGAAAGGTGGAATAGGATCGAGCTTTACCCTGCCTCAGCCTCTAAAGCCTGTGGTTTAGGGAGGCTGCAAGGGCATGAAATAGCTGCAACCTCATTCCTGAAGCTGGTCTCTCTGCCTGTCTTCCACAGCTGTTCATTATGTGATTTATTCTGGAGAACTGAGGAAGGATGTCATAAGTAAGGAGACAGTGGTAAAAACCAGTATAAAGCTTTCTGTCTCACAGGTCAGGGCTCATTTTAGTACAATGATGGGGAGGGAAGGTTAATTCATCACATAGTATAAAATATTAACAGAGGAAAACAACATCTAAAACAATAGCTAGCCTGTGTTACAAGACATATAGTCTTACAATAACATGACTCTATATACGTATTCACTACCAAAAGCCACCCATGCTCACTTGATAATGAAAAAAAGACACCCTTTCAAAGTATACTGTTTCTGTGAAAAGGTACTACATAGGCACCAAGATTTACCCCATAGACATATAGGGAGCAGGAGGTAAAGGATGTGAAAAGGGATGTGATAACAGGCATGGAACAAAGCAAACTGAGCTGACATTTTGAGCATGATTGCATTCTAATATATAGCCAGCAAAACTGGACAGGAAATGTAATTAATTCAGGTTTTCTTATGCCCTTCACACTAATTCTCGCCTCCAGGCAGGCCAGATATTCCACCAGAACAGTCTCTTTAGCTTTCTGCAATGGAAAGAACAAGGAAGTATGAAAATGCACAAAAATAAAGAGACCAAAAATAATTAGTTGAGTGTTTTCAATCTTTTAAAGAGAGTGGTTCCCAATGCAATGTGGGTACCACTTTATTTCACCTTGTTTTTCTTTATTTTATCCATCTTCAATATGAATGATAGTCCTATGGCATAAATCTCACACGCAAATCTTAAATTTCCTAACTTGGGGTATGTCTAATCTAAGGATTTGATTCAGGCTGGGTATAAATAACCTCTGGTATGCATCTTACTTGTATGTCAAAGTTTGAGGTGCCTGAAACTAGGCTTGGAGGCATCTTAGTCGTATGTACACACAGAGAATGAAAAGACGACTCACTTTAGAATGAACCCAAATGTCATGAAAAAACCCCTTTAGATTATGCAGGAGTGTATTGGGTCTGATTGGGATGGAGTTAAACTTCTTCACAGCAGACAGCACGGTTTTGTGACCAAAACACTGCTGACAACTCACCCACTCACTGCTACTACTGAGCAGTGCTTGCACAGCCTTTGAGGCCTTCTCTGTTTCTCACTCTGCTTGCTACGGGCAAGGAAGCCAAGGATGGGCAAGAGTCAGGGAGGGGACACAGCTGGGACACCTGACCCTAACTGACCATCTAACATCATGCTTAGAAATAAAGACTTGGTGATAATTTTTCCAAAGTAGTCATTGCTCAGAGATTGGCTGGCCATCAGCCTGCTTTTGGGAGGTGGAGATTGGTGGTCTTTTAATCATTTGCGTTTTGCTTTTTTCTTTTTCTGCTTTTCCCCTCTTCACTTATTAAACTGTCTTTATCTTGACCCATGAGGTTTTTCTCACATTTTCTCTTCCAATCTACTCCCCCATCCTGATGAAGGGGGAGTGAATAAGCAGCTAGTGAGTGCTTAATTGCTGGCCAGGGTCAACCCACCACAAAGATTAAAGCATATAATTTTTCAGAGAGAATAAAAGAAAATGTAATTATTTGTCTGCCAATTCTGTCAAACAGAAGCATAAATGAAACATTAATCATTTTTCAAACCAGGATATGTTCAGGGGCCAGGCCATACTCCACGGCCATGCTTCAGCAGGTAATAAACATTTCTCTCAGGTGCCATTCCTTTATTACTGGACACTAGATTTGGATAGCCTTGTTAGGTTTCCGCTCTGTAAAAATGGGCCTCCTAAATATGAACAGTTTTATCACTGTTCATGTCTCAAGAACAGATTTAAAAATAGGCATACAAATCTTTTGCTCCTCTACAGCAAGTGCATTATCCAGACATGAAATTTCACAACACAAGAATTGGACAGGTAAGTATGTTTTATTATCCCATTTTAAAGATAAGGAAATCAGGAAAAAGACATGGAGTGTCCTGTGCAAGGCCACAGTAAGTGCTGCAGTCAGGGCTGGCTAGCTTCCCTTTCTCTAAACAGTGCCTTCAGGTCTGTATATGACACTGTGCTTCTGACAATAGTCATGTGAGTTTCCTTCTTTGTTTCTTTGGGAATCCTGAGATAGCAGAACTTTTGGAGTAGCCTATGTTTGATGCAATGTTTGCTACAATTACGTTAAAAATCCCACTGACAATTACCTCTCCTGCATGACTCTTATATCAATTTGTGCAACTCAGAAAGGCCAGAGAGGTGCATAGTTTAATTTTGTTTATTTATACCTGCCAATTTAATCCTTTCTTCAGTAATTAAACAATGGGACTGTTTCCCCTCCCCCTTAATTAGTCACTGGTTCCTTAAACTGAACGGCAATGATCATAAGAGTTTCTTCTTTCATGTTATAGTAAAGGACTTTGAGATATTTTTTCTCCTAAGTCGTTGTTGAATTTGACATCAGTTCTATTCATCACAGAACTAGCTGCAATTAGAACAATTATGCAGATCACGTCTTTCCAGTTTAATAGCTGGTTTTTGTTTTGTTTTTCTTTTTTCCTTTTTTCCCCCCTCTTACCACAGCTTCTCTAAGCTAAAGAGGAGGATAAGGAAAGACAGACAGACACTCAAGTAGACCACCTACTGACTAGGTCCCACCATGGAACTGGATAATTTGTTAAATACCTTTGAGCTGGAGGAAATTCCTACGGGGTGCCTTGCATCTCAGCTTGCCAAAGGTCATAATCACAACAGCACCCCATGCTCTCTTTCTGCTTCCCAGGCAGGAAGGGGATGGCACACTCTGCAAACACTGATAAACCCCTGTTCTCTGTGAAGTGGTTTAGAGTGGCTAACTAAACCAAACTATGAATCAGAAGGGAAGCAACACAAAAAAAATTAGCAAATATAAAGTAGCCTGCATTGTAAAGCAGCCTGGATGTCTCAGGCACCTGTTTATTTAGCCCCTGTCTCACTAAGAAAAAAAAAGCAAGTCAGTATTTAAGACATACAGCACAATATGAGCTTCCAGAGCACCTTTCAAAAAATATATCCTCAGTCACACTAGATAATTCTATTCATGTGAGATCCAGATCTTTGAAGAGCAGTGTTAACAAATTAAAAAACCCACTGTCCTGCAAGGTGTAGTTACAAGCATAATTCTGGTCCTAGAGGCCTCCTTCCTCAAAAAAAAAAAACAACAAAAAAACCCCAAAACCACAAACAAACAAAAAAAGCAAACCCAAACCCAAACCAAACCAACAAAACCAAACCACAAAAACAATTTAAAAGCCTGAGTACTGTCCTCAAATACTTAACTAAAAGGAAAATTAGCAGACTGAATGTCATCTGTAACATGATTATTTATTGCCTTGTCAACAATGCCTTCTAGTCCTGTTTTTTCAAAATAGCTATTAAGAAAATATATCTAATTACCTGTGAGGCAAACAAAAGTATCATGTCCAGGCTTCAAAATTATACACATACTTTAAAAACAGGTAAGTTAGTCTGAGACATCTCCTAAGTAAGTTACTCTGAAACATCTTTTAACCTTACAAATAAAATGGAGCCAGGCAATTGACCGCCCCTAAAAAAGATCATGCTGGAAGAATATAACGAACTGTTGGCATATCAGTTGTATTTTATACTTGTATCCAAAATTTTAAAAATACCTGAACATATCCTTGAAAGAAATCTGATGGCACAGATATTGTATCTTCCATATGAACCACTTGGCTGCATGTGAGAGCTCAATTAGCAGCAAATGTTAGGCATAAGTTTGCAAAACAGATAACATTTCAATATAGTAAGAGCAAAACCTTGAAAAATTTGCTTTTTAGATATGTGGAATTTTGCTTGTAGACATCAGGTGAAGGTATTTATGAGGTTAAACAGAATTGGTTTTATTATTTGTTAGTTCTAGGAGTGCAAAAATATATCTTACATGTGTGTGTATTTATCCAGCCTTTTATCCCCTCTGTTCCCCTCCCTGAATAGCTCACAGACAGGGGATACATCCACATCAAAATGTGAAATAAATATTCTAATTATAAAGGTCTGACAATGAGCTGCTGTACTCACATTGTCAGAACCTCCAGCACAGTACATCCCTTTTGTATTCTCTTGCTGGAAGAAACAGATCCAAGGAGGTTCAAATTTCACAGGTCATTCTCCTTCTGAGACTGTAGTAAGAAATGGATAATATAGGCAATTCTACATCTTAACAACTTGGGGACCTGCATCTGTCTTTTGAGATAATTTGCAACTAGTATAAGATAATGCAGGATAAAAAAAATAAGGAGGTTTGCGGTAAAATTGATGGAGTTTATAGGTGAGCTGTAAGCTATCTTCTGTATGTCTCCATATCTTCCTATTCTGTAAGCTATGCCAAACAACTGCACGAATAGGACTGGATTCACAGGTAAATAAATACATTACAGACACATATACAGACTTTCTCTAACTTGGCCTGCATCTGTATATGGGACTGATTTTAACAGCCTTTAATAAAATGTCTCTTATTAATGTCAAATGGCTATTAATCATATCACTGATCAAGCAGTTTGACACTAATGAGATTTATTTTAGTAAGGACTTCCTAAAAGTTTGCGTTTAGATCTTGAGGTTACTTGAGCTATAGCAAAAGCCCATGTGAAATGCATGGAACAATGATATTGCCTTTAATTAGGCCGCAAATTATTTGAGTATTTATGATACTTTGACAGTCAATGAAGGACATCAGTTTTCTGAACATGTTTGAAAAGGGCAGTGTAAGCTTTTAACTTGACATGTCTAATGCACAAGAAGCTCTTCATCTACTTGCAGCTTCTGTATATCCAGACAAACAAAATGAATAATGTCGCCTGGAGCTTCCAGTGTGTTATAGCAAGCAAAAGGTCTGCAGGAGAAGGAAAATCTTAGTTATGTTTGTAATATACAGTTTCACACAGGCAAGCATGATAGACATGAGAGGTGGCTCACAGGGTTATGAGATGACCTCAAGTCACCCCTTGTCATTTTCATGGTCTTCTCCTAATGCACACAGGAGGAAAGGGGCAAGGAGCAATGCAATAGCACACATCAAATATGTCTGGGATTTAGCTGTGCTGTTGCATTGAGGTACTATATGCTGCACTTGGTATAAATTCAGTATATCTATTAGTTACCATTTTCTCAAATTGCTTTCCCTGGTTGCTCCAGGGGCAGCATAGTAGCCTAGTTTTCCTAATAATGATTTCATCATAAAGCCAGAATTCTGCTCAGATGATTTCAGCAGTTTTTCACAGAATGTCCAGCTACATTTCTGAATGTAACTTTTCTGATTTTGGCTTAGTTTGTTTCATGCGTACTTAGAGGTGGTTTTCCAACATTTATGCAACATGTTATCTTAAAAAAAAACCTTCTTCGAACATCTGGAGATAAAACTTTTGAAATAACAGTCACATTTTCATCATTTTTAGAGTCTGTCAGGCTTTGAGTTTCACTTTCTTGCCTTTCCAAGAATAAAACTGGTAATTTCTTCTGAGTTTTATCAGGTCACTCCAATTTTCTGTGATAGTCCCTGTGAATGGATTTCATTATCTAAAAAGAAGTTTCCTTGAGACATTTAGTTGCTACAGCTGGCTTCCATGTGTTAACGTCTCATCCTGATAGCATCTCTCTGTGATACTAGAGATGAAAAGCTTGCCAATTGTGTTATATTGTTTTCTTTGTTTATGTTCTCCATTTCATCCTCACCTGTGGTATTACTGGAGCTAAACAAAGCATGTTCTGTTGGAGGAGGAATTCTTGTTCTCTCTCTTCAGCAGTATTCAAGCATCATTTCCTGTAGCTGCAGTAACAGTAACAATATTATTCAGAAATGGTTGCACCATCTTTGTCATCTTGAGACCATCTTGCAGTAGTGTCAACAAAATGTGTCCGCGCATCTGAAGAACCTGAATCAGGAATGAATACATTTGGACTCACTCCAGAGATAGTCAGCCAGTGTGGTAGTTATGTGACCTGAATTAGTGCCCTCCCACAAGTATGCTGGAAACACATCACTCTGATTCAGTGAGCTAGATACTGCTCGCTATATACTCATGTAAAGCTAGATTATTTCTTCTGATGACAACAGAGTCTGATATACAGTTAACCAGAAAACTGTCCAGAACTAGAGCTCACCAAGCAACTCAGAACATAAAACTGACCAAGTGAGCACAGGACCGAGTGAGCACAGCATATTGCTGGATTCCTCTGCCACACTGGAAGTAATAAGGCTGAGGGTTTAGTTCATTCTACTTTTTACTAAATGCCTACTAGAAATTGTCATTTCTTATTCGTTATTTTAGGGCTGGGAAAGATTATATTTCTTCTGGTTTTGTTTACTTCATGGATGGATGGATAGATGAAGTAAAAAGTGAACCAAGTGACACAGGGTATACCAAAATCCATCCATGCTGGCAAGTTCTAACTGATTATGTAAATCAGAGGGTATTACTTCTCTCTCTGATGGTACAAGTATCCTCTGATCAGAAGGAGGTCTTCAAAAGGCCCAGTCTTTTTTGCCTCTCAGGGAGAGCTAGCATGGATTGAACATTTTAAGGTGCTGTCTCTCAGGATCCCACAGACCTCATCCAATCCATATTCTTAGAAAATAAATTGATGATTATAAGGTTAATTTGCTGCATAGCGCTTCAAAATGAACGTTTTAATGTCACATTCACATAGTGTGCGTATCTGTAAGCATGATTTTGTTGCATTCGTGAGATGCTCATGAAAGGTTCAGGGAACTGGTATATTGGTGGTGGTGATAAGCTATAAACTGTACATACATTCCTTACATTGTGAACATTCAAGTTTAGGGCTATGACCTAAAGAACTGTCAAAAATCGGTTCACTTTGCAACATGGAAACAACATCACATTCAGGGTGGCTCTCCAGAGATGCTTTTTTTCTTTTTAATTAAGATTTTAGCAGTGTTTTTGGGAACTGCTAACTACCAGAACTTCCATTCTGTACATTAAAGAGGTCCTCTGTCTCATATTTGTTTCATGGAATAAATGCATTTTACAGCATGAAGAAAAGCAGTGTAAATGTAAAGGGCCACAGAAAAGTGTCAGACTTTTAACAAGTATATTGCTCTGTTTGCTCTTCAGTTGCTCAGTTGCTGCATCAAGAATTTAAAGATACAAATATGTGGCTCTGAATTACCCAACTGAGGAATCAACACAGAAGAGACAAAAAGGAACTAAGGCTGACAAGAAGTGAAGAAATAGTATAGTGTTTATGAGTGCACACATCCAAATCCCTCTTCTCCCTCACAGGTTGCTTCTTCCAGTGCTGGTTTACACATAAATATCACTGTGCTGAAGATTCACCAGTGCTGTAACTTCTGATTCACAGTCACCATTACTGTAGGACTCTGCACTTTGAACATGGACTACCAGTTCGAGGTACCAGGTTATTCTCTATCATGAAAAGATTATACCTTAGGGAGGATTTCTCAGCAATTCTGTATTACATGCCATCATGGTCATTCCCATTCATGAAAACTTTCAGCTACAATGGTCCTTGTTTTCCATAGTAAACAGAGGAGAGCACAGAGAATAACATTCCAAGAGTAGGATGTACAGAATAGATGTCTTGGAAATGAAGGGCAGAAATGATAAGATGGACAAAGAGCAAAGAAAAAAATCTTCCCACCAGCAGAAAGATGAGCAGAGTAGGAAAGGGAGATAAACTACAGAAATGGGGGGGGGGGGGAGAAGAAAAAGATATCACCGAATATTTTGAGTTGGAGGGAATTGGCAAGGATGATATGAAGAAGAAAAATTGGGAAAGGAAAGAACTTTCATCAATGGATTGTTTTGTCCTTTGCATGGAATTAAAGAACACTAAAGAGGCCCTGACAGAAACTGTCAGTACAGCTCTGGTCTTTCGTGGACAGAGTGCAGAGGCATCTGCAAAGATGTGCATTTTCTCTATCCATTGTAAAAGAAGCACCAGAATTGCCTCCTTAGCAAATTGACACAGCAGAGCGAGTTTCTGAGTTATGGGATCAGCATCATCCCTTTGGAAAGAAACTTTACAGTCACAGTATCTGTAGCTGGGCCGTTCTTACTGATGTCTATGTTTCTGCCCTTCATCTCCTTTTAGACTTAAAATCTGCCAGGATGTATCAAACATAGCTGAATCTCTTTCTATTTTTGTTTAAAACTAATAAACAATTAATGGGAACTTCCATTTTTGCAGTCTTGGCATTGGTTCAACTATACTACAACAGGGAAGAGCACATACAGTTCCACCTACTCTTCTGTTTGGTAAACTGTTTGACTTCTTCACTATTCAGGAGCAAGTTATCTGGTGAATGGTATCTTAGGAGAAAAGGATGTGCCACAGCTATGCCCTTGAACTCCATAAAGAGAGAATTATGACAGAATTATGACAGAGTTATAACAGAATTATTTATTATTCAAACACAAACAAATAGAGGCTGTATATCCTAAAATACCCCTTCTCAAACTCTTCCTTGTTTGGAATACAGAATTAAAAAACCTGCCATACTTCCTAAACTATAGGCTGGTGTTCTTCCAGTCTCCTTCCCCATTAATAAACTCACCACTTCCAGGTCATATCTTCTGTTAGACATTGGCTAAGTAGTAAATAAGATCTTTTTCAATTCATGACCCGATAAATTACACTGAACAAGTTCCATGCAAAACAGTGCAGGCATATAATTCAAAGGAATTGTACTGGAGGGAGTGGAGAGCCCCAAGTTAAAGGGATGCTCTTAAGCAACTACTTCTATTCATTATCTGTGGAAAAGGTGCTCAGGTTTTCTTACAGACTAAAGACATGACTTCTGCTTCCTCTCACAACAAGAGAGTAGAGAAGATAGAAGATTAAGTATAATCACTCTATCATCATGAAGTTAGTTACTTCATGTACATATTGTGACAATAGAGCACCTGAACAAAGATAAGGGAATCAGAACTCAGAAGACAATTGCACCTCCAAAGAAGCTGAATACTAGTGAAAGGTCTGCAGTAGTCTCTGAGAGGGTTTGGGGTACAAATGGAACCAGTCCAATTAAGGCTCATGAACTGAGGGTGCGCCATGCTGGAAGATGTGAGATTATACTTTTTCTCTTTGGGTAAGGACATTTAGCTACTATTTTTTAATGATGTTTTTGAAATTGCATTGGATTCCCACTTGCCATTGGCTCACCCTTTTTAGCCATATGCCATCAACAACATATTGGTGTGAGAAAAGCATAGTAGCATTTGATGGCGTCTATAACACTATAACAGGAAAAGAAAATCCTATAGATACTTAGAGTAGAGCTGAGTCAGTTTTATAGAAAAGGGTAGCTACAATAACTCTGGCTCAGGGGATAATTTAGAAACAAGTTAACTGGAATGTTAACTCCAGTGAACTTGGGTGAATAAAACCTTAACTTCTTTCATATGGATGTATTCACTCAGATAAGTTATTTCAGAAAAAAAGGTCTTTCTACCATCACTTTGAAGGGGCCTATGATAATTTCCATAGTTAAAATTCATAGTCAAACACCATAGATGTTGGTTTTATACTTAGTTTTTCCATACATTTGAGATTCTATCATTGAAACTTTACAATCCAATGAGAAGTTGGAGACGGAAAATGTGCAGTTGTTCTTCTGAAAAGAACTCAGTCTTCAGTGTTATAGGACACTGTGTCAGGCAATAACGTCAATTGAAAAGATTCCCTGCTTCCACCTTCCTTCTTTTCTCTCCATGCCTTAGCCATTCACCCTAGCTGTGCACTGTGTTTTATCACTACAGTTAGTACAGCTATTTACATTGTCAACTAGATCTCTGAAATAAAAAATAAAACAAATAAAAAGAGAAAAAGAGATATGCAAATTACAATTATTTTAATGACAGTTTGGATTTCAGCCCAAAGAGACACATTTGCACAAATGGAAAGAAGGCAAACAAGCATGCTGGCACAGGCATCAGTACAAGCAGAAGGAGTCTGATGGCTTTGCAACAAACACTAGTGTCTTTTCATATTATGCCTGCCAGTATGGTCATAACTATAAAGAGGTGGGAGCCACTGCTTCAAAAAAAGACAATAAGCACAATCAAAGATGGAAAGGTAAGAGTCACATTCTGTTGACAAGAGGAACAGAACAGAAAAATGGACAGTGCAGCCTTATTCATAAAATCAAAATAAAATCCACACAGCATATGAATAAGGCAGCATCAGTCCAACTTCAGTGATCACAAAAAGTGCAGACTCACACCTATTCCTAGGTCCAGACCCAAATTCTCATTCTCTACTACCAACAGACAAGAAATAAAGGATTCCGCCCTTTATTTCCTTCCACATATCACTGAGTTTCTGACAATAAATTGCCCAGGGGAAAATGAGGCTTAGGTTGGAGCACACCTTGACAGAGGACTGCTCTGCCAAACCTCTATCCCAATTTCTTTCTCTTCCTGCCTTTCTCCTGCCCCAGATTCTTCATCTCAATTGAGTACTTTCACCCATCCTTTTCACCCTCTACATTCAGGACAGAAGGCTTCCCTCCTCTGCATTCTTAGAAAAATCATTAAAAACTGCTGTCAATTATCATGTTCACTCCCACAGTGACCAACGAGAAGGGGGAACAACAACAAAAAGTCATGCTTTGCTGTGGACTGCATACAGGGTTAGGTATGTAGACCCTATAATCTACACACTAGGAACAGTGAGCCAGTGAGGGTGAGCAATCTCAAAGTATTGGCTGTTGAATGCAAAAAAAAAGTGTCTAACATACAGGTGAAAACTCTCACTCAAAATTTGGACATACATAGTGGCTTTTTATGAGAACAGTGAGGTACTCAAAATAGGGATCCTGCTTCAAAGGATAAGGATACAGGTATTTGCTAAAGAAAAAAACTACTAATAAAGTTGATCATATGTAAAAACAGTGTTTTACCAAAAAAAAACCCAAATAAGCAAAAAACCCCAAAACTTTATTCTTTTCAAAAGCATTTGAAGTTAAAAAACGTAAAATCAGAGGCAAGCCTGAAGCATGGAAAACTGCAGATGAAAGAACTGTGTACTAGCAAATTAGACCATATGGTGGCTGCTGTCAAGTGACCTAGCTGCACTGTTTATAAAAAACAGTAAAAACAGTTATTCTTGAAAC
The DNA here is from genome assembly GCF_003984885.1 of Neopelma chrysocephalum. Taxonomy (NCBI): domain Eukaryota; kingdom Metazoa; phylum Chordata; class Aves; order Passeriformes; family Pipridae; genus Neopelma; species Neopelma chrysocephalum. Next base: position 274,442 of record NW_020924883.1, on the reverse strand, counting down.
TAAGGAAATCCAAATACTCCCTTGGATTCCAAACTATCCATCTAAGGCAATCTCTAAATGACTCCTGACACAACCTCCACTCTCTGAAGATCTCCCTTCTTTCATCTGTTATGGCCCAGACTCTCCCACTCCAAATGATGACATGTATCCCCAGTCCATTCTTAAAACATTCTCTGTTCCAGAAGGTCTTCAGGGGCAAGCACATCTGCTTGCAGGACTTCTTCCTGGAGGAACCTGAGCTGTCACTTTCTTTGAATTTATACGCATGCCCTCTGTGGTTTCCTCCTTAATTATGACCCTGGGGCACCTAACACATCTCTGGAGCATGGATCTGTGAAATATAGGAAAATCCTGGAAAGCTGAACCACAGCACAGAGGCTGCCAGAGCTGGCGACCCAGAGTGATTTTCAGGTTGAGAAAGAAATAGAAAGGCAAATGGTAGCGCAAACTACAGGGAAAAGTACTAACAGGAAAGAGTAAATCACTGGCAAATCAGTTTTCAACGATATCAAGCAAACAGGGAGGTAGAGAATGAATTTTCCTCCTTTCTCCCCTTTAAAAACAATCAAAGTACGTGGGAAGATGTTAGTTGCTAGTATAATACCAGTGCATAAGGGGAAAATGAATGAACTTAAGACAGAGAATCATTTAATTGGAAAATGTGGCTTTGGCTCTGCATTTTACTATTTCTATTTTATTAAGAAAACATCCATTTTAAAGGTAGGTGCACAGGTCTTGGTGAAAGAAAAAAGGAACTCCATGTTACTGTATGACTTTCTGTAAAGCATTTAACTTCTCATTTTTCAGTGAAAAAGAGAGTGACAGCTTCCTGACTTTTGCCCACAAAGTCAGTCAACTTTGCCTAGGTTCCTCAGAGAAAAAAATCTCACATTTACATTACTAAATTGCAATAGTACTTCTCATGTCCAAATTCCTTCAAAACCTGCAATGGATCTTCACAGCAGGTCTGAATTTCTGGACTGAATTTTTTAGACAATTATTTTAACTTTCAAACAAAAGGAAGTAGATCTACAGGTTGTTCAAAGATACTGTTGTGGCTCTACGATTTAGTCCAGTAAGGACAGTTCAGGCTTGATTGGACAGACAAGAGTTTTCTCTCACTTCCTCTAGGCAGGAGTACCTTCAGTAGTGGCAGTGCCTGGGCCAGCTGCAGCTGACCAGCTGCACCTTCTCTGGGCCCACAGGTGCTCTGGAGCTGGAAGTGGTTCCCAGCAAGCTTGCAGAGCTGCTGGCCAGCTGCACGGGGACAGGGACAGGGGAGCACTGGGAAGGCCGTCCTCCCCGTCTGGGTCTGGACAACCCCTCCTCTGCCAAAATGGCAGTCACCCACTTTTCTTTCTGCACTTGGTGACCATCGGACAGACGGGGTGTGGGGGAAAGCTCGGCATTAAATGACAATGTCCAGTGTCCGTAAAGAGAGGCCAACAGACGGGCTCACGACACAGCCCGTGGCTGCCGGAGAAGCGGCAGACAGGCTGTTCCTGTCCTGCCTGCTACTCAGGCTCACTCTCCCGGGGCCGGAAGGGCAGGCCTGGCCGATCGGGGCACCTGGGGCTCCCCCCAGCCCCTCCTCGCCCCGGGCACCCCGCGAGGGCAAGGCCGGGAGGCCGCCGCCGGTTCCGGGCACGAGGCCTTGCTGCAGGCCTCGCACCTCGCCGCGGCTGCCGCAGCCCCGCCGGCGGGGCGGCAGCCTCCCGGCCCGATGGGGAAGACGGAATAGCGCTCGGGGGCAGCGACGCCCGGGGCTAGCTATAGCCTGGGGCCCGGGAGCGCAGAGACAAGCACAACGTGGGCCCAACGCGGCTGCCATTTCCCCTGCCCTTTGGCGCTGCGGGCGGGCGTGAGAGAGGGCGGGGAGAGGAGGCGGAGGAGAAGGAGGAGGGAGGGGAGAAGGGAGAGGGAGGTGGCCGAGCTAGAGTGTACTGAGGCGCTCAGCTGCCAACACTCACACATCGTCTGCCGCCGGAGTCCCAGTGGTCCTGGGGAGCGAGTACAGGCGAAGAAAAGCCAGACGCGGGAGAGGAGGTTGAAGACCGCTTGGCAGAGAGAAGGAAGTCAGAGCGGAGGGAAACGTGGAGAGAGGGAGAAGGAACCTTCCTCCCCGCGCAGAGACGACTTCCCATATAGCTGGGGATAGAGGGAGAAGCTGGCGCTCAGGAACTGCGAGAGAAGCTTTCCGAGCAAGTTACCCCGGAGAGCGACGGGAAGAGAAGACAGCAGCAATCACTGATCAGAACCACTATTCCCAACCCCTCATCATTTAACCCCTGGGCGGTTCAATGCACTACTCCAGGCTCTTCCTAGTTTCCTCCTCGGGGTAACTTCCGAGGACGCGCCGCCGGTGCCCCCCGGAGGTGAGGAGAAGCGTCTCGGAAGAAGGAAGAAGTTTTGTGGGGGTTGTGTGCTGAGGAGGAGAAGATGGGCTGGAAGCGCCGCTGCTGCTGGGGAGGCGGAGGCGGCGGGGACCTTCTCTGCCGGCTCACCCTAGTGCTAGGGTTCCTGCTGCCCGCCTGCAGGACGCGCCTCTACACCAACCACTGGGCTGTGCGGATAACCGGGGGGCTCCCGGAGGCCAACAGGGTAGCGAGCAAATACGGATACGTCAATATAGGACAGGTAACCTTACTCACAACTACTTCCTAGCGGGCGCCGGCGCTGTGGCCGGCAGGCGGGCGGCAGGGTGCGCTGCCGCCGCCCTGCGCCGCCGGGACGGGGGCAAGGAAAAGGGCAAGGGCCGGGCAGCCCCGCGGCCGCTGCCCGACCCCGGCCCCGCCTCAGGCCCTGCCGCCGCCGCGGGGCGGCCCGCGAAGCCGCCCAGCGCCCCGGCCTCCCGGCGTGGGCCGCGGGAGGTGATGCGCGGGGGCAGGTATGCCGGAGGGGTTGGGGCTGTGGCCTCCTCTTACGAGGCCAGGTGTGAAGCGGGGCGCGAGGCGGGAAGGGGAGAGCGTAGGCGAGGGGCGTCCCGCCGCGGGCTGCCTTCGCGGCGGCTGAACTTCGCTCCGCCGCGGGCGCCCTCCTGCCCCCACCTTGCAAATTGAAAAGCGCCGGTACAAGAGGAGCTCGTTCTGCAGCGAGTGCCCTTCTGTCTCCCCGGCAGCCAGGACGTGGCAGCTGCGGCCGCGGGGGGCGTCCCGACCCCCGCTTTGGCGGGGCGTGCGGAAGGAGGTGGTGGCAAGGGTGTCCCAGAGCGGTTCCTGGACGTGTGGCTGCCGGCGGGGTTCCGCGGGGAAGGAGACCGCACCAGAGGGCCGGGGCCGTACCTCAGCTCACTAGATCCACACATCACACTGTCAGAAAATTCTTGGATCCAGGCAGATTTAGAAACTGCAAGTGAGTAAACACCTGGTTCTCACTGGATCCCGTCACACTGAATAATGCGCCCTGCTACAACTAGGCACAGTTCTGTATAAAATGTCCTAACATCGCTTTTTCGGATGGGGCTTATACTCAGTTTTCTAGTTATTCCTCGCAATTGCCGTCAAAATATGAGTTGTATATGTAGGATTTACAAGGTGAGTGCCGAAAAAATAAACAACTCCATTGTTGTTTACAACTTGAGTGTAAACATCCAAGTACATTCTTTCTAGACAGCAGTTTTTACTACATGAATTGAAAAGTTAGAAATAAGCATTTACAGGTACAGAAGGATTCCTTTTATACATGAAATTCACAAAAATGCAGCTGCATTTACACAGCAGGCTTTTCATATCAATCAGATTAAAGTGAGACCCGATTATTATTGTGTTTTAAAATGAGTTCCCACTTACAGCATCATTGCCTCAAAAGTCTGAAGCATATCTCCCACATGTTCCCAATCATTGCAAGCCAGAATAAGACAGCTGTGCAGTCTATTAAGATAAATAATTTACATGAGAGAAGCTGGAAAATGTCACCAAGGTAGCACAAAATACGATGTGTAAAGATGCAGTTACCTAATGAAAAAATGACTACCAACTTCTCTCTTGTAGCGCTTAGGTGAGCAGGCAGTGCTACTTCCAGTTGGATGTACAAAAATTTGGGATGAAGCTTTCATGTAAAAATTGAACTACTACCTTGAAACTACCCTTTAGGAATCCAAGCACAAAATTTTTTTACACTGATCACTTTTTTCATGTGTGTGTTATACACCTTTTACTCAAGATGTTTCTCTGTATTCCTATCTAGGCCATTATATGCCCAGTTGGTTGCAGGATGCACTTTTCTTGATTTTTAATTTTGTCAGGCTGGTTGGCCAACTCAGAGCCAGCCTTTTTATACTTTGCATATCCAGACCTTATGTTGAGTTAGGAAAGGAATATAGTGAGCCGCAATAGTTTCTTATATGTTGGTGAAAGTGCCATGCATGCAACTAGGAGATATCAATAATGGATAAATTTCTGATTGGGTATACAGATGAGAATGAGAGAAAATAGAGAATATAAATAATGAAAATTTGGAAAATACTTTACTGGGTATACAGATAAAAAGAAAGCCAATATACAGATGTAAAGAGAACCAATACCTTTACTTAGTTATACAGGTAGGGAGAGTGCAAGTCAAAGACAGATATAAGAATATTAAATGATGGATACATGAGAAAGAAAACTTCCATAATGGCATGAATTAGACTGTTGGGTTACTCCTTACCTTCTGGCTGTAACTAGTCTTTAATAAGAAGAAGCACACAATGGGCATATGTGAAGAAATTCCACAGAACTTCCTGTATGTATTTTGGAATGGAGTAACTGGGTGCTAGATGTCAACGTGCTGTGCCAACGTATAGCTTACCACTACCGTTACATACACTAAGAAGTGGTGTGCATTTGCACAAAGTCCTACACAGGTTTCCTTTCATGGCCATTGTTCAGTTTCTGATAACTTCTTGCAAAATTATCTCCAAATGGTATTTCTGTGACAGCACATTTATTATGTTGGTAGTCAATCTAATGTTTGTTCTTTTATTCCCTGCTAGTGCTTGTACAATTTTCATCATACTGCCCTGGTTGCTAGATAGAATTTATAATCTGAGAATTCAGAGTTTATAAAATAATCCAAATGGCTGTGGTCTGACCATATGTAGTTTAACACTTTAATATATATAGTTTAAAGCCTGTGTAAAATAACTATAACTGTATTTCTTATAAACAAATAAATAAAGTGCATTGTTTTCTATAAGCCTCTCAATCTCTCTTTGTAGACTGTATGTCTTGGTAAAGATGGGTAAATGGAGTAAGATTTTGGAGAAAGGGAGGAGCAGTCTGGACTGATGAGTTAGACTTGCCTGTAACAGGCTTTTTGCATATATTTGGAAAAGCAGGAAGATATTTGACGCAAAAGAGAGTGCGAAAGAAGATGGGAATAGGGCAATTACCCACTGTTTATTATTGAGAGACAATTGCAAACAATTTTAAAATCTCTTTTGTGTGAGATGTTGAAAGACATTCTCTTAATTGAATACACTATGAAAACACTGAAAGAGATAACCAGTATGCAGAATTTTCTCATATGAAAACATTGAAAGAGATAACCAATAAGTGGAATTTTTTCATAGGGTTACACAGTAGGTTTAATAATTTTGGTTAAATTAAAAAGCTCATCTCTAAGAAGAAAGTGCAAAAAGCAAAATCCAAATTCCACCAGAGCTGTCCCAAAGAACCAACTCAGTACAAATTACCCAGAAAAATAATCTAATTAAAATGTTCAAAATAAGAGGTAGTGAAACTGTATAAAAATGGAAGTCAGTTGCAAACCAGGAGTATTCTGACAACAGTTAATTGTGCGATTAGAGGTGAAGGGAATAGTGGAAAAGAGGAGTTCTGAAGGTCTTACTTTTACCAGCCATTCTGTTAATTTTGTATTTGTGGAAAAATGGCATTGAAAAGTACACGAAGTTGATCAGTGGAGACAAGATAGTAGATCCAGGAAGGCTCTGAATTGTAAACACTGGCCAACATACCTTCTTCCAGTTTTTGTTATTTAGTACATTCCTGGTAACAGGAGGAATTTAAGTTTCCTTTTTTTTGATGCTTTTGGGATTTGGAGAATGTTCAGCTGAGTCTTGAAATACCTTTCAAGTCCATATTTATTGCCATGGTGGAGCTGCAAAGGCTACCTGAATGACTGGACAAGTCAATCAGAAACAGATGGCAGAAAGGGGTGTTAAAAGAGGCCTTGAGATCACCTGCTGGTGAGTGGTAGAGAACTCCTTCTAATCACACCTTCTGCTAAACTCTTGTTGCTTTCAAACTTGTTCTGTGGTCTCCATGTCTTGTTATGGAAACTTGAAGCTTTAGCTTCTGTGTTCGTTGAAAAGAGGAGCTTTGCATTAATTTTTAGGGGACACAGCATAACAGAGAAAGAATCCCCTTTTACTCTCTTGTTTTTCTAGGCTATATGTTTTGATTCCTGTTTCCTACAAATTGCTCCAACATGCTGCTTGTTTATCTTCTGTTTCCTGTATTACCAATGTAAGGTGTGTCTCCTGTGTTTCATTGGACTTTAAAAGAGCATTCATATGTCATATCGGGATGTAAATGCATAGGGGTGACTTCCTCTTCCCCCCCCCTTCCCCAATGTATTGCAAGCTTTTCTGGCCTACCCTTGAAGTGCAGTTAGTTTCTCTAGCAAGCAAATCCTTGTCTCGTGAAAAAAACATCTGTTCTTTTTGTTTGGGTTTTCTAAGACAGTGGTCTGGACTAGCAAGCCCTCTGGGACTGCAATAAGGAAGTATAATGCAAAACAGCCAAGGAATTGTTCTAAGTTACGTGCTGGATACAGCAATTTGGGGTATAATGCATCCCCCAACAGCTCCTTGCAGACATGTTTTCTATCTTGCAGTGCTGCATAAAGCAGACCTTTCTCTTACAACAAAGTATCTGTCATTGACTTTCGGGACCGTTTCTTCCACTGTTGGTAGCTGTGAAGGATTAAGCATATAGTCTGTATAGCATGTTGTACAATTGGCTTAAATATTGTGACTACTTTGCTGTCATCAGGTGCCAAGAGTTTTTTGTTCAGGCAGTAGATTTTAATTGAAGGTTCAGGAACACAAGAAAAACAGACAGTTGATACCCCAAAGGTGATTGAATAATGGAAGAGATAAAAATATCTTATCTGTGGCTCCAACAAGGGAGATAAATACTGCATTATTTAGTTCAGGGGTAAACTTCAGATCCTTCTATTCCTTTTTTCTTTCTTAATTCTAGGCAGGGGCTGAGGATGGGTTAGCACTTTTCCAGATCACATCTTTCCTCTCCTATTAATATTTTTCCAGTAATTTTACTTTTCTGATCTCTTTCAGAACCTAGTAGCCTACTCCCTGCCCTTGACAAGTGACAGACTACCCTGTCCCTCCAATTTTCTTCCTTCAAGGAGTACACACTATAAGCCAAAAGATATCTAAGTGTGCTAATTTTGACGTGTGGCCTAGGAGTCACAGTTAGATATACAGATGTGGTTTTTTAAATAATATAAATGCTGATGTGATTTGCCAGTATGTATTCTGTGGTGGGAGGTTTTTTGGTGTTTTCTTGTTTGTTTGTTTTATGGGTTTGCTAGTTTTTTTTTTTATTTGGGGATTTATGGATTTAATGCCAGCAAATCACACAAAGAATTAGTAAATATTAGTTTGTTTTAAATCTGAGGTTCCAGTGATGGCACAGAGAAGATGTTGTGTTACAAGGTCAATTGATCAGAAGAAGTAGGAGGAATGGCTATTTTTCATTTTCCAAATGTATTCCTGATGGAAGGCTGAAGTAAATTTTGCAATGTAAATAATTCAAATTGGAAGACAAGTAAAAAAAGCATTCAATTAAGGGAAAAGGAAACTTATTTTGAGCTAAAAAGCCTAAATGAAGGCCGTTGTCTTCAGCAAAGGAAGGAATTTGCTGTTATGGTCTCCACCACTGTACATGGATGTCTCCAAAAGGGAGGATGGTAGGCCTCTGTGTGCAAAGTTCAGCTACCCCATAATATAGGCAGATAATAGAAGAGACATACACCTTAAGAGCCTGGGTGGTCACAGCATTGAAACAGAGTATACTCTTAGTAAAATTTAATACCTGTAATAAGTTTAATGAAGCTCTGAGTATTAAAGAGACAGGTATTAGGACTATGGTATCAAAAGCATTAATGTTAGGTGTACTCCTAAGCTGTATGCGCATGCAGATATATATAGTGGGGTTACACAGATACACCATGAAAAATTGAATTTTCTCTTACTCAGAGCAGAAAAAAAAGTACATTTAGGGACTGGTAGAGAATAGCCACCAGATAGAAAAATATTTGAAAAATGCAAGTCTGAAACAAAATTTTTCTAAATGCTCACATGCCACAGAACCAGTATACCTGCAAATACTGGAGACTACAAAGGGTATTCCATGGCTTATTACTTCATACTTAGCAGAAGTTCTCTCGTCTCTGCAGTTAAAAATGAGAGGGAGGAGACAGAGAGAACAGAACTTGGTACTACTCTTTAGGAGTTGGATGAAGAAAAGGAATGGCTTCAGATGATAGAAGCAATCTAGTAGTCTTTATATGCTGTTACAAAATGAGGAAAGATGAGAATCTTGTTTAACAGCATAGTTGTCAAGCTACAAATTATGTGATGATTTTTTTATTTAAAGCCCTTAGGAAAACACACACTGAGTTATGCTTTTGAGAATAACAATTAGTTGCAAGCCCAATTTACAAATGGCAACATTTGTGTAAACTGCTTCTGTCAAACAAAGTACATAAAGAAGTGGGCCTGACTAGGTTAAAATGGAAGAACCAGAAGAAATCTGTAAAACGTATTGAGGTAAATCAGTAATGCGTACTGGTATACATAGGTCTGGTATGACATCAGTCAGGTCTGGTATGACATAACCACTGACTGACAGTGGCTAACAGCTGTAGATGTGAAGGGCAGGAGGGTCATCATTACAGATTGGTTTGTCCATTGCAGTGCCCTTAAGGAGAAGCACCTGTGCCCACATGTTTGTTGGCAGATATATGCCCAGTTTTCAAAGGTCTTCAGTAAGGAAACTCCATGGTGCCTGCCTGTGGTCCTTATGTGCTGCCCCAGTGAAGTCAAAACTGTATTAGTCTTTCTGAAGTTCAAAGCCTGTGTTTTTTGTTTCTCTATGAACATAAAGAGTAGCAACATCAGAGAAGTTGTAGCATTTCCCTGTTCCTGTCACTGACTTTTATAATTTTTTCATCCACACTCAGTCCTTACCTTTGTTTCGTGTAAGTCAGACTTTCACTGACCAGTCATGCTGTTTGACTCTGGTCTTTCTAAGAGATCCTCATTTTGAGCAAAGAGCTACCAGATCATTACAGCCGAATACAGCATAAGGATTCCTTCAGCTGTCTTCAGGATAGCATGCCTATTTATATAACCCATTACAGCATTTGTCTGTCCTGCAGCCATATGACATTCTTGACTGAGTTCAGCCTGTGATCTGCTACGGTTCAGATTGGTTCTGCCAAATTCCTAGCCCAGTGTTCTCCCCCCGAATTTATCCAGTAGGTTATTATTTGTTAGGTTAGTACCTTGCTTATGCCTTTACTGAATGTTGCCCTGCTTTTCCAGACTTGTTTTACAGTGTCTGTTTTGAATTCTGTTCCTGTCCCTCAGTGTGCTTGCATATCATCTCTGCTTCTTCATGTGTGTTATCTTCTTTGCCAGCGTTCAGGTCACTAGTTGAAATGTTGACCAAAACAGTTTCTAGAGGAGCTTTGTCAGACAGTTGTTTGCTGCCCTGTTGTAATAAATAGATATATTAATCTTACTTACACAGTTTTGACCTACTGTTCCATAGTTTATTTTTGTGCTCTGCTTCAGGAATTTGGAAAGTACTATTACTCAGGTGGTACTTGAATATAGATAAAGATTTTAATTTGCAAAGTATTCACTCAAAATAAATATAAAAATCTCAATAGCACTGGATTGGACAAGATCATTATGTACCTTAAGGTGTTCCTAAGTAGAATTTTTAACCCAGTTTTAAACTAGTCTGAAATTAACCATGTTTAAAAATGTTGTGGGGTTTTTTGCCCCCCCAACTTACAGACTGAATTAGTCATGGCCAGTGTATTATACGTCTGTTCTTGTGCTTAAGTGGCTCATCTGTTTAATTTGCAGGGCCAGCCTTTACTTGTGCTTCTGTAGCTTTTAGTTTCCTATTAGAAAATAGACTTCTCACTCTTACAGTCATCTTAGTTGCTGTGTTTTGATTGACATCTGTTTGCCTCAACCAGAAATTATGGCCTGCTTGTATACAACCTCCCTACTACTTTGTACAATGCCATAAATAACTCTCTTTCTCAGGCAAGATATTTCCAATATCATAGTTGCATGTTTTGCAGCTGTGTTCTGTGATTGACCAGTATATCTTTCTCTTCCCCTCGAAATAATGAATTGTAAAATCACGAAGTGGGGAGATACATGTCAGCCATGGATCTGAGTATATCATGTGGTCCCTAGTGAGGAACTGTGGTACTCTTTGTCACCTGCCAAACACAGGAAAAAATATCAAACAGAATCCTGCTTGCCAAAGATTTTTACCTTAAGACAGTAAGTGTTTCTTTGGCAATATGCTGGACCCAATTCGACTGATATTTGCAGAAAGAAAAACTGTTTGAAATGAAACATTGGCAAGTCCAGAAGAGTATCAGAGCTACAGCATGAAGTCCTGGCAGAATAGCTTGTTGTGGAAGTTCTTGTGGATTACAAGATGGTGCATGATGGAGGTGAGATTGTAAAAACCATGTTAACCAGGCAAGATCGTGGAATACTCAGTTTTAAACAAATCAGGAAAGAAAAAATTCTCAGCACAGACTCTCCCATATAGAAAGAATCTGCTTCCAGGGGGATGGCATGTTTCTAAATAATGGATAGCCATCAACAAGAGCCTCATTTTGGTCAAATTACATTTTGTCTCGTCTTTGTTTGTTTTTTGTTTTTAGGATGCTTCTGTGCCAATAGGGAACAGGCATCACTTAGGTTTGTGTTCTGGGGCCAAATTGAAGTTATAAAGATGCTGCAAGTCACAGTTAAAACCTGTGCTATATTCTTTATTCAAACTATAACAAAACCACTGTGTTTTGTATAAGAGTGCTTAGTAGGCAATGAAAGTGTTGCGGAGTAGTGCTGTGTGGCTAAAATTCAAGCCTAAAATCGGATAATATTCTCCTTTTCGAAATATGTTGCTTAATCAATGGTTATATGTAGCCTGCCCTCTGGATAAACCTAGAGAACATTTTTTTCTTTTATTAAGCCTTTCTTTGTAGAACATATTGACACAGTAACTTGATGTCTTAAAAACAAACAGGAAAGAAAACACACACTGTGTCACACCTCTAAAGCCAGTAGTATAACATCTAGGACATAGAGAAATAGATCCTGTAACATTTTTGTTCACGTTAAAAGCCTTTTTTCAAATAGACTTGTAAGGATGCCAGGTCGTTCTGAGTCATTTAGAAGATCCATCTAGACGCCACTGCCATAGGAACAGGCAGTGGTTTTAAGTTACTCTCCGTGGGAGAGGATGAACAGAACAAGCATCCCATGCTTCTACCTAACACTCTCTTCAGCTGTTTTCAGGTGAGGAGCCTGCATGAGCAGGATATGGTTTCTGCATACTTGGAAGTTGGCAATGTCTTTTTTGTCCAGATTCTTGTTCTGTCTTTGAACTAAAAGTAGTCTTTCGGCATCCACAATATTGTGTGGCAAGGATTTTAAAGTTTGCTACTTCACTATGTGGAGAACTACCTCTCTTTCATTTTTTACTTACTAACGTTGTTAAATGGCTGCTGAAAGAGATGGTGAAAGATGATTTTTGTCCATTCTTGTATAGGTTTTTAGATTTCAAATATTTCCCCTAACTTGTATTCTATATATTGTATATATTGTATATATTGTATATACTTTGCTATTTTTCATACAGAAGTTGTACTATATCTTTGTCCATCCTTCTTCTGCCACTTGAAAACTTTTTCAGGTCTATTACGTCTTCTTTGAATAGAGGGGACTAGAGCCTTGCATTTTTCTCATAGTGCCATATTCTCTGCTTTATTCTTCATACTTCAACTGATGTCTAGTATATAATTTGTTGTTGGGACTTCTGTCAAGCTGAGTTTTTGTGGATTAGTCTGCCATAACCCTGAGATTGTCACTTCTTAATGGTACTGGGCAGCTCAAAATAGTTAATTTTAATGTGAAGCTAGGTTTGTACATCAGTTGATCCACCTTTGCCTATATTGGATTTCATTTGCCGTTTATTGTTGTGACTCAGTTTTACAGGGACCTTCTGTAGTGCATGCACAGTCAGCTGCAGCCTTTAGATCTGTCGTGGCTGACATCTACACCTCATTTCTCCCTCCGTTCTCCATGCATACTTTTTATAATGAAATAGTGTAGGTCCTGAAAGAGGTTCTGCAGTGGTACCCAGCAGAGCTCTATCAGGGACCTCCACCCATTGCAAGAAGCTAATTGCTATTTAGTAAATAAATCAATAAATAATTATTCCTAACCTTTGTTTTCAGTCTTTTGATTGCTTACTTCTGCAAAGACCTTATGCAATGAGTTCTTAAATTCTTAAAACCTGTTGGTGAAGGCCATTGTCGAAAGCCTTTTGAAAGTTCAACCAGAGTGTATCTATTTACCTATCTTTATCTATTTGCTTGACTTCTTCAAAGAACACAAATAAATTTGTAAGACAGAATTTTCCTCTGTTTATTATTATTATTATTATTATTATTATTATTATTATTATTATTAACTATGTAAGTGGTGATTTTTTATCCAAGTGAACATAAATTATCTTATTTCTTAGTTTCTACTCATTTGTCTAGTGGTGACTTGGAAGTCTGTAGTGCTTCGGATATCCTTTTAAAAATTGACATCACATTTTTGTTACATTTTGAAATATGAAAAAAGTTTTTTAAATGAGAGATTTTCAATTACTTTAATTTACTGAGTGTTTTTATTCAGCTACTCCGTCCTTATTCCTTCCACATTCTGAGCTGCAGAATGTCGAGTATTGTATCTTCAGTAATTGATCTGAGCTGAACTGAAGCAAACAAATCATACACTAAACGTTGAAAAAAGTTCAATGCTTTTGTGAGTATACTGTACTCCAGTGAACCAAGCATGAATGAACAGCAATGGGAGGGCTTTAAGCTGGCAAAGTTCCCCTACCTCTCTTGGAAATTAGTTAAGTGCCCCTTCCCTGTATGACTGGACTGCAGAATAAACTCTTTTCTCTTGAGCAGCCAAGCTCCACCCTGAGCCGCTGGTAGTTTTATCAGTTGGGTGTAGAGTGCAACTAATGCAGATACCCACAAAGTGGTCTTACAGCTCACATTAGCTTTTTCCACTTTTAAAGTAGTATATTCCATGAAGTAGCAGTTTATGAAAATCTCAATAGTCTCTTAGTAAGGATATTAGAAATGCATTTGCATGTACCCCAGTTATATCAGGAAGGCTGACAGACCAGATGTGTCCCACCACACAAGAGCTCCAGCCCTAGCTAGCGTCACAGTATTAACTGTGATACTGTATACAGTTTTCCTTTGTAAAGGAAGTAATTTGCATTCCATGAATTGAAAGCACAACATTAATAGGATTTTATTCATACCTAATTGAAGTAAAAGTTGATTCCAGAGAAAAAATGTATGTCAATATCTGGGATTTCTTTGACAGTCTTGACATGTGCCCATCACTGCATTACTGTCATTATTTCTTTCTGCCTGTCTGACAAAGCAATATGTTTGCTTCAGTGCAGAGTAGTTTAAATTTCCATTGTCAGTGAACAATAGACTCCTTCTGATGAATTCCAGTGTATGATGAGCATGGCCAGCTGACAAATCAGAAAACCATCACCTGGGAAAACTGATAACTGGATTTAAACAGAGTTGCAAAGCATTGCTTGCTATAAGAGTTAACCATTCTGTGACCTAAAAGGGCTATGGACTGTGTTGACGTCAATAAATGGTTCCACTGTTGCAACAGACTGCTCTTTTGAAAGCTTTCTTGTAGATAAATACCATTCCAATCTTGTGAAGTTTGAGCAATTTCCATTTCTTGCCTGGCAAATATAAATACTAATCCGACACACATAGCTGCACAGTAAATAGTTCTGGCTGTGACTGGCATCTGTACTGTTCTTCTGATGTTTCTTGTCTTGTAGGACTCTGAAAACAAATGTTTCAAAATGGAAATGCAAATCCATTTATAAAGAATACATGGTTTTAACCAATTCACTGCTATCATTCTTAATGACCATCTTTTCCCTATTTCAGTATTTTGGTATTTTATATGTAGTATCAATGTATTAAACAAATATACAGTAGAAACTTTGATCCTTTCTCCAAGAAAAAAAATTCTTCGAGTTAGACAGCTAAGCATCCACTCAGCCCTCGGGTTGTAAGATTCTGCTGTCCAAACCAGAAGGCTACCAAGGAATGTTCTTTAAATGTGTGAAATGGATAGTGTCTGAAAGCTGTAACCTGTTTTTCATTAGTTCATGAATTGAATATCAACTCTCATTGGCTTTTCTCTGCAGTGTGAAGTAATTTAGAAGTTTAAGCTACTGCTTAATTAGATTAACTACACTTAACCTAAAATGTAGGCCTCACTGAGGTCTGGGTTTAAAAAAAAATCAGTGTTTCTTCCTTAAATTCCTATTGCAGCTCCCATTAAATGCAGTGAAAGATTCCAATGCATCCAGTGAAAGCTGAATTGAATCTTCCAGCACTATGAAAAATGGTACAGCAGGAGACACCCATGTATGTCTGAATTAATGACACTTTTTTGTTTTGTTTTTATTGTTGTGATTGCAAATAGCTACTTGAAGTGGAATATTGTGAGCCTGTGGTAGAATTAACAGTCCCTCGATGTGCTGTAATACTTTTGAAATACTCACTAATTGTTAATTATGATGATGTAGATGCTTTATTGAGACCCCTGGTGGCCTAGTGGTTAGGATGCGGCACTCTCACCACAGCGACCCGGGTTCGATTCTCGGTCCCCCAGGCAGATGGACCCCGTTAGCCCTGTGAGGCCATCCATCTATGAGAAGGTCGCTCTAAACAAAACCTACGTCCTGAGGACCTCACTGCCATTGTCCAAGCTTGCTTGGCCCCGGCAGGTGAACCTTAGGATTAAAGGGTGGGCTCAGTTCAGCGCAGGCTGTGTCTCACCTAAAAAAAATACATTGCGCAGGCTGGAAAGGTAAAAGACCTTTCCCCAAATCTTCGTTCGCGAAGACTGGCCATACATACAGATGCTTTATTTCTTACTAGGGTTGAATGCTGCATAATGCAATAATTTTAGGGATTTTTTTTTTGGTCTTGTTTACTTACTTACTTCCTTTTTCTTTTAGTGTATCTTTAGATCCTGTGAAAGAGAATTTTTTTGTTTTCATATTAAACTGTTATGTGAATTGGTGTTGCTGCAGTTGTCTTATCGAAGTCAATGGGATTACATGTGGTTGTGGAGACTGCTTATATAAATAAAGGATGCTGGGAAACCTTACTTTTACACAAAAAAGTATAAACTTTTGTACAACTCTAGCATTAACCAAATAAGATAGGTGAATGTGTCAGTAACGTGTGCACAAGTTGCGTGCTTCTCTGTATTTGGTTCAGCATGTTGTCCAGAGTGGAAGATATCAGACTTTGCTAGAGTTCAAAGTTGAAGAAGTATAATCTAGGTTCATCGTGTTGGAGTTAGTGCATACATACGCCACACAGATGAACATAACTCAGATAGTCCCATGAGTCACTTCTTTATTACTTTGGTAAATTATATTGGTGATAGAGAAGGAAATTGCTTAAATCAAGTCTCATGAGAAAGAGTTAAAGAAAACCTTGTATTTACTATGACCAATAAGAGCTGAGTTCGGGTTTGTAAGACAAAGTACGGCATGAAAAGGTTTATTGCTGGCAATATACATATTCACTGGAAACAGTGTGACCAGTTCAGGTCACCACATTAGTAATTTTGAATCTTACAAATTCTCTTGCTGTTAATGTGCTTACTAGTTTTATATTGATGTTTAAATAACTGGATAGAGATTTAACAGTATTTCTAACTTTGTTAAAAAATAAAACCTATTTTTTAATTACCATTTATACTGTTTGCATGAATGAAATAGTTTTGTCAGAACTTTGTCAACCCTCATTTTTATGCTTTATTATAATTACATATCAGAGAGTACAGGTGAAGAAACATTACAAAGAAACATTAATCCTTAGACTCTGGAGTAGTTGATTATGTACGGAATATGGCAGTTCTGTTTGCTACTTAAATAAACATTCATGATACTGTATGAATATCCATCCTCATTGTCTCGTCAGTTTACATGTTTCAGAGATATAACATGAAATAGGATTGGAAGCCAATAAAATAGTGACAAAGCTCATTTTGGATGATGCAATATGTCATTTAGATGTTTTAAATTACAGAGTAGTGAGTTAGGAACAGGAAAAAGGATTTCAGAAAGCAGTGGCAATTTGTTTGGCCCCCTCAAAATGTTAAATGTATTTGTTTCCTTTTCAATGGCTTCATTTGTGGAGGCTGTGTACTGAAAAAAATATTACTATACTGGAACAGGCTCCCCAGAGAAGTGGTCACAATACCAAACCTGACAGAGTTCAAGAAGCGTTTAGATAATGTTCTCAGGCACATGGCGTGATGCTTGGTGGTTGTCCTGTGCAGAGCTAAGAGCTGGACTCAATGATCCTTGTGGATCCCTTCCAACTCAGCATATTCTGTGGTATTGTCTAACAGCTCCTTTGCAGGTAAAAGAATATGGTTTTTGTGGCTTGAACTTGCAAATGCATGATTACTGCATTGAAGTCAGTCGAAATACTGCAGAGGTTAATTTTGTTTGTTCAGCATAATATAAATACACTTTGTTGCACTCCTTTTTCCTTGCAGAAATAAGGTGATGACTCATCAGGCTTGAACTACCAATTTGCATTATGCTGTTCTCTGTACTGAAAAGAAAGTATAGAAAAGATTAATGGGAATGAAGTCACTAATTGATTTCCTTTTGAGAATTTCCACAAAAAATGTAATGTTGCCCTGGAACTGCAAACCCTCGATCACAGGTTGCTGAGCAACCTTGCATTACTTTATTTGCTAGGGACATGAACTTGCCAATTGCTGCAATGCCACATTAGGCAAAGCTCGCAGTGAGACTGGGGTTGCAGTTATTAATGCCCATCATTGTACTTGAGTGGTAACATTTCATGTGAGAGATGTGGCAAGGGGTTCCTTCACCATCTCCCTCCAAATGTTTTAGGTTCATATATCTCTTGGAAAACGAAACCTGCAATTCATAAAACCCTGCCCCCTACCACTCCCTACGCAATAATTAAGGACCTTGTGTTCATTAATTTTTAGCTACTTTTTAAAGTATTGTTCTAATAATCATAACATGTTTATCAGTCGTAGAGAAAAGGTGGATGAAACCCTTATGGACCTTGAAAGAAAGTTTCAAGTATTATAGTGAGATTTTTTTTCCAATTTAATGTTTGAACAATCAACACATATCTTCAACTTCTCACATTTTATTCATTCTTAGCATCACTGAGGGCATATTTGTATGCCCTCATCTCCAGGGAAGGGGTACCACATAGCAAATGTTCAGAGGGTGCTAATGCGCAGCACACCTCAGGTTCAAGGAGGGCTGCCAGCTCTTTGTCCTCCCCTAAAGACTGATGCATGTTCTTCTTGGAGCTCCAACAGGGAAGGGTAGGGGCCAAGCTCAGGCCCTGCTTCCATCATAATTTTTGGAAGGAATATGTATTTACTGTAGTCTGCTGTTACCTGTGAGGTGTAAGGAACACTTCTCTTCACTGCTTGTCTATGTAGGACTCAAAACATCATTTTCACCTGAACTTTATTCAGACAGCTTTTCCTTGGCTTTATTTACCTGACGGGTGTCTTGGGATTTATGTTTTTATGATTTGGCTTCAGTATTCTTCTTTTTTTTCCTGCACTTTTTGAAGTAGCATTGTTTTTAGTGAAATATGATCAAAATGTATTTTTATTTAAAGAAAATAAGTTAACCTCTCCCACTTTTCAGAACTCAATAAGGCAGAAAGTAATTTCAACAACAACAGGATTTATACAAATATATAATATAAAAAAGGTTTCACAATCCTCTTTGGAAGGATTTTTCATCCTATATAGCAGGAAATTTACTAAAGTTTAATAAATTTATTAAATTAATAAATCAGTGTAATTTAGCATGTATTAGAATAAAGTTATGATACAGTTCAAATGTATATATTTTAATATCTAAATTAATCTTACCTCCTGGTTTGTACTAGAACTTAGTTGTGGCTTAGCTGAACTTGACAAAACTTTTGGTGTTTTTTTTTTAATGATGTAAAACACTTTATGTTGTTATTTGCTATTTCGTTGTTAGGTTTTTTTCGCTTTATTTGTCCAAGTAATTCCACATGTTAAATAAGTTTACTGACAGAGCACTAAAGTACTGTAATGTCAAAAAGCAGAATTTCATTTGACAATATTTGTTTTAAAATATATCTCTACAAAGTAACCTTGATGCAGAAGGATGTAGGAAGCTTTTACCAATTTACCTCAACTTTTTGAAAGTTATAGGTCAATTAGGAGTTTCAGAGGAAACTTAACTGGTTTTATATTGCTAAATATATTTTATAATATATTTTGAATAGAATATTTATCTATTTAGAGAAGTAAAATTTTGATATTGAAAAATATTTTAGAATAAATCTAACTAGGAATTTAGAATTTTAAATTTAAATTTAGATTTTAATTTTAATTATAATTTAGAATTGAGACTATAAATATGTTTAGATTATACTCTGGAATGCAGAAGAAAGCCTTGAAAAGAAAAACTGTGAGAAAAACTATTTTTATAGAGGTAATCCAAAATGAAATATAACAACTCATGTTAAGTGTTTCCACTGCAAATTGAATTTTTTTTTTTGACGTTCTTTTTAAGCTGCATTTTTACTTAGTTTAGCTACAGTAGTATTTTCTGAGAATTTTAAAGCTTCCTAACATATAGATAAAAATTCGAATTCATATTAAAATTTTCAAAGTGACTGTGAAAAAAACTTTTATATTGAATTAGAATGATATCAAGAACTATAATCAATCTCAGAATATACTGACAAAGGCACATGAAAATTTAAAGGTTGAAGTTTATTTTTCAGTTGAAAGAGTTATTGTGCTACTTTATTTTAAAAGCAAAATACAGCAGCATGTAAGCAACAGCAGTGACATTATCTGAAAGAATATAATGCAGAGCTACTTTATTTTAATGGCTGTTATTAATTTTTGACATTAGCTGTTTAAAAAACCAAACTATACTTTTATAGCTCAAAGTAAATGCCCAGACAAAATTTCTCCATGCAAATAGCTGAAGCGTAAATGAAAAATACAAAAGTCTGGAGTGGTATATTTTAATTCAGTGAGGTGATACGCTTTTCTTCCTATTTAGACAGGAGAGGGAATGTCAATGGTTAAGTGATAAAGCGTTAGCATGTTCCTTCAATGTTGAAGACATGCAAACTGATTTGTTTCTGTGAAAATTTTGATGTTTCTGCTGTAATAGCCGTGTATTTTTTAAATTTATTTGCCTATTTTGGAGTTTTGTTTGTTTTTAAGTGTTTGGGTGGTTCAAAAGGGAACCTCATTTTTCCAGCTGAACTATCCTGTCCTCTAGACCTCTAAACTGAGCAAGAACTCTTGATTACAGTATAGGGTTTTTTCTGCCCAGGAAACTCAAAAAATGCTTCAAGAAGGAGAGGTGTTTTTAAGACCAAGCCCAGCTTGTTCAGAGTGTCATTATTCAGGAACAGCAACATCAGTTCCCTTTAAAACAAACCTGAAGCAAAAAGAATGTGGGAGAAGCAAAGATATGAACTGGCAAGTTAGGCTGTTCCTACCTCGAGCACATACAGAGATGTCTTCACAGTTTGGGCTGTTAAATTTTTGTTAGTTAATTCAGCTTAAAATAGCGGTGAAAACTGGGTTACTTGGGCATTTAAGCGTAGCTGGAATTCAAGCTTACAGTGTAGTCTGGGTTGTGTCTGCAGTGACAATGTGTGTTCACACCCACAGCATCTTCTTTCTGCTGTTGGTTTGAATTGTTTTACTTAAATAATTTTGGGCACTGTATCCCATCTGGTAGATCCTCTAACATACAGATTCAGACACTCTCTAATACAGAGTCTAAACATCATTATTTCATCTTTTAGACTATTAATCAGAGCAGTATTATCTTGCCACTGCAGTTCAAGATGACCATAGTTTTCAGTAGGTGGTTTCAGTGCTTTTTTTTAATGTTATCTTTTTTTTTTTAATGCCTGTAGTAATCTAGGCAACAGTTTTAACTCATACAGGGTAGTGTAGGATATCAGCCCAACAGGTGGGTAACAGACAGCCCAAATATTTGGATAGAGGCCTTGTCTTAGAAGTTGGAATTTTAGATTTCAGGCTGAAAAAAGTCTGGAGGGCCTGTGCTTATCTCCTCTAAATATTCATAAATCAATTTTTGTGAGAGCCACAAATTGTCTAAAACTGAAAGAGGTTCAATCTTTCACTTCAATGAACATCTGTGGGCAAACCTTCCTATTACTTCTTAAGAATGACATACAGTAGGTGGAATTCCCCATTATTGTGAAAAAAACCCAAACAACAAAACCATAAAAAAGCTTTCAATCTGAGGTTTTATTTGGGAGAGAAAGAGCCCCCATCTCAGTCTGCAGCTCAGATGGCGGAGCAGCTCTGTGGCTGTCCTTATGGTGGTTGCTCTTCCAGCCTCAGTGTGCTAGATCTGTTGGCGGTGAACCAACAGTAGGGTTTTGGACAAGAAAGCTGAAGGTTGGGAAAGTGTTGTCACTGTGAAAAAAACCCACCCCAGCTCCTACAAAAACTCCAATACACAGTTTTGCTTCTTACAATGCAAATCAAGTTTAGGTTCCACGTCTTGAATGAACATGCCCTTTACAGATATGAGTGCTTTAATTTGAGTAGGTCAGTGAACATCTAATATCCTCTGCAGGGTTTCCTTGCCCATAAATGCTGAGATGAGAACCCTGGATTTAGGAGTCTTAGTACTTAAGTCTGGAGGGACACAAGAAGGAAAGGGGTGGCAGTTTTCTGTAGTATCAGTGTGAACCTTTCTATACCTATGGATAACAAGGGGCTCACTTTGTGAGATTTCCCATTTAAATTCTAAGTGCACCTTGCATTTGGTCCTGTTAAACCTTATGAGATTCCCATAGGCCTAATTTTCGAGCTTGTTCTGGTCCCTCTGGATGGCATCCCGTCCCTCATGAGTCAACTGCAACTTGATGTCATCCAGGCTGTTCCGTGATTCTATGAACATGTTAAAAATGTTGTCACATTATGCAGAATACACCAGAAATGATAATTCAGAGAAAAATGAAAATGCTTCAATCTGAAGAAATTTAAAAGTTTGAAATAGAGTTGAAGTGATTTTGTTAAAATGAGATGATAGTAGTAAACCTGATAAACTTTCTTCATGTCTCTGTTTTTGATATTTTCTTCTGTCAGGAACTGTAGCAGTTTGGAAATTTTTGCAAGACAGGAAGGATCATATCTTCAACCCCATGTGAAATACATTGATCCGCCAATTTATAATGTTTTATGTTCCAGGTCTGCACAGGTAGTTTCTGTGCTTCTTGGGCTCTTCTAGTGCTTTACAGAGTTCAGAACCAAATTTGGAGCTGATCTGTCTTCCTTTCCAAAATCCATTTAGAACCGAAGTCATTAAAGACTGGAGAAACAGAGACCCAATTCACTGAATCAGCAACACATTGTTTTCCATTCAGCCCACTGGGAGAAGAGCACTTTGCAGCTAGATGTTTAGATCATGTGTCTCTTAAAAAAAAAAAAGCTAAGAAGCATCTCTTAGGTTCCTTCACAGTAGCTGGAGCAACTTTCCTACTCATGTTCAGCTACACAGAAGTTTCAGCTGTATTTTCAGAGCTTAGTCACATATGTCAGTTTGGTGATAACATAAATAAATACATTTGAAATATATTTAATAGTTAGCTTTAGCATTTGTGTTTCCCTGGAGAGTTCATGAGGACACAATGCAGATGTAGATGAGTAATTCAGCACTTATGTAGTGATGTATGGCCAGTCTTCGCAAACGAAGATTTTGGGAAAGGTCTTTTACCTTTCCAGCCTGTGCAATGGATTTTTTTTTAGGTGAGACACAGCCTGTGCTGAACTGAGCCCACCCTTTAATCCTAAGGTTCACCTGCCGGGGCCAAGCAAGCTTGGACAATGGCAGTGAGGTCCTCAGGACGTAGGTTTTGTTTAGAGCGACCTTCTCATAGATGGATGGCCTCACAGGGCTAACGAGCTCCATCTGCCCGGGGGACTGGGAATTGAACCTGGGTCGCAGCGGTGAGAGTGCCGCATCCTAACCACTCGGCCACCAGGGGTCCCAACTTATGTAGTAAATTATCTTAGTATTACCTTAGACTATAAAAGAATATATGGGAGAAATGTTTTTCAAGAATAAGCTCAGAAAGTTTGGCTCTTGTTTTATATATCTTTAAAATTCAAACATTTTCTCAACTTTAAATAGAAAATAAGACATGATAGATATAAAATTAATGTGAATATGTGGATGCTTTGGTTTTCTGGGATGCCACTTTGATATTGTAGGATTGTTACTTCCAGAAATTATTTCATCCTTGAATAAATACAGTATAGTGCAACTAAAACGTATATATAGATCTCTTTAAAATGTTCAGTTATGAATATTACTTCTAAAGAGACTGATTCTCACCTGCCCCTGCTGTCCATTCTTCTTACTTTTGGCCAGGCAATATTTCCCTGTTTCTTTTTAAAGACTGGATCTGTTCTGCAGATTAAAAAGGAGGTTAAAAAGATTTCCCAAAGATGGAAGTGTTAAATTGCCATCAGTTTCTAGTAGTATTAGAGTAGTTAGCTCAGGATTCTGGTGTTTCTGTCTTTACATTGCTTTTCTCTGAGAGTGCCTCTAGGACCTGGGAGTTAAAAGTATAAAAAACAATTTAACAAGAACATACATAATGATAAGTTTTATTGTGCTGTAGTTCCATGGTTTAACTCTTCCCCTAGTGGTCCAAGGATTTGGAAGGTCTAAGTAAATTCCCACTAAGGGAAAAGAAGGCAACAAAATTTTTAATAATGCTGGTGTAACTTTGCTGTGAGAGGCACAGTGAACATGAATTAAATTAGATTTTAAAAAATTGGGATCCTTTTAATTCCTTGACAGTTATGACCTAAAGCTGTAGATCTCACAATTTTAAATAATCACTGCTAGTATTAATAATTGTTATTATCTAAAACTCTGGTGCTTGGAAGACATGGCGTTGCAATTACCACATGAAATTCCAAGGGCTTAATTGTGTCTCCTCAGCTCAAGATCTCAGAGGGAGTACAGCTGTCAAGGATTACAAAGCCTCATGCTGTCCTACTTGGGCTGGAAGGTAGAACACACAGATCCCTGCAGTCTCTATTGTAGTAGAAGCTAAACTGTAGGACCTCCAGAAGTCCAATTAGATCATCTCCTAAACTTGCTGTTTTGGATGCCCTCAGAGTGGTCAGCTAGGGCTAGCCTTCGGTAAATAACTAGAAAAATAAAATCCTCAAACTAATGCGAGGACTGGGTGATACTGAGACCTTTGTAACACAAAACAGGATGGATGCTTATTTTCCCTGTAATATGACCTTTCTATTTATGCATTCTGTGAAGTGGTAAAATACAGTTACCTGTCTGAGCTGCATCCTTTCACTAATATGTATGCTTGTGTAGATACACACTGACAAAGTAGTGGCTTTCTAATTTACTCTCAAGATGGCAAGATCTATAAAAGTTCAGTAACCTTTATAGAACAGCCTGTTATGGTGAATGTGTGCTTCACAGGTTTCTGAGGACTTAAGAAGCAAGAATAGCATTACTTCCCAGCAGTTAGCACTTCAACCCTGTTTGAAGCTACTGATCAGTCCAGGAAACATCCAGGAGATAACTGATTACAACCCTCTGTCTCAGAGTAGCATGCTATCACCTGCACTAGTGCTAAGCCTGGTACCAAACTTCAGTGGTTGATATAAATGCTAGTAATTCAAAAAGAGTGCAGCAGTAACCTGGTGATACAGAACTGTGCTACAGGCTGTTAAAATCAGAAAAAAACTTCAGTTACTGTACTGAAAATGAGTGACATAGAACAGAATAGAATCAAATAGAACAGGATAGGATAGAATAGAATTGGAAGGGATCTACAGTGGTCATCTAGTTGACTGATTTGAGGGTTGACCAATATTTACATCACGTTATTAAGGGCATCGTCCAAATGTCTCTTAAATCCTGATGGTCATGGGGCATTGATGACCTCCCCAGAAAGCCTGTTTCACTGTTTGACAATCCTTCTGGTAAAGTAACGGTTCCTAAACTCCAGTGTGAACCTCGCCTGATGGCACTCTGAACCATTCCCACGCATCCTATCCCCGGATCCCAGGGCAAGAGGTCAGCACCTCCGGCTCCTTGTTCCCTCTTCAGGAAGCTGTAGAAAGCAATGAGGTTGCCCCTCAGCCTCCTGTTCTCCAAACCAGACAAATTCAGTGTGTTTAGGTCCACTTAGCAAGCCATGCCTTCCAGGCCATTCACCAGCTTTGTTGACTTCCTCTGGACACATTTAAGGACCTTCACATCCTTAAATTGTGGGCCCCAGAACTGCAGACAGTACTCCAAATGAGGCTCACCAAAGCTGAATACAGTGAGATAACCACCTCCTTTGTCTGGCTGGTTATGCTGTGTTTGACGCATCCCAGGATGCAGTTTGGCCTCACGGCTGCCTGGATACATGGCTGAGTCACATTGAGCTTAATGTCAGCCAGCACCCCCAGATCCCTCTCTGCAGCTCTGCTCTCCAGCCACTCCTCTCCCATTTTACACTTGTACCTGGCATTACTTCATCCTCAATGCAGAATCCAGCATTTCAACTTTTTAAATTTCATTCCATTAATCATAGCCTAATGCTCTGATTAGTCCAGATCCCTCTGCAGGGCCTCTGGTCCCTCAAGACAGTCAACAGTATCTCCCAGTTTGGTATAATCAGCAAACCTAAATTCTATATCCAGATTGTTGATAAATATATTGAACAGAACTACTCCTAGGATTGAGCCCTGAGGAACAGCTGGGGTGACCGGTCACCAGCCAAACATAGCCCTGTTCAGTACAGCTGGGCTCATCCATGCTACAGAGTTGTACCACTTCAGCTGGAATTGCCTTTCAAAGAGAAGGCAGCATGAAAATTATTCTAGTGCTAATATATTTTAATTAGGCTTAGATAAACCAATTCCTTTTTAGTTTATGATAAACTGACTTGTTTTAACTGAATGTTTTGTTTATTTGACTTAAACTAAATGTAAGTCACTCCTCCTGAAATGAAGATATTGAGGGACCAACTGCACATATTTGGTTAATATCCTAGACCCTGTTGCACTTTTCCCCATTAGGCAAATTGATTTAAATTGTTGAGATTTTCTGTCAATGTTTCTTAATAGTATACTTTGATATTGTCTCAAGATTTTTGTTTTCTAATATTCTAAAAGTATATCCTTGGAATTTGTCACTAACTTATTTCGAGTTCTCTTTGAGTCTTTACTCTTGAACTTTCAAGTTTCCTACATCTGTGTTCTTATAGATGCAAATTCAGAATACTGTGGGATTTTTAAGATTAAAGTTTCCAAGTGTTGCTCCATCCTCTCTGGTGATTCCATTCATCTCTATTTACAAAACCAAGCCTGTTTCCTGAGGTCACTTTGAGAGTTTCAACTTGATATGACAATAAGCTCGATTGTCCCTTTTTTTCCTCATGATTGAGGAACTTGAAACTAAATTATTAAGTGTCTTACAAGATTTGCAGTGCAATAGCAGGTCAAATTCCAAATGATTTGGAAAGACATTCTCCCAAAGATGGTGAGACTGAATGTTTGTTTTTAGGTGAGTGAAGCTGAAGTTTCAAATTATGAATGTTTAGATAGTGATGACTCGGAAAGGAAAATTTCTTTTTCAAATTGTGAAGGCCATCTTAGTTTAATAATTAGGTTACTGCTGTGTACTGAAGGGATGAATGAAAACCATTTTTATTGTACCATTGTGAAATTGTGAAATTTGCTATTTTGCATTATTTGATTTTGTACCTCAAGCGAGTTATTATCATTTCCATCTTTCTTTCTTTTACTTCTTTTTTGCTTGCATTTGGTAGAAAGATATTCTTGTTGGATAGTCTGATGCTGTGAATATCCTTTTAATAATTTAATTATATAAATAACCAAATCTAGTCTGTCTTACAGTACATTTCCTTAAGCAAACTAGCTGAAATGCTTTTTAATAACCCTATAGCCATTTGATGATTGAAATATTTGGCATTTGAAGACAGTTTGGATATGGATTGATATAGAATTACTTAAAGTACTGCATATAAATTAAACATTAAAAAGGTAGATGCAGCCAGACTAAGCAGCTCAGTTATAATCTTTGGTTATGCAGTTACTGCCTGAAGGATACTCCATCTATTTCATATCGTATGTCTTTCTTTTGAAAGATGATCAGTGGGTTCAAGTAACATTTCAGCACACAGGAAATTGCATAATTTATAGACTTTAAGAAATGAAAAACAGAAAACCAGTTTTCATAAATTAAGTCTCCTTATCCTTTTTTCTTCCCTGCTCTTACAGATTGGAACACTGAAGGATTACTACCACTTCTACCATAGTAAAACAATTAAAAGGTCAGTTCTCTCAAGTAGAGGTACCCACAGCTTCATTTCAATGGAACCAAAGGTAAGAAACTCCACACGTGTCTGAGGAAAAAGCCTTTGCATTTTTTATATGAAATATTATACCAGAGGGCATTCATCTGAATGGCATACAGCATTACAAGAATTGACACACTATCTGTTTTCTAAGGTTCTGCTTCTCATCAAAACAAAGTGAAGACAATACCATGCTATTAAGTATGTGCTGTTCTTGGAACATGAGGTCCAACATTATTCCTGGATGAGTACAGGAATTTTGTTAATGCACTAATCACTGTGCTGTGCCTCTCTGCAAAACCACATGCATAACATTTATGTCTACAGATCCCCTTCTGTAAAACAACCAGCTTTCAAAATGAAAATGAGCAATGTGGGATGGTACAATGTTCAGAGGAAAGTTTCTCTTGCTTTTTTCTGGTCTTTTTTCTAGACTTGGTTTATGAGGGATTAAGAAGAATACTTTATTCTGTGGCCCTTTTGGTAGTTCCTGCTGTTCTTAATTTTGAGATCTGTTTGAAAAATAGTGCCTTTTCTTTGTAGTATACACTATAATAGGTAACTGTCAACATAATTTAATTACTGATTTATACTTAAGTATTATATCCTCTTGTATCTTTACTCAGGACACACTTTGGTTTTGATCTTTTAATTTCAATGATTAATAGCTTCGTCACTGACTGTAGAATTGGATTTCCTCCTGTTTTCTTTCAGAAAGGAAGTTTGGTGAAGCTCTGATTAGCTTTTTTTATGCTGTTCATGCAATGCAGTTTTGCCAACAACCCCACAAGCCAGTAGTGTGGTCATAACAGAGTCAAGCTTTTTTAAAGTTAATGGATGATGACTGTTGTCTGTGAAGGATTTGTCAGGTTTTACTTGACAAATAATTTAGGAGAAGTAAAAGTTACCAGTAAAGAGTTTGAACACTCTACAAGTTGAGCATCATATAGGAATATTTCTGCAGTCTGGAAAGCTGTATTTAGAGCTGAAGTTCCTCTTGAGGATGAGGATGGGACAAGACTAGGAAAGTGCACACAAAGCTATGTTCACTTCTGTGTTACGGCTGAACTGCTTAACCCTTAAGAGCACCAGTAGCTCTGCTGAGCAGTGTATATTGGGGATTAGTTAGAAAATGATCAGGGCCCAAATCTCTGTTCCCATCAGTACTGACGCCCACCATTCAAAACAAGCACTGCACACAGACTAGGTGAAAATGTGAAAGGAAGGGAAAGTGTTCACGTCTCTGTCAGTCCATGCTCTTTCTGTGTACACAGAGTGGGAGAGATTTACACACAAATGCGCAAGTTCACCATAAACTTTGGTGTTAAACCCAGCTTCCAGATACCCCTTCTGCACCACTGGCAGAGCCAAGACTACTTTGGCAAGAATAGTAAGAGACTCTAAGACACAGCAGAAAATCAGAGTTATCGTTTCTTTTCCAGTGCCTTCCATATTATGCCATTTAGGCTTGTCCCCAATATGTGCTGCTGCTGGTATGGAACTTCTGAATTTCTGAATCATTGTTACATATCACTTCAATATTGAGAAGCTCTGGTGAGGGTTATGTTAATGATTCTGTACCCAAAGAGAAACCAACAGTCTAATACCTAGGTCTGGCAAAAAGTGTTTGTGCTTCACTTTATGACTGGATTACTGAACCTGAGCTTGAGAACTCTTGTGTGGCTGCAGACATGTCAATATATGGACATGCATTTGTAACATGAAGACCACTTTGTCCTCAGCATGTATAACATTTAATGATTATTAAAGCAGACTGGCAATTAATTGTATGGTCCTTTTAAAACAAAAAAGCTGGTCCTTTTAAAACAAAAGGTTTAATATTAAATAAGGCACATTGCATTGCTGTGAGAATTTGAAAGGACCATCACTACTATGAGTATGATGGTATCTTATGCCAATATTTGCAGCAGATTAGATGACATGTATTTGTGAACAAAGAAACACTGAACTTTGTTTATTTTCCAGATAATTTTGTGGTAGCTTACTTAATGCTTAAAATCATATCTCTGTAGCATGCACTTAGCTTGTTCTGTGCTTGCTTCAGACCTGGATCACTAATTGGCTTCTTTACAAAATTTTAAAGGATGGAATTCTTATTGAATGGCAATTTATTATGTAAATAGCTGGCATATAATGGAAGAACCATTATGAAATTTGGTACTTCTGAGCAATTGACATGGATAGTGTTTGATTTCATTGTGTGAATGCACAATGAAAGATGTAGAAGTAATAGAAAATCTTGCTATTGTGGATTTCAATTAATGAATTGCTTTGAAGATCTTTTTTCTGGAAAAGCCTCTTGACACTATTATAAAAACTATGAATAGATCCAACAGAACAAAATAACTGGACATGGCACTTAGTACTGTAGTCTAGTTGACAAGGTGGTGATTGGTCAAAGGTTGGGCATGGTGATATTGGAGGTATTTACCATCCTTTATGATTCTGTGATAAACTGAAGACATGTGAATTACACATTTTGACAATTTCCTCAGCATTAACCTGTATTAAGCGCATACCATCTGTATTTAGATGAAAAGATAAAGGATATGCAGTATAACACAATTTTGTCCATTATCTCCATTATCATCCACATCCTTGCCTAGAAATGCTACAAGTTTTCATCTAGAGATGTAAAGAATTAAGTTGTTTTAGGAAGAAATGCCCAAGTGAGGTTTTAATTTCCTTAACATAGATTGTAATGTAGAAAATTTGAAACATTGCTTTAGCTACATCATCTTTTCTAGGCCAGTGTATAGTTATGTGATGTTTCCTATGTGTTGATAGGGAAACAGAAGTGAAAGAAGTCTGTGGATTCGAAGGAGAGATCAGTACTATGCATCAAAGCTAATAATGGAATGAAATCTATTACAGAGGTTTCTGGTCTCTCCAGCTCATGTGCTGTTTGTGGTTGGCCTTCGGCAGGGATCAATGAAAGCACCATACCATGAATTGAGAGCCTTTTTTAGCTCCATATGGTTTGCTTTGCAAGGTTATTTTGGTGATGCTACAATGCATGAAACAATGGGAGCAGGAGCGAAAAGGAAGTGGGAAGAATCAGTCCATAGCTGAAAGGTATCATGAAGCTCTAATTCAGCTATTAATTAGTTGCGTGTATTGCTGGTAGGACCTGTATTGAAAGCAGATTATTACGGCACTTCCAGGGGTGGGAATAAGGAGCTGAGGTGTACATCTGGGTTTGCTGCTGTGGTGAAATGAAGAGTCACAAAGTTAGAAACATTGCAAACAAAGATTGAAAACACAGTCTGAAAGTCAGACTTTACATAAATAGAAAGCATAAGGAAAATCAAGTGGAGCTTTTCTGTTAATGAAGAGTTTGCAATTCCGATGAAATATGAGTTGAAGTGCCTAGGCATGACAATAGTACATGGAATTTAAATGGACAGCATATCTGAGAAAGCTGTCTTTTTATACTGAACTGTTACATAAGATGAGTTTTAGTGATAAGCTGCGATAATGAATTTGTGACTCATATGGTAAAAAATATCCCACAGAATTAAGTATTAATCCTAGAAGACGACAATTCTTAAGGTAGTAAAAGGCAACTTTAACAGGGATAATATATTCAAACAGATATATTAAAGTTTGTTCCATTTTGCTTATGAGATCCCCAATGTTTCACATCTCAGTGGAGATCTGAAAAAGACATGTGGACCATAGTGATGCTCAGAAATGTAGAATTAATAATTTGTGTTCCTGTAAAGTGTCACATTTATCAATTTTGCAGCATTAGTGTTTGTTTATCAATCTCTACTAAGATGGCAGCTCATAGTTTTTTCATTGTAATTAATTTCAGGTAGGTTTATTTGAGGTTTGAACTATTGATGGGTCAGGTTCATTCATCTTTGAGAAACAGAAAGATTTCAACTAAAATAAGAGGTAAAGCTACCTAATTTCAGGAAGATACTCTCTTGGAGCATGATTTTGCAGAAGTGTCGTACCTTTGTCAACTCTTCTCCAGGATCAGAATACCTGGGAAAACAATACTCCAGGCATTTACATGTTGTCCAGCCTGAATTCACCACACACAGAGCGGATCAGAACGATGTGGTGATAAAAAAATGTTAGAATGGGGAAGGAAAGGGAGGAAGTCTTAACCTTTGCGATAACAAGCTGAACAGAACTCTTGATAGCAGCATGTAAAATGTTGGCAAGCATATCTTTGATTACACCAAATGATCTGAGCTGTCTTCAGGGGATAGGAAAGTAATGGCAGAATCCTGTCCTTATTACTGGTAAGACAGTTGTGTTCTTGAGAGGGTAGAGGGGAGCAGAATTAAAGCAGCCACAAGTAACCTAGGGCTTCTAAAAGCCAGCACCATGGACTTGAAGCTTAGAGAAATTCAGATGAGAATGTTGTTATTTGTAAGATTGTGTTTCATATTGGCAATGATATGTGTTTAGTTGTTAAAGCTCAGTGAACAAGAACATTTTATTAGCCAAATAACTCAACAGTTAAACAGTGGGATCAGGTGAGTTACTGCTGTCTGTGTGGGTAGCCCTAACATATACAAGCACACAGGGGACCAAGGGTCAGTACAATGCTACTTGGTTGCAAAATAACAGGAACTGTCATGCTGTTTTCATGTTCAGAGTTTGACTGGAGGTTTAAGTTAGTTATTAAATAATGCAGTATTTACATCAACCTGCACCTCAGGAAGTCCTCCATCATCCCCACATCACCATCGGCCAATCAGAGCTCAAATCAGTCCAACAGTTTAATTACCTAGGCAGCCTCATCTCCTTGGATGGTAAGATTGACAGGGAGATAGACAACAGGTTAGCAAAGGCATATAGAGCTTTCAGAAAACTCCATAAAAGAGTATGGCTTAATAAACACTTGAAGAAAAGTACCAAGATCAGTGTTTACAGAGCCATAGTGCTGTCTACTCTTTTATATGGTTTCAAATCATGGGTCATCTACCGCCACCACCTGCGACTCCTAGAACGCTTCCATCAACGCTGCCTCCGTACAATCCTAAACATCTACTGGTCAGATTATGTGACCAATACATCTGTTCTTGAGCAGGCAGCAATCACAAGTATTGAGGCCATGCTACTGAGGATGAAGGACCACCGTCTCCCTAAGATCTTGTTTTATGTTGAACTTGCCACCGGCTGCCGCAAGAGAGGAGCCCCGAAGAAAAGATGCAAGGACTCCCTGAAGCAACAACTCAGCCTCAGGCATATTGATCACCATAACTGGTCTACTCTGGCCTCCAATCGGGAGGCCTGGAGACACACCATCTATAACGCTGCTGATGCTTTTGAGAAAGCACGCAGGATCACCCTTGAGGAGAAAAGACAACGCAGAAAGAATCGAACCTTGCAGAATATACCATCTAAGGAGCCTTTCTGCTGTGCCTTTTGCAACCGGACTTGCCTTTCTCGTATTGGCCTTTTTAGCCACCAACGCGCTTACAAGAAACATGGGTAGAGCCCTTCCCAAATCTTCATTCGCGAAGCCTAGCCATGATGATGATGATTTACTACTGTGGACCCTTTATTTAATTGCCTCAAAAACCTTTACTTGACCAACCCTTCCATCTTTAACTTAGTAAAAATCAGGGATAAGATTTGCTATTTCCAAGGAGCCTGTTATTGGCTGAGTTAGAACATGAACTGAATTGCAATGAATGAGAGGGGATAGCAACATCTCCCTATGTCACCTGCCTCTGATGTATTAATTTCATCTAAATGTGAGCAGATAGTCCTACAACTTAGGTTTTTTTTCCATGGCTTTTTGAAATATGAAGTTTCTGTTCACTGACAAAGAACTCTGGTAGATCCTGCAGTAATTAGACATTAACAAAGCTTTTATTCTTCAGAAATTAACCTGTCTCATTAGTGTGACAATTAACTTTTCTACCTATTGTAGATAAATGAAGAGAAATTACTGTTATGTGACAAAATTTGGTGACTGAAGAACTCTTATTTCCTCTTACAGAAGCACTGGATTTGACCAACACAGAAAAAAGGGAAGGCTGCATATATTCATGTGATATTGGCTTTTCATCTTTAAGTTACAGTTCACCCAAGGTTCAGGCTTAAACTGGCTTCGTATCCACCACACAACTGTTCCATGTACAGAAAAGGAACACCAAATTTTAGATTGCTGTCCTTCAGAATGATTAGAAGATTCACCCTTCTTTCTCAAGTGTTTCGGGTATTGGGTTGGTGCAGAACCCACCTGGAATACAGCATCCAACTCTAGAGTCCTCAGTGCAGGAAGGGCATAGCCTTGTTGAAGCAAGTCCAGAGAAGGACCACAAAGACTGAGGGCTGGAGTACCTCTTCTGTGAGGAACGACTGAGAGTTGAGTTCTTTGTCCAGGAGAAGAGAAGACTCCAGGGAGACTTTATTGCAACTTTCAGTACTTATAGGGGATCAATAAGAAAAATTGGGACAAACTTTTTAGGTGGGCCTGTAGCTATGGGTCAAGAGGCAATGGTTTTAAACTAAAAGAGGGTTGATTCTGATAAGTTATAAAGAAGAAATTTTTTACAATGAGGGTGGTGAAACCCTGGAACAGGTTGCCCAGAGGTAGTAGGTGACCCACCTAATTTTGTCACATAGCGGTAATTTCTCTTCATTTATCTACAACAGGTAGAAATATTTAATGAAGTTAATTGTCACACTAATGAGACAGGTTAATTTCTGAAGAATAAAAGCTTTGTTAATGTCTAATTCTTTTACTATATTAATGTGATAACTGACTTTGCTGTTAGAACTTAAAGAAACAAAAAATAAAGCTTCCTAGTGGAATTACCTTTTGATATTTTCTATTAAACACAACAAAATGACCAGTAGGAATTCAATGTAATATAATTTTAGAAAAGAGAAATGTTCACTGTTGGGGAATATGGAAGTTTTTCTTGAAATATATTAGTATTTGATTTCCCTTTAATCATGATTATCCCAGTTGTTGGCACCTGCCTCGAAGAGGTTTTGTCCCCTCAATATATCTAACTGCACGTGCATTAAAAAGAAAGATTAGATTAGATTCCAATTTCCCAGTTGCCAAGTCATTTTACAGAGCTCCTTGGCAATGACAATGTCATTGTTAACTTTTGGAAGAGAATTGGAAAATTTTTGAGGTGTTTTAACTGGTTCACTTCATAATTAGTGTAGTGAATGAGGACCAGCCCCCCCTCCAAAAAAACCCCAAAACGTTATTCTGCAGGATTATGGTCTTTAGCTATTTTCGCAGTATTATTTTCTTAAGATGGTAAAGCAATTAGCAGGGAAATTGAAAGACTACAGGATGGCAAGGAGTTGTGTCAGAATTTTGATCAGTTTTTTTTGGGGGGAAAAAACTTTCAGCCTCAGCCTTTTAATGAATTTTTTGCAACATCACAGAAACCTAGTGTCAGACCAGCTGTTAAATATTCCATTCCTGCTCTCAGCAGTCTATAGGGATTGTGGTAGAGCTGCTGTTGTGGTCTCTAGACTTCATGGTCAATGAGGAAGATGTCAGCTGACTCTAAAGTGGCAGGCAAGGAATCAGCCGTCTCTCAGAGAAGTAGCTAAAACTTTCTGAGCCAACAATATTCAAAATTAGGCATTGGCTCCTTTTTGTTTAATGTATTGAAATAATGAGAATAAGGAGGAAAAAAACTCTGTCCATATATTGCTTCATCAGAGGACACGTCAGCATTGCAACCATGGAGTTAAAGTTTGGAGAAATTATTTGGACCGCATGCGCTCCAATATGGTGCAGCACACTCTGAGAGTCTTCAGCTGACAATTGATTTGAGCAGGGACTAGTAGAGATTGCATCTGCTTCGGCTGAGAGTGCAGAAGGGACATGTGGCATGTTGAATGGCTAACTTAATTAGGCATCACTGGGTTCAGCTTGTGTACCCTGAGTTAGAATGGTTTGGGTTGGAAGGGACCTGAAAGATCACCTAGTTCCAGCTCCAGTTTAGAGTTATTTGAATGCTTTCTGAAGTCTTTTCATTCTGGGATAAGATTTTCTCTGCACTTCTCTGTCAGACTGCTTTCTTGCTTAATGGCACATCTGTCTGGTTGGCTCTCCCTGTGCAAGCTGGGAATGCTCATTCTCACTCAAAGTGAGACCAAAGGGACATACAATGCATGTGCAGGCAGATCACATAGACTTGTGCAGCTTTGTTTTGCAAGTGCAGATGATATTTAAAAATACTCAAACAAACAACAACAAAACCAAACCCAAGGAAAAGCCATTTGCAGCCTAAAAAGAAAAGGATGTTACATTCCTCTCACTGTTCAGGAGCTGCTCAGCCTTAACAGTGACAAAAGCACTTTAGGTAAATTTATGCGTGGGAAATTTAAACCCATAAGATTACAATTTCATCATAGCAGTTATAAATATGTAAAAGCCAAGGGTTGTAAAGAAAAGCTCTTGACAGTCCTTAGGTGCTAGTAGGTGTTAATATTTGAGTTTCTTTACAGCTCTAGTAAAGCAGTACATACTCCTATGTTTTTTAGCAGCAAAGTGGGTTTATAGGGGAAAAATGATAGGATGACTAAATTTTTTTTAAAAAATAAGGAAAATTAGTCCTTTAATTTTTAATCTGTATTCTAAGAACAGCGGAAGACAGCGACCCTGACAGCTGCAGTGGTGTTGTGTTACACTAAGTGTGCTTTAGCTGTAGTTGGAGTCAGTTTGCAAATTGGTGGTTTGGCTACTGGGCTATAAAATTGCTGGATATTAGAAAGAGTCAGAAGAGGAGCAGCTGAAGAGATCCTGGTTTTGAACTGTGGAAAGATGCACCATTCTGGGAGCAGCTGATCCTGCAAGGCCAAATGTCAGAATATCAGCGGGGAAAGATTGAAAGAAAATATATTTTGGATAGGCACATCTTAGAACAGACTGTCTACGAATGCAACAGAACAGATTCTACACATCATTTCCTGAGGAGATCCAGCTTCCTCTGATGCTGATGATATTGGTTGTAGTGCAGGACATTAATAAAAAAAAGGAATAAAGTTCCTTTTTTTTTTTTACGCTTTTGCATTTGGAAAACATTCTGGCAGTAATGTATGTTCCTGACTTAATGCTCAAGATTTTTCTGCATCTGTCTGCCTGCTTCTACAGGCAAGACAATCATGTTTAATTCCAGTGGTGGTTGTCTCACCCAACCATTCTAAATGGTGGGCAGCAAGAAATCATGAACTGCATAGATAAGATAAGGCAGGAACAGGGAGTTGGAAAGACATCCCTCCCCAAAACAAAGCAAAAAAAAGAATCTTCCCACTATCCAACTTTTTTTGTGTAAAAACCTCCTTTCTCTTGCAATCATTTTAAAAGCCAATGCCACTGGAAAGCCACTAATCATCCTTGGCTGATCTGTTACACTCCAGCAGTTTTAATGGCTCAGAGGAGGTGCCAGGCACCTACATCCTGTTCTCAGCTGTGCTGCTTGAATGTGTGCAGCCTTTATTATACAACTTTGCTCCTTCCTGATTCTGACTCCCCACCTGCAAAACGTTAACAATGCCGATACTTGAATAAAAACTTCTGCAAATGGCAAATGCACACCAAGTGGTATGTATTTTATTCTGTGGAATTGTATTTCTCTTGTTGTCACATGAAGCATTTTATGAATACAAGCAACATTTTAGTAGAATAAAACACTCATTCTAAATCCATATAATCCACTTAAAACAGTCATACCCATTGGTGTGTTGACTGTTGCTTACATAAGCTGTGTTTAACCTACAATATTGTTTGACATTATTTTTCCTGGGTTTTTGTTTGTTTGTTTTTTTACTTTGAGGAGGAATAAATGCTGTCACTCACATTGACACTGAAGTTCTAAATATACATAAAGGACAGAATATTGGTTTATCTGTACTTTTGTAAAGGATACAAATTAAAAATTTCTTATTAGGTGGGTTTACCAAACTGTGACTCAATCTCCTGTATCATCCATAGATGTTATAACAACTTTGTGTGATTGTATAATAAAACCAGAATTTCCAGATTCTAAAAGTTTTTCTTTTTTCTAGGCTGTTCCTAAGAAACTATTCTCCAAAATACCATTCTCAATATACTCATAGTCTGTAAAATCAAAAGGAGACATTGTGATCATACAGTCAAACCATCTTTGACTAGATGTCACATGGCTCTTCAGAATTAATTCCTATTTGGTGCAGAGCATAGGTTTTAGAAGTTTTCCAATTTTGATTAAAACTCTGCCAACAATGCAAAGTATCCAGAAGGTTTTAGGCTGTTTTATTTTTGCTTTATGTGAGGTTATTTAGCTTCAACTTTCAACTATTTCACATTGCTCTAACTATTTGTGAGTCTTAAGAATACTCCTGTTTAGCAGTTTGATGACCTGCATATGTGTTTGGACACTGTGACCTAAAAGGCTTCCCTTTTCTCAGCCAGGAACACATCCTAATACCACTTCCTTGTGGATTTGTTTTTCTGTTCTTTTTGTCATATTTGGGCTTATTTCTTGAGTCCTTGCTATATCCCTTGACTTCGATGCAGGAAGCTAGCAGTAGATTTGCAGCCCTGCTCAGTGTAGATGTATGGTAAATTTACATGTCATTTTATGAGACCAAATGCACTGTAATGAGGTAGTCTGAAGAAGACATTTGGGTAATTTGGTACTGTTGCCATTGCGAGAGACTGAGATTTCTTACCATCTCTTTTGACTTTCACACTGTCCTGGCAAATAGTGGAAATGCAGTCAGGTGATTTAAGCTGTTGTGTGATGCTAATATATGTTTGTTATTCCACCATTGTCCAGTTTTGTATTTCAGCCCCTACTATTGGGGTAAAGGAACTGAATGAATGTTTAGAAATACAATAATAGTACTAATAGGAAACCACTGCAATTTTTGAAGCTCCTGAAATGTCTTCCCTGGTGAGAACAGACATCTGCAGCATCTCATATTCTATCCAACAAAGCTTAAGTTTGTATACTTTAGAAGATACAAGTGTGCACATTTGAAGTTTGTCTTGGTTTGGAAAAAAATGATTTTATAAGGACAGAGAGTATTCATAGACAGTAATCATATGAAGAATCACGTTTATGTGAGGCCATTTTGAAGTCCTTTTATCCCAACAGAAGACAAAGTAGAAATAGCTGATAAAGATTGCTATTGAATCATATTGAAGCATAGATGGCAGAAATTTTGTCAAGTCTGTAGAGACCATGCTGCAACCCTGTAAGTGGTCTGATTGGAGACTGAAAAGCTTTAGTATATGCAGTTTAAAAATCTATCCCGTAAATAATAGCCATGGATATAAAAATCTTTATTTTCTTTTTCTCAATTGGTAATATGACAAGTGTTGTGTATTATGAATCCATAACAGAATGACTGTACTTGACACATTTCAAATGTCAGAATGTGCACAGGGGCCATCCCAAAGTTGCAAAATGGAAATGTTGCCCTTGTTTCAGCTGGGGCTTTAAAATAAATGAAACCAGTAACTAGCAGGTTCATTAATCAAGCATCACTCCAGGCTTTTTGTTGTCTGATTTGCAGAAATTGAGACGTAAGGCCTCCTTGGAAGCACTGTCAGCATTTTGCAGGGTGTGAAAATAGTGTTTCAGTTGGAAAAATATTTGACTTTCTTCAGCCTGCTGAATGTAGGAAAAGAAACTTCAGTCCTTTTTCATTTGACTGGGGGTTGGACTGCAATGTTTCCTTAGGCTGGTTGTATGTGTCTTTCACAGTTTATTTTAAACGGTGCTGATAATGATGTTTAAGAGCTACAATAATCTATGTTTTAATAGCAGATAACTTTGCTGATAGCTGCAAGGCTGGAGTTCAGTACAGAACGAGCCAGCTTGTTCCAGAGGTGACAATGCTGACAATTATCCTCTATTGATTTGAAGTGATAGATCAGAGACAAACACACTGGCCATGAAAGTGCAATGTTCCCCAGTGCTCAATATCGGGGTCAGCCCTGTTTATTATCCTCATTAACAACCTGGACGAGTACTGAGTGCACCCTCAGCAAGTTTGCAGATGACAGCAAGTTGAGTAGGAGTGTTGATCTGCTGGAGGGTAGGAGGGTGCTGCAGAGGGATCTGGACAGGCTGGATCAATAGGTTGAGGCCAGTGATATCAGATTCAATAAGGTGAAGTACCAGGTTCTGCCCTTGGCTTACAACAGCTCCATACAGGCTGGGGAAGGACCTGGCAGTGCTGATTGACAGAGACTGAACGTAAGTCATCAGTGTGCCCAGGTGGCCAAGAAGGTCAGTGACATCACTGGCTTGTATCAGAAATAGTGTGGATTCAGCAGGACCAGAGCAGTGATTGTCCCCCTGTACTCGGCACTGGGGAGGCTGCATCTTGAGTTCTTTGTCTGGTTCTAGGCCCCTCACCTCAAGAAAGACATTGAGGTGCTGGAGCAAGTCCAGAGATGAGCAACAAGGCTGGTGAGGGATCTAGAGAGTAGGTCATATGAGAAGCTGCTGAGGGAGCTGGGGATGCAGAAAAGGAGGCTCAGGGTAGACCTTATTCTTCTCTACAACTGCCTGAAGGAAGGTTGTAGGAAGGTGGGAATCAGTCTTTTCTCTCTGGTAACAACTAAGAGGATGAGAGAAAATGGCCTCAAGTTGTGTCTGGGAAGGTTTAGATTACATATTTGGAAATTTTTTTCCTGGAAAGGGTTGTAAAGCATTGGAACAGAACTGCCCAGGGAAGCGGTGGAGTCACCATCTCTGGAACTGTTGAAAAAAACCTGTGGATATGGCATTTGAGAATGGTTTAATGATGAACGTGGTGGTGCTAGATTGATGGTTGGACTTGATGGTCTCAAGAGTCTCTTCCAACATTAATGATTCTATGATTCTAAGTAAGAGTAATTGTTAAGTTGTACTACGAAGGTATCTGAAATGCCAGAGAACTAGTGAAATTGGGCCATGTAAATTATGCCACTGATACTTCCATAAAATGTAAAATCCAATAGAACACTGGTCAGTGAAGAGACTACTGAGGAGATGTATTTACTTTGCTAAGTCCAGGATACCACTGTTTGATGTTATATATCACTTAATTATAAATTAGCACATGCAGATGTCTGAAGGACTTAAATGATTTATGACAAGAGCTATAGGACTAGTGTAAGGATAGAAAAAAATTCCATCTGAAATTTCCAAAATTTTTTAATAGATATACTAATTGCTATGGTAAAATAAGCATGAGACCCAAGATATTTCAGCTGCTAGATGTTATACTCCAAACCTATTTAAGTTTAGAGAGCTTAAAGTTTTATCCCCTAGTGGACATTGAATCAGCCTTTCAGTATATTAAGAAGATGCAATTTTAGGCCCAAGTTAGATGGAGTTGTGACATACCAGTTTACGTTCAGAGTGATATTAAGAGTAATCCTCATGGTATATTGAAATTCAAGATTATAGTATTGCAAGACTAGATATTACTAGATACTAACATTGTGTTCAATGATGTAAGCAGAACTTTAGGTGCTGTACCGAACAGACCTATGAATAAGAGATCTCTTTTTAAATTGTGTTCAGAATTGTGAGCTTGTAGCTCTTGTTACAAGGTGAGTTATATAACCTGTGGCTAAAAATTATAAACTATCTTGTATAAACATAGGAGTTGCTTTTAAGCTCATGCAGTAGAGACTTTTGCTCAGTGTTTCAAGGCTGAGTAATTTTAAAAAATGAACCAGAACATCTGAGCTGTTAAGGCACTTCAGATCTGAGGAAGGGAAAAATCCTCAACTGCTTGAGACATGCTTTGCCTGTGACAGCTGGGGCTGGTGCTCCTGGAAGCCATCAGCCAGGAGCCCAAGTTCCCTGAAACTTGTTCTCAGCTCTGCCACAAAGCTGCTGAGATTTTCATCCTGTGATTTTGAGCTGCCCTATGGTCTGATGTGGTACAACACACAAGAAGGGAGGAGGTTGGGCAGAGGCAGTGGCCATGTTCACTCATCAGTTAATTCAGTGGTACTTGTGAATAGAAAACCTGTCAAGACTACCCCAAGAAGAGAAAATGTGGATCCTTTTGCCTTTCATTGTTCCCTGTTTTTCCAGTCAGACATGAATCCTGGCCTGCAATAGATACACTGAGCTTCTCTAGAATTTTAGTGCGATGCGTGCCCTCCCCAGCAGCTCTGGCTGCTAATAAACTGCCTTGGGACAAAGCCTCTGTATCTTCATCACTAGCCACGCTGTTCCCTTTTCACAACTTACTCCTCTACAGTTTTACTCCTAAAGGATGAAGAAGAATTTGTTGCCACACAGTTTTAGGCTGACATGTATGGATTTATGCAAAGAGCTCTGAGATCTAGGGGTAGGAAGACTGCAGTGGAAAGACAAAGAGTATTTCCATTATATTAAAATCCACAGCTGTAGACCATTATACCTCATGGATGTGGAACTATACTGTTACTGCTACAATTGCTCACAATTATATAGCAAAGCAGATAGAAACCACTGAAGTCATATATCAGGACTGACTGGCTTTTTTGTGGCTATAAGGTAGAAAAAATGTGCATTGAATTTCAGCTTTTGTCCATGGGTGACACTGTGGTAGCTTGCCCTTCTGTTGTGCACGATGTGTGTCTTTGGGCATAAGTGGTAATTTCAAGGATTCTCTGCTGCCTTCTTTCCTCTTCTGCTTTTCTGTTTTCTGCTCAGCCTGTATTAACATCTGTTTCTTTTTTTATCTTGCTTTTCTTCAGAATGTGTAGCATAATTATGACAACTGCTTTGATTGTGGATTGTCATTGATCCTTGCGGAAGAAGCACTTTGTCAATCAGCAAAAATGCATCACATAGCACTGCTGGAGTCCCTGACTTTTTATCCAGCTTTAGAACCCTACATTTGTAAAATGGTATCTGCAATTAATTTTCCATGCTCTTGACCTATGCCAACATCTGCTTTACCCAACTGTCTTCATCTGTTTTTATGATGCAAACTTGCTGTTGCTATTGTGAGTCAAAGAATACTGATAGGTTAAGAAAATATCTCAGTTTTTAATTACGATCAAAAAATCCGCACTAAATTTTTCTTAAGCTGAGCAGTACAGTTTTGGAGGTCTTAATTTTGTGATTGCACATGGATAGCCGGAGGTGTGTCAACAGTCTTCATCACTTTTCCTGCATTCCTGAATAATGGCTTGGGTCTCAGTTGTTCACTAACCAGGATATGTCCTCCTATGCCCTTCAACCCTAAATCTATTGACTTTTTGTTTTTTCATTACAAGGTGAAATGCAAAAAGAGAATGCTGTTGAATTATATGCTTAAGTAGAGCTGGTATCACAGAAAACTTTATGGGACAGCGAAGGTACTTACTGGTTTTGTTAGAAACATAGAATCATAAAATGGTTTGGGTTGGAAGGGACATTAAAGATCATCTTGTTCCAACCCTCCTGCCACAGACAGGAACACCTCCCACTAGACCAGGCTGCTCAAAGCTCCATCCAACATGGCCTTGAACATCTGCAGGGATGGGGTATCTACAACTTCTCTGAGCAGCCTGTGAGCAGTGCCTCACCACCCTCACAGTAAAGAACTTTCACCTAATATCCAGTCTAAACTCACTCTCTTTTTGTTTAAAACCATTTCCCCTCATCCTATCATTACACTCCCTGATAAAGAGTCCTTCCCTGTCTTTCCTGTAGGCCCCCTTCAAGAGCTGGAAGGTTACTGTAGGGTCTCCCCAGAGACTTTCTGTAGGCAAAACAACCTGAACTGTCTCAGAATTTCCTCATAGGAGTGGTTTTCTAGCCACCTGATCATCTTCATGGCCCTCCTCTGGACATGCTCAAACAGGTATATGTCTGTTTTATGCTGGGGACCCCAGAGCTGGATGCAGCACTACAGGTGGGGTCTTATGAATGTATAGTATAGATGGAGAATGATCTCCCTCAACCTGCTGGCCATACTTCTTTTGACACAGCTCAGCACACAGTTGGCCTTCTGGGATGCGAGTACACACTGCTCGATCATGTTCAGTTTTTCATCCAACAATATGCCCAAGTACTTCTCCGCAGAGCTACTCTCAGTCTCATCACCCAGCCTGTATCCAGCTACAGGATTACCCTGATCCAAGTGTAGGACCTTATACTTGGTCTTGTTGATTTTCACGTGATTCACGTGGGCCCACCTCTGAAGTCTGTCAAAGTCCCTCTGGATGGCATCCCTTCCCAGTAAGGTACCACAGAATCACAGAAGGGATTAGAAGGGATCCACAAGGATCATTGAGTCCAACTCTTAGCCCTGCGCAGGACTGTCCCCAAGAGTCACACCAGGTCCGTCATCCAAACACTTCTTGAACTCTGTCAGGCTTGGTGCTGTGACCACTTCCCTGGGGAGCCTGTTCTAGTACCCCAACCACACTCTGAGTGAAGAACCTTTTTCTAATATCCAGCCTAAACCACTCTTGACATAATTTCAAACCATTCCCTCGGGTCCTGTCACTGGTCACCACAGAGAAGAGATCAGTGCCTGTCCCTCTTCTTCCCCTCAGGAGAAAGTTGTAGACTGCAATGAGGTCTCCTGTCGCAGCCCGGGAGAGTAAAGGGTCTGACCACAGAGATAGAATGAGGCAAAGTGATCCTTTTTTACAAGGGCACATAGGCTTTTATAGGGTACTGAGGGAACTTGCCAGAAGGGTAGGCGGAACTTGGGAGGAGCATGCCAAACAGGGACATACAAGGGAAAAAGGGGAAGGTCTTAACCATAAATGGGGAGAAACAACCATATAAAGAGTGACCAAATAAGGGAATGCCGCATTGCAGCAACTGGGAGCCAATCAGAGACAAGGGGGAAAGCAAGGGTACAGAACAAGGGGGAATTTTTATATAAATGAATAAAAGGGGTACATTAAAAGGTATAAAACACAATGCCATAAAGCACAGACTTTAACATAACGTTCACACAGCTCCAATTTTGATCTGAAGGTGGTAAAAGTGGTGTCTTCTAGAGTTCCACAGATTTCCTTTACTGTCTCTTGTTCAAACTTCCACATTTCGTAGCTATCAGAATTTTGGTTTTCCACAGTGTCCCCTCAGTCTCCTCTTCTCCAGGCTGAGCACACCAAGTGACCTCAGTCACTCCTCATACGGCTTCCCCTCAAGGCCCTTCGCCATCTTCATTGCCCTCCTTTGGACACTCTTTAATAGCTTCATGTCTTTCTTATATTGTGGTGCTCAAAACTGCCACAATATTCAAGGTGAGGCCTGACCAGTGCAGAGCAGAGTGGGACAATCCCCTCCCTCCGCTGGGTGGCTATGAGATGCCTGATGCCCCCAGGACATGATTGGCCCTCCTGGCTGCCAGGGCACTGCTGACTCATATTCAACTGACCATCCACCAGGACCCCCAG
The DNA here is from genome assembly GCF_003984885.1 of Neopelma chrysocephalum. Classification (NCBI taxonomy): domain Eukaryota; kingdom Metazoa; phylum Chordata; class Aves; order Passeriformes; family Pipridae; genus Neopelma; species Neopelma chrysocephalum. Next base: position 230,257 of record NW_020924883.1, on the reverse strand, counting down.
GTCCCTTTCCGTGGCACTGCTTTCCAGCATCTCATTCCCCAGTATGTATGAACATCCAGAGTTTCCGGGTTTGCCCCATCCCAGGTGTAGAATCCAGCACTTCCCTTGTTGAACTTCATATGCTTGGTGATTGCCAAGTCCTCTAATTTTTTCGAGGTCTCTCTGCAGAACCTCCCTGCCTTCAAGGGAGTCAACAGCTCCTCCCACTTTTGTGTTGTCTGCAGACCTGCTTAGCATTCCTTCCAGTTCTGCATCCAAGTCATTTATGAAGAGGTTGAAGAGCACAGGGCCTGAGATGGAGCCCTGCAGAACCCCACTAGTGACAAGTCACCACTCTCATGTTACCCCGTTCACTATAACCCTCTGTGCTCGACCCGAGAGCCAATTGCTCACCCACTACATGATGTGTTTATCCAGCTGTGGGCTGGACACTTTGTCCAGAAGGACATTGTGAGAGACAGTATTGAAAGCTTTACTGAAATCCAAAAGTAGGAACTGTTAGAACAATTTTTCTCCTATGGCCTGCTCTGGGACAAGCACAGTCTAACATTCTGTCTCTGAGAGTGCCATCCTCACTCCTGTCCTTTTCCAGGAGAGTCTGTCAGAACTCACATGTATGTGAGTGTTGAGATCCTTTAGGCAAGTCGAGAATGAAGTGTGCTAGATACAGCATGAGAACAACTTCACTAGGAGAGAGAATACTCAGCCGGAACAATTCCTCTGCAGACAAACTAACAATGCTGCAATGCTGTTCAGTGCCAGCTTTCCACATGGATGATTATTACGCCTTTTGCTGATCTCTCCTGGCTCCATTCAGATTCACAGCTGGCTGGATGTTACTTTCCACAGCCTGTATCTGAGTTTTTTCTCTCTTTTTTCTTTTTATTCTATAGTGTTCCTGTGACAGCTGCTTTCTTGTTATCTGTGGAGGAATTTCTGATTTCTTCTTACACACGTAGGACAGACTAAGGTGAATGATGGCAGTATGAGGGTTACAGTTACATTTACATTTGGGAGTGGCACCTTCAGAATCTCTTCTCCACAGACTGCATCCCCACACCTTCATGTTTAATTTTGCAGCATAAAAGTCAGAGATTCTGGTAGGAAATTTATAACCTACTTCAGAATTAGGAAGTTTTTTTTTAACCCAAGCATGTTTTCCTCAAAATGGAAAAGGTTACACCTTCAGCTTGCCTGTAATTTCTACTTATAGTAATGGCATTTTCACATACTGGACTTGACACATTTTTAATAATGTTGAAATATTTATTCAAGGAGATCCCCTCATAGTATACTTGAAAAAATACTCTCTCACAACAGGGTCTAGTCTTTGTATGTTAAAAATCATGCTGCTTTGACAAATTGGTGATTATTTTTTCAGCATGTGATTTTTTTTTTTCATTTTTCAAACTTTTTTTCCCACAGTTTATAACACTGGGCGAGGGAGATCTTACTGCAGCATACCTGCATGGGGCTCCCTTCCCAAGAATTCTGTTGAATCAATGAGGCTGAAAATGGTAGAAAGTAGTTTTGATTCACACAGAGATAACATTTCATTTCAAATTAGAGCACTTAAGGAAAGAAGAAGAGTGCTTGAATTACCTCAGAGCAGCTTTTATTACCACAGCAGTATTCCATGCAAGTCTGTGAAGAAGAGCTGCATGATGCACAGAAGAACCCTGTGAGTGCTGAAGTGAGGAGACTAGAAATGATGATTTTGTTAAAAATAGTTTGATCTTCAGTCTGGCTCAGGTTTGATTTCTAGACATTCAGGAAATTGAACTTTTGAAGCTGAAGTCAATGGGAAAAAGTCTGCTGTTCCCCTCTCAGTAAGTGTGACTTTATGGAAATGTTAAAATGTACCTTATTGCATAGACTTTCCTTTTGACAAGAAATGGGAATCTGTATAATTAATTACTCCAGACATATTATTTCAAAGCCTTTGGATTAGAAAGTATGGACACCTTTCAAAAGAAAATATTTTTATACAAATGAGCTGTTTTCATACAGAATGAAACAAGATAGGCTAGGCATTCAACAGTAACATGTGGATGAATACTCCTAAAATACTCAAAGGCAATACTAAATACAATAAACACAATACTAAAATAACTGCCGAGTCTTGACCTTGTTTTCAGTAATAAAACCCAGTGATTGTACAATTTAGAGAAAGCTATTCTATTTAAATAACAATGATATTTTTGTAAACAAAATTTTATGCACTGACATGTCAGATGAGTAAATTGCCTTGTAGCGATGTTTTAAATTATATTGTAGAAGGTGGTATCAATACAACCTCAAAATAGAAACAATTAGTCAGCAAATCTCAACGTAAGATGTTTGCTAAAAGTCTTCCAGATAAAGCTATAAATAGGACTGTGATCGGGCATGTTGGGATTCTTTAGATTTCTCTGTCTAGCATCCTGCATTGTCTCCCCCTTACCTGTGCACAATGACTGACTGAGAGGGGTCAGTTTGACTTCTCCTTTCACTGATATAGTTATCTGTAGTGTTCAAGGTGAGTCTGAATGTTTCACACCAGGCTGGTCTAGTTTGAAGAAAAGGAGACTGCAACTTCATTGCACTCTACGGCTTCCTGGGGAGGGGGCAACAAAAGGGAGGTGCTAATCTCTTCTTCCTGATATCCAGTGATGGAACATGTGGGAATAGTTCAGAGCTGCATCAGGGGAGGTTCACACTGGAGTTTAGGAAGAATTTTTTTACCAAGATGTAAGCACTGGATCAGACTTCCTAGAAAGGTGGTTGATGCGCCAAGCCCGTTCACTACTATTGTCATTTGAATGATACCCTCAGTACCATGCTTTAACTTTTGTTCAGCCCTGAGTTGGTCAGGCAGTTGGACTAGATGATCGTTGTAGGTCCCTTCCAGCTAAAATATTTGAGTCAGGTTTATTGCATTGCATTGCATTGCATTGCATTCCATTCGATTCCATTCCATTCCATTCCATTGATGCCTTAAGCCCATAATGATTTTCTTATTTTTCTACCTTATAAGTTTTATAGGTAATAGAAGTAGATTTTAGAAACCCTTTCTCCCTCCTCCCCATAGTACCCTTTAGTTTATACATTCCTTAATCATCTCACCCCATTCCATACCCCCCCATCACCCTACCCCCATATCTAGTAGAAAATGTTTAGTCTTTTAGTCAAGGCAGGCCTGTCTTGTTTGGAGAACGCTTGTATCTTGGCCTAAACCGCAGGACAGAGTCAAAGAACTGGGTCACCCTGCTCTTTGTACCCTGAAGATGAAGAAGATGATGAAGAGGGGGTCCCAAAAAGCACCCCAGACCCAATTCCAAGAGGCGGGCCAGGGGGTGGACCAGGCCAAAAGTTATAGGGTGGACACACTTAGGATTGGCCAAATATTATTATAAATGTAACATCTCGGGCACAGCCCGGGGCGCGCGCCGTGTAACATCTCTATTGCCTTGGCATAATTAAACCCTTTCTTATCTCACCCCAGCTTACGGCTCCTGAATTTTTTTCGTAGCACCTAGCTGAGCAGGCATCACCATCATTAAGGAGCTACCTGCACTATCATCTGTTATGCATATTTAGAAAAACATGCCATTTACCCACATCGGTATTTGTATGAAATCAAATGGCTATTTTACTTAGAGCAATTCTGTGCATACATAAAATTGTCATTAGGTCCTGTGGGAAGACAAGAAGTTACATTTCTTTTACTGTATTTGAGTATGGATCATGCAAGCTGCACAGTCTTTCTGCAAAATTACTGTTTCATATGTTTTCCCTAATTTTGCTAGGAGCTGGGGAAATAAGAATTATGGGCAACAGCTAGCATGTAATAGGGGCGTGCCCTGCAACAGATACTTTTTTTGTTCAAAGGTGGTAGATAAGGTGCAGAAAAATATTTATCCATACCTCACTAAAATATACCTCACTAAAATATAACCACCTACTATATTGTGGACTTGCATATTAACTTAGTTGATACAAACTCTTGTACAAATTCAGGCATGTACATAAATACCCACATATATTCAAAAATCGTTATGAATTAAATTCTGTATGTTCCAATAAACTGGAGGTGTGCAGTGCTGCAGTTTTTATGATTGCTTGGACTAAATAACTGATAAGTGTTCTCCATAATATTGTCTGGAATGAAGGAAATGGGAAAAGGAATTAATTGGGCTTTTATTTGAGGCAGCAATGTATGCATGTATCAGTCTACACAAGTACTATGCTGCTGATATGTTTCAGTCTTTTTAATGATCAGCACATATTTGTAGCTGAATAGGCAGTAAATCAATGGAGACCAGATATTTTCACAGTAAACAGTAAAGAGTTTTGCAGTTTGTCTAGTCAGGAAAACTCCTTTCATTTATCCATATAGAAATGGTATCAGGTTGCTGAAGTTCTGCTTAAACTTTTGAGTTGCACAGGCTCCTGGTATATTTTACACTTCTTTTGCTCCACTAACAAAAGAGAGGTGTTTTCCCAAAACTTCTTACAGAATTTCTTACAGAAACCTTGATGCTCAGGAGTCCTTGATGCAAAATTAGATGCCTAGGGTTTCTGCTTTACGGTTCCTCTACCCAATAGTAGTGTTGGTGAATGCCTTCTTTCATTAATGTTTATGCATCTAAATTAGAGGTAGCAGTGGTAGAGGATTTAATCTCTTCTGCTGAGTCTATCTTGTTATTTGTGTCTTTGTGGACACTTTTTCAACACTGTGAGACTCAGTATATTGGTGGTAGGCATTTTTAATTTCTCTGTGAAGACTCAAGATAGGACTGAGTTACCATGCATGGCATGGTGTGCTCTGTGTGGTCTTGGCCTGTGAAGTGTAGAAATGTGTTGGCTTAAACAACTTTGTCTCCATGGCTAACATACTCATCTGGTTAATCCCTTCAGCAAAGTGCGAATCAAGGTAACAGTAAATATTCTTGCAGTGTAGAAGCCTGAGACCCCTCACTCAGTTGACATGTTTCTACTACTAAAACCCAAATCTCATAATGAGGCCTGGAAGGTGGATCTGTATAAGCCCTGAAAACCATGGTTGCTTTTTCAGATCCATTAAAGCTTTTATTCATTAATGACTGCTAAATAGTAGTAACAGAAGAAGAGAGGCCCATAATCTATGGCAGTCCAGGCAGCAGGGCAGTCAGAGACAAAATATTAGATAGGATGCCTTTCTCTTGGCTTGTGATGTATTGAGAGGTATGGGTTACCTGAAAAAAAGAAACTTTGAAGAAAAATAATATTTTCTTGTCTGGGGAAAAAAAAGCATGTAACAATAGCAAAATACAGGATAATGGGGTTCATTGTAAGTCAGTAATAAATCAGCCTTTTTCATGGAGGAGAAAGCTAGTTAAGAGGGTTGTTGATTCCACTTTAGAGCAGCTATAAGGCCTAGTGCTTACCAAAGTCTTTTGACTCTCCCTCCTTTGGCCTTTGCCTCCAGGCTTCGTTACATCAGATGGTGCCTAAGGCTGATTAGTCCTCACCTCCTGCTGAGGACATCTCTGGGTCCTGTAAGATCTGAAGGAAGCAGTCAGGTCTTGGTTTCTCATGAGGGCATCCACCAAGATGGATTTCAGACTGAACTGAAAGAGGAGAACAGTAAGCCGGAGAGAAAGGCACACTGGCAAATTTCCCCATTCTCATAGAAGCATAAAGCAACTTCGGATTGTTCCTAGAAGATTTAACAAAGAATTGGATTTTATTGTGGTCACTACCTGATAGTCTGTGTTTGTAGACTGCGTAGTATCTCCTCTATAAGAATTCTCTTGACCCTGAGGTCAATTCTTGGGAAGGAGAAAATTTAATTTCTTCTTTATGAAGAAAACCAGGAAGCCTTGCTAGCTTGTATTAGGACTGTCCTAGGAGTCCTCTCTGAACGAATTTGAGAATGTCTTCCTGTATTTTTATCAGACCAAGAAGCAGAGGCCAGAATGGTACGATAGATCTAAGGATTTGAAGCTCTGTTGTGAATGCACAGCGCAAAGATTAGCCTGCTAAGGGGGAAAATATTAATACCATCTCTGACCACCGAGAAAGAAATATAAACTTCTTTTATATATTTGTATGGTTTTTTGCATACACAAATATTCATAAACAGCACAAATAAAAGGTGCAGAGTTGGCTGGTAGGAGGAGATGACTGTCTTGCTTGAAGAGAGGTGAATTGAGTTTTTCAAGTTATTTCCCTTGAGGCAATTAGGCAGAAATACGAGCTGCTAGATGTGTGTAAATATAACTCGGATTTCTCTGTGCTTGGTTTATATTATTTACATTTATAGAAACTAGCTTCCATTTAGAATAGCTAATGCAGAAATAACTACAGAGTTCTCTCTGCTTTAAGGTTGATGTCACTTTTGGTCTCACCCTTTTTGGATGTGTCATGAATCTTTGAAGAGGTGTCAGACAAACACTTTCAGAATTAGATTTTTAACCCTTATATTTCTTTTCCTGTTTCAAGCTCTTTTTTTGTGGTTGTTTTAATTTGAGCTGTTGCTCACTACGGAGCTGTTTCTCCCAGTGCCAAAGTGCCTGTCTGAGAGAATCATGACAAAGAGTCACTTTACTAAAAATAAAATTCAGTTTTGGTTTTTTTTTCATTCCACGTGAATGGTGATTTAGATATTGGTTAAGTGAATGTTTGAGTATATTTCTTAATGTTTTTGATTTGCAGATCATAAAAATAAATCTAAAAATAAAACCAAACTCACCCTCTTAGAAATGCAATTAATTCCTCATTGTAATGTATGTCATATTATGTGTAAGAATTCATTTTTATAAATTCAAAAGAAGCACTAGTCTGATAATTAAAGAATAGTAAAATCGTAGTATTTAAAAGATGACAGCCAATGAAGTTCTTCTAGCAGGGTATTTAAGCAGTTGTTCGGGTAGACTTTTAACATTCACTAAATTGGATATATTCCTTAGTGAACAGTATGCCAAGGTGAGCTGCACATTTCCACTGCCAAAACGAACTCTTTAAAATGAAATATGTCTTGGAGTATGGTAATGGGAAACATCCCATGATTTCACACATTTCTTGATAATCTCCATGGAACTCTAACACTTTCCATATGTTTTCCTGGTTGGCAGGTGGAGTGGATACAACAGCAGGTGGTTAAAAGACGGATAAAGAGGGATTATAAAGCTGGTGGTACCCAATCCACTTATTTCAATGATCCCAAATGGCCAAGCATGTGGTACATGGTAAGTACATACAGGGCCATTGGCTCTGTTTCATTGTAGTGTTTAGTTGTCTGGTTTGATATTTCGAAAGGGGGCAGAAGAGTATGTTCAGAAAAAGCAAATTTGGGGATTTTTATGTGACTAATGAACGTTTATGAACTCCTTACAAATATTACAAAGAATTCCCGGCGAGCCCTGCAATAGAAAACATTTATTAATGCATTCATTCATTAACTCTTCCTATTGCTAGTTGTCTTGGGAATTACTTACTAGAGGATAAGCTTTCAACAATGAGAATGGAAGGAGCTTAGCCACAGCTTGTGAGAACCCACTTGTATTCAATGCATAATTCACTGTCTCCAACAGAAATGTATTGTGTCCTGAAACAGGAAAAAAAAGACGCAGATGTTGACCATTCAGTGTTACAATTACACTCTTTTTAATAATGAACAATTGCATTGTTGAAATAAATGGACTGTTGATGCTGTTTCCTATCAGTTTCCTCTCCATCTTGTTTAGTTCCAGGATGAGGTTATTATAACTATGGGGGTTTTTAAGAGACTCATTGTACAGTTTGAAAACAACTTTTATCCAAAATGTAGTTCTTTTCAGCTGTTTGTGAAATTATTTTGGGTCAAGGGATCATGGCAAGTCTTTTTCCCACTTTATTGAAATGTGTATACTTGTCTGTCTCCTTTAATATGTACATTTATTCAATCTACCTGTCCTATAAATATGTGCATAAGGTGACAGACAGATTCCAATTTTTAAAAAATTTTTAAAAACAATTTATGTCAATGTTTTAAATTGAAACTAGAAAACAGCAATGACTTATCTTTAGTTAGTCTGCTGTTACTGCTGCGGACTTTCAGCTCTGTGTTAGACTAGAAAGAGGAAGGCCAAACTAAGAGAATCATAGTAGTCAAGGAAAAGCCCATTATATATCATGTATGGTAGCTTATGTAATTTTTCCTTTGTCCTCCTTTATGTACAAAGTTTATGTACTTTATGTACAAAGTTTTTAGTGCCAGCATAGCTTTTTGATGGAACTAGATTAGTGGGATTTTTTTTAACTGGTAATAGGTGCTTTAGCAGTTGCCTCTAATTTTGATCAGAAGGGTAGCAGTTTCCTATTAATAGATCAGTCGTATTGTATAGCCACATAGTTAGCAGCTCCCCCACAATTGCCAGTCTAACACAGAAAACACTTTTAGGCAGTAAATGGACTTTACCGTTTGTCTTTTACAGCTTTCATAATTTCTCATTTCTATCCCTGTGGAAGAAAGTCCTCACTTTCAGAACTTCTGTGAAGGGCAGTTCCTGATGCATTGCATTTACATCCACTGAATAAGCCCATTTATTTGCAATATCTTCAGTGGTAGTGGTTTGATGACATTTTGTTGAGAGAGATCAGTAAGGTATTAGCAACTATGCTGTTTCATCAGAGAGAATGGGTAAAAATCTGTGAATGGGTTGACTTCAGGACTGACTTGGGTCATTACCAGATATCCTCATGTGATTATGTTTGTGCTTGTTACTATAGCTACTTTTGTTAATCTTTCTTACCTTTATAAGTTGAAGGGAAAAAAGGGAGTTAAAGGTTAATTAGTGGTTTCAGTCATTGCTATGTCATAAAGAGGTTTTTAGTTGCTGTCTGCAGACGTGTTGTTGAGAAAGTAATAAGAGCACTATCGTATACAGATTTGCATCTGAATTAATAAGTAACTTCATTGTGGGTTAAGATTTAGACCTTTGGCCATTGAACTGGGACAATCTCTAACAAGGCCGTTAATGTAGTTCAGATTTGTTGACACAAGTCCTTTTATTCAAAGACTTTTTCAAGCCATATCTCATTTTTTCCTCCCCAAGCTTTTTCTTCACAAGTTCCATCCTTTGTTATTTTAATTGTCTGGGCTAGAAATAATACATTTTTGTTTGTGCGACATCCATGACAAGAAGTTATAAGAGGGATTCAGGTCTTTTTTGTCTTTTGGGCTATCACAAAGTTTAAAAGAATCCCTCAAGAGCTGTAATGTGAACAAATTAGAAGGTCTTTTTTAATCACTCTATTTTTCTCCATTTACACTGAAGGCATTCCTAGAGAGAGCAAAGTGATTAGGAATATAGTTCTTTAGTGCCTTCTGGTTTTGTGGAAGCTGAAGCAGACAGTGCTTTCAGACCCAAAAGTATGCTTTTACTTTTCATGACCAGGACATTATTTAGTGAAAAATTACAGCTTCTAATGCTTTCTAATAACAAGGTGATTTACTTTTGAGTTCCCTCCCTCAAAGCAAGGTAAGTTGGGAAAAAAACCCACTTCTTTAGCATAACCTCTGAATCTGGTGGCATCTCTGCTTTAGAGTAGAATAGAATATTTTTATAGATTTAGTAACATATGAAACTTCACCTATCCAACTATTATTCAAAACCAGATTGGTCAGAGTGAACTGATAGCAAAGAACAAAGTCCCTAGTTAAAATCCCTTTCCGAATTTTGAGTCAGAAGAGACCTAAGTCCTGTATGCCATCCCCAGAGCTTTGTATCATCATGTTAAATCTAATGAATTTCTTCTCTTTCATTGATGTTGACAAAATAACCTGGTAGTCAATAACTGGATGAACTATATACAATCAATGTGCAGAACTTAAGAGGTCAAAGTCAGCTGTTCTGTATCTGAAACTGTTTTGCTTAACTTGAAATAACAACAGTGTCTTCCGAACACTAAGGCGACTTTGTGGGTTATCAATTTCACTGTACCTGCCAGTTGGTTAAATGAGTTTCCTCATCTTGCCTGCATACAAAAACTATAGGTTTTAAAAACTAGAGGAAGTAAATATATAAAAAAAATTAGAAGTATATGCAAAGTTATGGTTAATATAACTAACTTTAACAGACTTCACTCAGAGTACTATGCTTGCTGATTATTTCTTTTTGTTCCCCACTTCAGAAGAGCTTTGTAGTGGTCAGCTGAAACTGGAATCACACAGGCACACAAGCAAACCTTTCTGCAGCTGCAGTCTAGCTATGCTGTGATGATGGGCTCCGTTGCATAGTTTTTGAACATAGAATGTAACAGCAAGAAATTAATTTAGCTATTGTTTATTTTTTAACAAATTATCATTAGATTACAAAGTTGCTGATTATGTCTTTGCAGTCAGTTCAAACAGGTACAAATCTTTTTCAACACTGATGAAGGATAATCCTCTACAGTACTGTTACTATCCCTTCTACTGTTGATAATAATTGCTAGTTTTGAAATAATTCTGTAATTTGGAGAAGTTTACAGGTTCTTCCCACTCTGTGTGGCCTAGTTAGTGATGGGCAGGAACTGAACATGTAAAAGGATATTTCTGTGGGACTGAGAATAGGCTAGAGGAGGGTATGATATTTTGAGATGTGAGTCTGGAGGGAGAGGCACTGTTCTGTTAAAGCACCTAAGAATAAATGAGATAGTTAAAGAGTATAAGGCAAGTTTTTTTCTTATCATTGGATGCTACTTCATCAGAGTAAGAGGAAATGTTATTCCCTATAGCTGGGAAAGATGCAGCACTGTGAGAGATAAAAAGCGGAAAGATGGAACTTCTGCTGCAGTAAATAAATGGGACAAGATGGTACTCCTCTGAGAAAGTACAGCACAAAATCACTGTGCAACAAAAAAGTAAATAACTTTAAAAAATATGTTATACTCAGAGAAGAAGCTAGCCAGGGCCTCTACCATGCATACTTCAGGGTCATCCTGAATATTTTTGTAGCAATGAAACTTACCTGAGAATGTAGGGAAATAGCTGACTATCACTAAGATTGTAAACCACAGCAGGAAGTGGAACACAGGAACTTGTCTGTCAGCTTCTCAGATAGAAAATAGGTGAGATTGTCACATTCCTAAGCTGCTTGGAATAGAGGAACACCACCTATTATATATCTAAGCCAAAGAAAAGGCTGCCTTCTAAGTGTCATTGCTAAATATATCCCACACCAAGAAAAAGTATAATTCAAAGCCTCATTGAAGTAAAACTTCCGTTTTATTTTATGTGTATGTCATGGTTTAGGTATTCCCCAATTTAGTGTTCCCACTCCAAACCATATGCCACTCGCTCCTCCCGCTTCCCCCTCCCCCTTCATGGGGCTGGAGAGAAGTAGTGCAGGCACAAAAGGCAAAGATCTCGGGTTGAGATAAGAACAGTTTACTGGAAACAGCAATGCAATAATAAAACGTACAGTAACATCAAAAATACTAATGACAGAGGGTCCGAGAATAAAAACAATTCACACGGAAACACCCCCCATCTCCCCCCTCCCCCATTTTCCCCCCAAATAAACAATACCCAGCTGATACCCAGCTGCTCCTAGCTGTGCCCTCCTGGCTTCTGCAGAAATTAACCCTGTCCTGACTGGAACCAGGACAATGTATCTTAGGTCCACAGTGAGATCAGCTGTTCTGTCTTAAATCATTTTAAAGCCTGTTTTTGCTGTTGGTCCCTACAAAGGCAGTACGCCTTCTTTTGAAAATTATTTTCCTTTCTCAAAATCTTTTTCCTTTTCTCAGCCTTTGTTATTTTCTTTTCACATTTATTCCACTTACAAATCAGTGCTTTGGGAGAGTAGGCAAAAGAGTAAAGCTAGAAGCAGATGACTACACAGTCTTCTGTTTGGAACCCAAAAGAAGGGCTTTTGTAAGCTGCCTTGTAGGTCTTCATAGTCTGCTACTTTTCTGTGAGAGGCAGGCAATATAAAGGACTAGAAGATAGCAAATTTTGTGTAGTCTTCTTAAAAATAAGAAAAATATATTAGGTAATCATAATGAAAACAAAGGAAGGAATGACAGGAGTGTGATAAGATGAAATAGAAAGTGGTGAAGGGAGAAGGAGAGGTCACAGTGGATCTGAGTGCCGACCTGGGTACAGGGGAGACAGAATTAAGGATAGAATTTCTCCTGCCATATGCTAACACCACAGCAAATGAATACATGTCACCCTCCTTTACGACCTCCTAAAAATTTATTTGGCAGCTAAGGAAAAACCTCACTCCCTTTTTATTGCTCTCCAGAGAATTGTTCTCTCTTTCCTTCCATCTGTGCAGTGGAAACAAAATCATTGTTCTTTTTTGAGGTGGCATGGCATTTTGAAAGTGTTTTGCATATTTTATAACTTGCTTAGGTTGTTGCATGCACTTCTGTACTTGTGGTTTTTATTGCATGAGAAGATTAAGCTTCTGGTGTTTTACGAAGTTAAGAAGATGATCTGTGACAACTTCAGCAGAAGTGCTGCTAGAAAGAACCAAACTGCCTGTCAAAACATTACCTTGCAAATCTGAATGTGGAAATGTCTTGTTCTCTGTGGACAAGGTAGAAAAGTAGCATAAGATCAGGTAATATGCAATTTGACCTAAATTAATTTCCTGTTGGAAGATGACAGCCTACTTTAGGTAACCAAAAACCTGTAGAAGTGGATTTATCCATATCTACTGAAAAGAGATTATTAGTGCAAATAGTTTAGCACGATTAGGAAATAGTTGGGAGACAGAGTGACCAGGTTGGCTTCTTGGTCTGTTCTCTGGGACATTCAGTTCTGGCTTCTAGATCAGCAACCTTAGAAGTGCCCAGAAAACACAAAATGGAAACCAGCACCATTTGGGAGTTGTGCCAGCTTTTTCACTGAAGTAAGAAGAAGCAATACTGAAATAATTTCCATACTTGCTTTGTGAGAGATTTTCCTGCGTGTCAAAGGTTTGTTAATAAATCATATAGCAATAGCACACATTCCTCTGCCTACTTACTACAGTGATTGTATTTGCAAAGTCATATCATTCACTTTTATCTTTCAAGACTTTATTTAAAACTTTTTTTTTTTTTTGGCTGGACAGCAACTGAGTCATGTTAAGAAACTGTAGGTGCTTGTCTGTATAATGTTCTTTGTTAAATACCATTTGTGTATAATGTGTTTTTCTGAACTGCCTTTTTCTGAGAAATTTCTGCAATTAGTAAGGAAACGATAGTGCCACAAAATATTTGCTGAATTTCTAAATATGACATTTGATAAATATCTGCCTTTAGTTTTTGTATGGTCATACTGGGGCACAATTTGATATATTTCAGTTTTTATCTTTCATTGCACTTCAGGAAAACCGTTAAGGTATATACATTACCTGGAAGTAATTTTTTTCACTTTACAAAGGAAAAAGAATTTGCCCATCATTACTTTCTAAGAGCAGTATCCAAGAGCATCTGCTTAGTTAGCTATTTTCAGATCTTTTTAAAATCAAAATCAAGTAATGTCAAACAGCAAAACAATTGTTTTTGTCGCACAATACTGAGTACTCTATTAAGTTACTGAAAAAAAAAAGTGAGGTAATTTAATTAATAGTGAGAAACACTGCTTTGTTTCAAACACTTTATGTCTTGTTTTGCTATTGCTTGCATACTAAAATTGCAGATACTTCAGGAAATATATCTATTAGGTAAGGTATTTTAACTAGGAAATATACATTAGGAAAGGTATTTTATCTGCTTAACTAATATTTTGTAGCATTTTTCATGTAAAGAACACTGTGCAAACATTAGGAACCCAAAAATAACCAAAAGTGGACAGCCACAGTACAGAATTGATTTTGAGGCTTGCCTATCTTTTGGTGTCATTCATAAAGAATGAACTAGTGTGACATGTTCAGTTTGCCCTGACCAGAAGCAACTCATAACCTATGAGACTTTAATGAATTTCTGACACAAACAGTTACTATATTACATCCCATTCAGGAAGCAAAAACTGGTGTTGTGCTTCTGTAAGGCAGTTTCCTAACGGTTGAGTACAGAGGATCAAGGAGTCTGGGGGACACTTTTGAGTCATATAATTAATTTTTAGGTACTGTTGTGAGGGGGAGGGAGTTGAACATAATTGTTCTTATGGGTCCCTTTCAACCTGAGATATTCCATGGTTCTATGAGGAGAGCTTGTCAGAGGAGAAACTGGAGAACCACTACTTAGCTCTAGGATGTTAGGTCTTGTACCAGTTGTTAGAAACCATTATGCGCCTCCTTACTGAAGACAGGTGCCATATAGACCCCATAGAATTCCAGCTTTCCTGATTCCTGCATCTGTGTTCTAACCTGTCTTCTTGTATATCACATGAGCAAATCTTGTTACTAAAATTACAAGTATGCAGAGCACTTTAGTTCTCGCTGACCCTTTTTTGACCTTAATTCATGTTCCCTTTTTTCCATGTTTTAAAAAATACCCCAACTCCCCAACAACAGCAACCAACCCCCTCCCCAAACAACAGAAGCAGCAAACACAGTGAGGACAGACACTTAATAAAGTATGTTCTGCACCACTTCATTAAACACAGGTAATCCTTGGCATTACTTGTAGTTACTTCTGATGTAATGAAATCTCTGCTATGCATTACATCTGCTGCTCAAGCCCTGTGAAAAGGATTAACTAAGACATCATCTACATGAATTAAAACATGGACAGAGAAATTAATATAGCCTACTTAGAAAGTGTTACAGCCCTTACATCTTGGTAAGGAATCGATCTGCATACAGAAAACACAATTCTGGAAAAAAACCCTAAATTCTTGTAGACTACAGAATTTGGGTCTCAAGACTCAAGATCCTTTTCTGATGATGGTTTCCCAAGGCATCAGACAAGCTTGAGGCTTTGTGTGTCACATCCTAGGACTTAGAGTATCTTTGACCCTAGCATCCTGTCCTCATCCTTTGCATTGTCTCTTAAGACTGCTTGAACTACAGAGGAAAAAAAAACCCCAAACAGCAAAAGAACACCGACAAAAAAATTCAAATCATCACTTAAAGAAAGAGGGATCAGAACTTTTCTTCTAACAATACTGAGAAGTTAGATTGGTTGAGCTTTCTTGAGGATCTTGACATTCATTGTATGGTATCTATCCTCTTAGTTTTGATTTAATTATTAGGTGTATTTGCTACTCTCGTGTGATTTTCCTTTTTAAGACAGTTTCTGCAGTTTCCATCTGCTCCCACTTCAGATTGGTGATGAACAGTAGAAGGATGAAAGTATTGTGAAAGTGAAAGCATTCTTCTACTTTATGCCTGTCCTTTGAAAATATTTGCCCAAACACACCATAATTGACCCCTTGTCATTGATACTGACCAGTGATCTGAAAGATCTTTTAAACCCACTCCCATTGGGCATGAGATGTGGTCTGCTTTCACTGTGTCTGACTCCTGCTGCTTTTCCAGTATTCAAAAGTTTCAAGTACTGACCTCACTATATGAAGTAGCTTTGACCTTGTTTGGGTCTTCAAACATGCTGATAGCTGGAGACCATGTTATACGTCGTGTAAATGTTGTAGTTTAGGTTCTCTTGTTGAATTTCCCCATGGTGCCATGGGTTTTTTGGGGGTGCTCATTGATAGCAACATGTGCCACCACCAGGGAACCAGCCATGGAGAGGGAGAGGAGCAGATGGGGGGAAGATGAGATCCCTGGGGCAAAGGTCCCACAAGAAGTGGGAAGAATAAAAAGTGGGCAGATCCGCCTTCACTCTTTCTGACCTGGACTGCTGTTGGGAAGGCACCAGCAGCTGTGGGAGGACCTGTTTTGCGCTAGTGCTTTGCACATCCTGCACCACTCTGGAGCCGCACCCACCAGAGATGTGTTGTCTCTCACCAGAGCCCCCCACCCCACTGCCTGCCGTCCCTTGCTGCACAGAGCCTGTGCTGTCCCTTGCCCCCTACCGATTCAGAAGCAGCAGCTGTTTGCTGCTGATCAAGACCGCAGCACCTGCCTGCCAGTGCTGCAGCATCCGGAGTTGGTAAGCCCTGCTGCTCTCACGGACCTTGCCCACTGCCGGCTCCAGAGCAGCAGTTTCCATTGGTCAAGACTGCAGCACCTGCCTGAACCATGGCATCCAGAGTTGCTGCATGTTTTCTCTGCCTGCTGCCCCACACTGGTTTTCCTGCTGCCTGCCATGACCAGCTGCCGTGGGGGGAACCTGCCATTTTTCTTTGTTATTGTTTGGTTGTAGTTTTGTTCTGTTTTGTTCTCTGTTTTTAGTGAACTGTTATTCATTTCTATACTTTTGCTCAAAAGTCTCATATCAAATTTGCATAACTGGTGGGGAGGGCTTTCTATTCAATTGGAGGTCCCGCCTCCCAGGCAAACATTGTCTTAAAAACAAGACAGTAAACTATAACCAACGACACAATCTGAGGACTAATTCAACATCTGTTCTCATGAATGAGTCTACAAGGGTGGCCAAAAACACTTTGTAAGCTTGGTTTGTTACTATGCCAAGCCCTAGAAAAAGTCTTCCATTGTCTCGACATTTGAAAGACTTACACACAAGATTTATCCCACAGTCTAATAGGAAAAATAAAATGAAGGCTGAGTTATACATCTCTTCTCAGCTCTTAGCAGGTAGAAGTTGTACATATGAGTATGGCTGTTAACGGAACACAGATTGTCTCTAGGCGGGCAGCAAGTAGCAGGCACTGATGCAGTTGTATTTCATGAGGAAGGAAAGGGATGACTTACATGTCTGTATATGTGTTTAGATTTAAAAAAAAAATATTCCAAGGTACCACCATTTTTCTTCTAGGCATTTATCCGTAGGGGTGTGGCTAGGAAATTGATTCAAATAGAAAAATTCAATTAAAAGGAATGCATGCAATGACAGTATTGAGCAGATTTCCCCCATTTCTCCTTTTGGTAGCAAGGTAGCATCCTTTTGTGATTATAGTCACACTGTGTGAAGTTGGTCAGTTAATTCATGTGTTGGTTTTTGGGGGAGAGGCAAGGAGGAAAATACTTGCTGTGGATTGAAAAAATCTCAGATTATGGTATCTGTGTTAAATCCTGGCATCTATAAATCAAAGGATTATAGGTTAGCTGAGAGAAAGTGGCTGAACAGGGGAAAAAGAACAGCTGTTTTGGCTGTTGATAAGTATAAAAAGAGAGATCTTTAATAATAAAGTGCTACCTGTAATGATGTTGTTAAAAAGATGATGTGCAACAAAGTATACAGTCATGTGATCAGATTCCATGCAACTCATTGGAATTAGGCATCCACCTGAATGATTTGCATATCAAGGATAGATTTAGGCATGTTCCTAAACCTAGTGGTGTACTTTAAGGTTCTATTGATTTTTCTCAATGTCCTCCAAGCTAACATTAATTGGCTGCTAACTGGCCCAAATTTTGTGTTTTAATAAGCCTGTTATTACATTAGTTGGTTTTGTAGATTTTTCTATGTCAAGACCTAAATCTATACAGGAATTGACCAGGGTGTCTGTGACAAGACTTTGAAACGGATCTTCAGTTGAATTAATATAAAAGTCTTATTTATTGGTATATATTTATTTAAATTTATTATATATGCAGCGTCAGGGTTATAGACCCAAACCCAACTTTCTTCTTGCTTTTCTTAGAGACCTTTTTTCTTTGAAAGTTCTCATACCAATAGCAGAGCAACCACACAAACTTATATTTTTCTGTTTTAAAGCAATCCATATCTATATAGTGATGCTTATCAATGAAACTTTCTAAAATTTTGCACCAGAAGTGATAAAAAAATCTTTCCACATTTATTTTCAGAAATGTTGTCACCCCTTCCTAAATGTATATGTGTTGCATTAACTTTGGCATAAAATACACTCCATTGCTTTCCACCTAGTCCTCAGAGATTAGAGGGGCAGGGTGTGGGCAGGCCTCATTTCTGATTAAAATCATTTCAGTGCCATAACTCTGGTGGAGTTCAATAAGAATTTGCACGAGCAGATTCACAAATAGTGCAATTAACCATTACAGGACTATAAGTCTGGTTGAGTTCAATAGGAACTTTCACAAACACAGATTAACCAAATAAACCACGGCTTATTGGAGCAACAAATTATAGATTCTTTCATATTGCCAGTGATACATTCACTAGACCTGCACAATATAAGTACAGCACTGTTCCCCAAGTATGTGTACAAGTGTTCCCGACTATACTCCAACACAGTTGGAGGCACAAATCTTACTGAAGAGGTGTCCCTGCTTTGTGGAGGAGATAGGAGCAAGCCCGTGGTCTGGTCTGCAAGGTGCTTGTATTCTCATCCTCTGCTCTAGAGGATTTCAAATGCCAATTTATACTTTTGGGAGTAGTGGAGGTGAGACTGTAGTCAAATATTCTATAACTTCCATAAGTGTTGTGGTGGGCAGCCACTTTATATGTAAATGAGATACCAAGAGTAACTGAGAGATTACAAAGACTGTTGGTCTTGTGCAAAGGCAGAACAGAACACATGACAAGTTAACATCAGTCCTTCTTCCACCTGGCTCATTGTGGCACTAAGGGTCATAGAATCATAGAATAGGTTGGGTTGGAAAAGACCTCCAAGATCATCAAGTCCAACCCCTGATCCAACTCCAATTATTATATCAGAGCACTAAGGGCCACATCCAATCTCTTTTTAAAAACCTCCAGGGATGGTGAATCCACCACCTCTCTGGGTAGGCCGTTCCAATGCCTGATAACCCTCTCTGTAAAGAATTTCTTCCTAACATCTAACCTAAACCTCCCCTGGCAGAGCTTGAGCCCATGTCCCCTTGTCCTATTGTTGGTTGCCTGGGAGAAGAGACCAACCCCCGCCTGGCTATAACCTCCCTTCAGGTAGTTGAAGAGAGTGATGAGGTCGCCTCTAAGCCTTCTCTTCTCCAGACTAAACAACCCCAGCTCCCTCAGCCTCTCCTCATAGGACTTGTGCTCAAGTCCCTTCACCAGCCTCATTGCTCTTCTCTGGACCCGCTCCAGCACCTCAATGTCCTTCCTGAACTGAGGGGCCCAGAGCTGAACACAATACTCAAGGTGTGGCCTCACCAATGCAGAGTACAGGGGAAGGATCACTTCCCTGCTCCTGCTGGCCACACTGTTCCTGATGCAGGCCAGGATGCCATTGGCCTTCTCCGCCACCTGGGCACACTGCTGGCTCATGTTCAGCCTCCTGTCGATCAGCACCCCCAAGTCCCTTTCCGCCTGCCTGCTCTCCAGCCACTCTGTCCCCAGCCTGTAGCGCTGCAGGGGGTTGTTGTGGCCAAAGTGCAGGACCCGGCACTTGGCCTTGTTGAACTTCATTCCATTGGAGTTAGCCCATCTCTCCAATCTATCCAGATCCCTCTGCAGAGCCCTCCTGCCTTCCGGCAGGTCGACACTCCTGCCCAACTTGGTGTCATCTGCAAATTTGCTGATGATGGACTCAATCCCCTCATCTAAATCATCGATAAAGATGTTAAAAAGGACTGGGCCCAGCACTGACCCCTGGGGAACACCACTGGTGACCGGCCACCAACTGGATGCAGCTCCGTTCACCAGCACTCTCTGGGCCCGGCCCTCGAGCCAGTTCCTGACCCAGCACAGAGTGCCCCTGTCCAAGCCGTGGGCTGCCAGCTTTTCCAGGAGTATGCTATGGGAGACAGTGTCAAAGGCTTTGCTGAAGTCCAGATAGACCACATCCACAGCCTTTCCCTCATCCACCAGGTGGGTCACCTGATCGTAAAAAGAGATCAGGTTGGTCAAACAGGATCTGCCCCTCCTAAACCCATGTTGGCTGGGTCTGATTCCTTGTCCATCCTGTAGCTGCTGTGTGATTTCACACAGGATAATCTGCTCCATAACTGCCAGGCACCGAGGTCAGGCTGACAGGCCTGTAGTTACCCGGGTCAGCCTTGCAGCCTTTTTTATGGATTGGGGTGATATTTGCCAACTTCCAGTCATATGGGACCTCCCCAGTGAGCCAGGATTGTTGGAAGATGATGGAGAGCGGCTTGGCAAGCTCTTCTGCCAGCTCCCTCATTACCCTAGGATGGATCCCGTCTGGTCCCATAGACTTGTGAGGATCCAGATGACTCAGTAAGTCACTATTTCCTCCTGGAATACAAGGGGACTATTTGGTTTCCTATCTCTGTCTACCAGCTCCAGAGGCCAGTTGCCTTGAGGGCCACCTGTCCTACTGGTAAAAACTGAGGCAAAGTAGGTGTTAAGTACCTCAGCCTTCTCCTCATCTCTATTAACTATGTTTCTCTCCAAGTCCCTCAAAGAATGGAGGTTTTCTTTGCCTCTCCTTTTGTTATTAATGTATTTATAGAAGGACTTTTTATTATCCCTAACAGAAGTGGCTAATTTAACTTCAAATTGCGCTTTTGTATCCCTGATTTTCTTTCTGCATGATCTAGCTGTCTTCCTGAATTCTTCGTAAGTAGCCAGCCCTTTCTTCCACAGTTGGTAAACTCTCTTTTTATCCCTGATTTCCTTCAGAATCTCCCTGTTTAACCAAGCTGGTTGTCTTCCCCGCCGGCTTGCCTTTCGGCACACCGGTACGGTCTGTTCCTGTGCACTCAAAACTTCCTGCTTGAAGCACATCCATCCCTCCTGGACCCCCTTGTTTTCAAGGGTTGTTTCCCAGGGTATGCTCTGGACTAGACTTCTGAATAGGTCAAAATCTGCCCTCCAGAAGTCCAGCGTAGAGGTTTTATTGTTATTTCTCCTTGAATCTCTGAGTATTGAAAATTCTATTATTTCATGGTCACTATTTCCCAGGCAGCCTTCAACCACTACGTCTCCCAACAGCCCTTCTCTGTTTGTAAACAGCAGGTCTAGCGGGGCCTTACCCCTGGTAGGTTCATTTACCAGTTGATGAAGGAAATTGTCCTCTATACACTCCAGGAAATTCCTAGACTGCCTCTTCTCTGCAGTATTGAGCTCCCAGCAGATATCTGGCAGGTTAAAGTCACCCACAAGGACAAGGGCTGACGATTTCGAGACATCTGCCAGCTGCTTGTAGAATATTTCATTCCCTTTGTCATCCTGGTAGGGCAGTCTGTAACAGACACCTATGATGATGTCAGCCTTGTTGGTCTTCCCCCTGATTCTGGTCCACAGGCACTCAACCTTATCGTTGCTGACCTCAAGTTCAACAGAGTCAAGAGACTCTCTAACATATAAAGCCACCCCTCCACCTCTCCTACCCTGCCTGTTCTTTCTGAAGAGCCTGTAGCCATCCATGGCAACACTCCAGTCATGCGAGTCATCCCACCACGTTTCTGTGATGGCGACTACATCATAGCCTTCCTGCTGCACAATGGCTTCCAGCTCCTCTTGTTTGTTGCCCATACTGCGTGCATTAGTGTACATGCACTTCAGGTGGGTTGTTGATTTAATTCTTAACTCAGGCTTTCCATCCTTAGGCTGATCACTGGAGAGCCCGGTTCCAACCCCTTCCCCCTTCAAACCTAGTTTAAAGCCCTCCTGATCAACCTCGCTAACTTATGGGCTGCAGTCCTCTTCTTCTTTCTAGAAAGATGAATCCCATCTGATTTTAAGAAATAGGTACCATGGAGTTTGCCCCATGGTCAAAGAAACCAAAATTTTGACGGTGGCACCAATCCTTTAGCCATCTGTTGAGGAGTTGGGCTTTTTTACTCCACTCTTTATTTAACTCCTCATCCATCCCAGATAGTACAGGAACTGAGGCAAATATCTCCTGTGCTCCTGTCCCCTGAACTGACCGACCCAGTGCTTTGAAGTCTTTTTTAATTATCCTGGCACTTCTTCGATTAATGTCCTCCCTGCCAGCCTGGACTACCACCAGTGGATAATAGTCTGAGGGCTGGATTAACTCAGGAAGTCTCTTACTAATATCCCTCACCCTGGCCCCAGGAAGGCAGCATACTTCTCTCTGGGATGGGTCTGGGCGACAAATAGGGCCCTCAGTTCCCCTCAGAAGGGAGTCACTGACTACAACTACCCTTCTTTTTTTCTTTATACCTGTGGTTGTAATCCGTCTATTAGACAGGGCCGAACCAGGAGGCTCTCCAGAGAGATCTTCTTGGCTGTCCTCTACCTGACTGGGTCCAGGGACTCATATCTATTCTTCAAGGGCACCTGGGGGGGTGATGGGGGTCGAGAGAGAGTTCTTTTACCTCTCCCATTAGGGACCTGTTTCCATTCCCCCCCATCAATTTGGTCTGCTCCATCTGCCTTATGGCAGGAGGGGCAGGGCTTCGCCATCTCCTGTTTGATTTCCCTAGGGTTCAAAAGGGTTTGACTCCACCAGTCAATTTCCTTTTCACTCTCCCTAATGCACCTTAATCTCTCTACCTCTTCCTTAAGTTCTGCTACCAGGCACAGCAAGTCACTCACCTGCTCGCATCGTACACAGCTACCTCCTACACCATCCTCCGGTACCAACATCAGGCTCAGACACTCAGCACACCCAGAGACCTGGGTGGCTGCATCCTTCTTCGAGGGGAGTGTCTGAGCAGACACACTCCTAGTATTAACAGCAGTAATGGCTTTTGTTTTTCTGGAAACCATTGCTAGCTTTAAAAAGCACACTCACCTGTGAAAAGTGGGAGCTGGTTGAGCCCTGCCTGCTTGAAATGCCTTGAAATTGCTGTGCCACACCCCTGTTAGTCTGCTCCTGTGGGGTGCGTGAGCGAAGGTCGCTCACACTCCTGGTGGTCTTATACAGCCTCCCCTATCACCTGCTAACGAGCCTGATCCCCCCCTCACTCACCTTAATCGGTTCTGAGGAGGAGCCAAGCCTGGGCAGCAAATCCTCCACCTGATAACCTATCACCTCATCAGCAGGCTGTCATACCCATGTAATTCCTTATCCACATATTTCATGAAATATCTCATAGCTGTAGGCCTTGTTCCTCCAAAATGTCAAAAGGGGAAAAAAGTTCAAAATATCACCTAATTTGAATGTTTCATATCAATTCTGTGCTTATATCTCCACAGCTGTGGACAGACACATCTCCATGTGTGGACAGACAGGTTCATTTGAGTAACCTGTTGCCTCTCCAAAGAGATAATGAACAGATCCCTGCTCATTGCAGAGAGGTTGAACTAGATGACCTTTAAAGGTCTCTTCCAACCCAACACAATCTATTATTCCCTTTTGACATTGTTGCTTTGCATATATAATTGAGTTTTAGTCATAGTAATTAATGTTTTTGCATGTATTTAGAGTGGATTTATTCATTATATGCTTATATTTAAGCCAGCACCTAACTGCATAAACTGAAGCTTTCTCTCAAAGGATTTGAATATAGTCAAATGGCAGAAAAAAGTTTATTTCTCCCATATCATACTCCTTACTGAGGCTTTTGTGGAGTTCTTGACACAGAGCTGCTTTAGTCCCAGCAGAGATGCTTTAAAGCCAGCATCTGGATCTGAACTCCTCTGGTTAATTCTCTGGTTTGATTGAGCATTGTCTTAATGATTAACTATTAAAAATCTTACACCTTTTAGTTGCATATTTATCTTGCTCTGTACTTGTTAGGGTGTTCTCTACTAGATTAAATAAATGCTTGCCCTTAAAAAATATCATCTCTGTTGAGTTACTTGCATGCTGCGATCAAGTTGTGTCTTCACCTGTCAGATACAATAAGTTCTTTGAGCTTGTTAAAAATCTCTGTAAGTTGTGTTTACAGCACTTATTTCAGAAAACAAGCATCAAGAAAACAAGCAACAACTCATTGCTCATTTTCCGATAACATCCTTTATGAAACATCAGTACAATGATACATGCCTTTATCATTCCAGGAATAGTATCATTGCTGTCATTAAAAAAAGTGTGTTAACCCATTTTTGCTATCCTACTTCTTAACTATCAAATAATAATATGTAGCTTCATAGAACATTTTCTTGAAGCTGTAGGTGACTTTCTACTTCACATCTTAAATCCTTTTAACCACTACTGTGTTTCTCTACACTCTCATAAATGCCTTGCACTCTCAATCAAATACAGGGCATAATTTTATATATGGTTTTCTATAAAATTGTTACAAACACACCTTCACCTTCATAAGTGATCCAGATCACTGTCTCTGTTGCTATCCATACTTTCCACTGTACTAACTTTTCTGTCATCAGATTTGAGAATATGCTATATAAGAACATAATTTCATCTTTCCTGAACTACAAGGAAGCACTGGAGCCTCCTAAGATTTGAGACATAATAATTGTTCCTGGTAAGTAACATTTCCTTAAAGAAAATGACTAATATGTTAAGCCATCATAATGGATTCAAAGTACAAACTGTTATGTCAGATCTTCTGTTAGCTTACTTATGAGTGACTACATTATTAAATGCTCACAGATTCATACTTTGTCTCTAGTGGATCCAAAGATCTCAGCACAGTTTTAAAATAAGGAAAAACATTTTTGTAACATGGTTTGTTTCTATGGTAGAACATAGTAGTTGAAAAAAAACAAGTAGTTTACTGGAGGTCCATTATATTTCCCTGAGAATCCCCCCTTTTACTTGGAAGAGCCTTTCTAACTTTGCAATGTATTTTTACACGCATTCATTTTAAAATAGTATTTCCAGTTAAGCAGCAGAGTCAGTAGGAGAAACAAAACAAAGAAGAAAAAGATCCATTTACCTCTCAGTTTTGAAAATGGAGTAAGCTGAGTCAGAAGGCCAACTGACAGGAATCACAGAAGATATGCATAATGATGGTGGGAATGACAAGGGAGAACACAGAGAGCATTATAACATAAGAAATACAAAGAGCAGTTTGTAACTGTAGTACCAGGAAAACTGATTTTATTTGCAAGTGGGAGAAGTTCCTTCATAGTACTGCTGCACTCAATGCCATCTATGTGTCTTTAGTGATAAAGTCAGGTTTTTGTTTAGCAACAGCTCCCCAAGTCCTTAAAGTCCTTTTACTAGATATTGGTCTGTGTTCTGTTCTCCATAAAAAGTGTGCAAATACGTTGGATTTCTCCAGAACCTTTCTGCAATATCTGTATTTTCTGAGATAGCTTGAATCCTGATACTCTGATGGGATTTCCTGTAAGACACTGCAATTTTGGCAACATTTTTAACTTTATTGTCTATTTTGCACAATTCTTCGTGCACAGCTGTGTCATATATCTCTAGACTAACCTTCTTCAGCATGGCAGAAGAACTTTAAAATTTAATCAGCTGAAATTTAGTCAAATTTCCTGAGACAGTAAGAAGAGTAATTGTGTGATACTTCCTTGTCTTACGCAAAACTTTTGGGTTTGAGTTTTTTTTTTTTGTTCTTGAATAGCTTTTCCGTTTTCTTCCTAGGTCTCCCTAGGTTTCTCTAGGTTAGGTCTCTCATTTCTGCAGGATGTTCTCATCTGCAAAATATAATTAGCCACCTCCTCTGGTGGTTTGGCTGTATCTTCCCAGGTTTCTCTTACATTACACAGTGGGCCACAGCGTGGTCAAATGGTGAAAAGCCCATTGGTGCCTACAGCACTTACTTCCCTATAGGCAAACTAAAATAGCAGCCATTTATCCTAGTCTGATTCTCTAGTATTGATAAAGTTGCACAGCATGCATTTCCAGTGTTAGATTAAACATTTCTGTAAGGCAGTCTAAGGAGGGTATGAAGTGATTTTTATACTTCTGTCTCAAGAGAGTAGTTTCAAGAGCAAAAGGTTTGTCCTCTGGCAAGTTATAATCTCCTGTAGTATACCAACCCAGCAAATAATGGGACCAAGGATATAATAACCTGATGGCTTTTTATGGTTCTTGGGGAAAAGGCTTCTAGGTATCAAGTAGCAGAGATGTTTATTGCTGAACTGAAGGTGCTGTGAAACAGTTCCAGCCTCAGGAATGCCACATGCCTACAACAGGGAAAAACTCCTTCTGTATTACTAACAATGGAAGATGGTGCTGTCATCATATTCTGACCTATAAGTGCCCTGCATTTCCTAACCACTTCTGTTCCTTGAGACATGCATCTTTCCTTCAGCCTACTGAACGAGTCCTGTTGTCTCACATCCCTCCCTCTCATTGTCCCTCTCTCCCTCATTGTCCCCCCCAGGACGTTCCACCATTAACACCAGATGTCACCAGGCTATTGCCTCATGGGTCAGAGGGACCAGACCACAACATAAAACAGAAAAAATAGGACTGCATTAGTGCAACAGTCCTTAAAAGTTAGGTACAAGCATTCAGAGCCATGGCACATGTAGAAAGAAGTGATATTAGAGGAAATTGAAGCTGGGAGAGAAACTTTGCTCTCTGAAGACTAGAAGTGGAGGGATTCCCACTCCTAAAAAGAATGCACTATCATCAACCTGTGGAACAGGGACATACAGGGCTTCCCTGTAAACCAGTACACAGATAACAGAAAAAAACACCATTAGTGACTTTAAAAAAGTACCAGTGATGAAAAAGTGATGGAATTGTCTTGAAAAAAAATTTAACACATTATGAATTTTTCTATCTTTGTTAAGAATAGCAGTTTAATCAGAGCCAAAGAATAACATTATGAGCTCCTTGTTTTTCACTGCAAAATCCCATATATGTAGGCTTGTAAATTTTTCTTGTCTCACTATAGCCGTCAGATATTTTCTAATACTAATTTGCTGTTCTCCTTCATTGTTTAAACAAGCAAAAGTAATATATGTCTGTGATTGTTTTATTTGTCTCTAATTATATTTTTTTTGTTAACTTAAGAAATCAATAATGCTTAAGGACCAAATTAATCTCTGAAGTAAATTAGGTTAACCCTCTGAAGTTGCACAAGCAATAAATTGGTGTTTAATATGATGCAGTGTTGAAATATTTCTCTTGATATACACACAGATAAAAAAAAAGTAGCAATTCAGTAAAGCATGACTCCAGAATTTGGATATAATAAGTGCAAAAAAATCTTGTATTTGAGATGAATCAGACTTTATATTATCTGCTCACTCCTGCTAGAGCTTACAAATATAGTCTGTGGCAACAATCAGAAATTATTTAAAGATGTAACTCAGAAGAAAGTACTTTTCCTATGCAGTTAGCAGCTACTGTTTATCATGCACTAACTATCAGATTATATCTGAGAAAAATAAAAAAAAAATTCTACAAGTATACCTTCTTCTAAAAATCCTTATTTCATTTTCTGTTTTTTTGATAAAAAAAAAAAATGTGAGAAATACTTTTTAAAAGAAACATTATTTTAATATTTAGAAAATGTAACTTTCAGGTGCTTACTCTAGAGAAGCCAAAAAATCATTTCATTAGTTCGCATTGTCTTTACAGGACAAGAAGCTCTTCAAAGCCCATTATCATGATTTCTATGACATTACACGAGCCATTTTAAAAAGGAGCCTATCTTTCCTACTTTCTCAGTTACAACCCTGCTTGCTTCTTTCATTCCACTTTAAAATTGGATCCCATAAAGAACATAATAAAAAAGATATTATTTCTCTTTTTTTGCAGGAAAAAAGAATAATTGGCAGGTTTTAACTTAAAACACTGCTCAAACCTGTACCTCAGAAAGCTGAATGTAGCATTAGGATGTCTCCTCTACTAAAAAGCTTATAAACTTTGCTGCCTATACATTTTCCTGGACCAGCGAAGAGTGCCAAATGCTGCACATTGCATTCCCTTCAAACAAGAGATAGATGATCACTGCTTTAACTCCACAAAATGTCAGAATCTGCCTTGTGTGTCCCCTTTCTCTCTGCTTGTGTTGATCAAAGTCAAACCATAGGTCCTTGATTGTCCCTCCTCTATGAGTGGTCTTGTGCAACTTCTGCCCTCTCCATGCTTGCAGGTTAGTAGCTGACGTAACGCCCTAATGTAGAGAATGTGACTGTAGTATTCTTGTTTCTGTCTGTGCTGAAGACCATTTAATTACTACTCTAATGAAACCAGACTTTGTTGGTGTTGTTGTTGCTCTTGTTCTTCTCAATAATCAATGAGTCTATCTTTTCTAATCCCTGACTGGGAACTAGTATTTCAGAGCTTTCCTGGGATCAGAAGCATAGTTCCACTAAATGGGATCCAAGATTTGTCAAACTCACAATTGGTCTTTAAAATTGTGTCATTCATCATACTGTGTTTCTCTGTATCTCCTTACGTATTGACTAAATCTTGTCAAAGAAGTCCTTGTAACTGAAAAACCACAGGAAATCATTGCAAGGTACTTCATGAAGACTTCAGAGGGCACAATATGCTATTTCTGAGAGACTGCATGCTGCAGGATTAGAAACTTCTGTTTCTACTCTGTTTTTATAGACTGACAGGCATTGGAAAAGACAGAACAGAATTTTAGTCATTGTTATTGTAATTTGATTTTAATCTCTAGAATTCCAAAATATTTTGACCATTGATATGTTACTTGGTTTTTCAGTTTTCAGTTCTGTTCCTGATCCCTAACTGAATACACCAAGACTCCAACCACAAAAATTAGTGCAACAGACGAGAAGCATTAGGATAATGATAGTGGCCATAGGCTCGTTTCACAAAATAGCTATGAGAATCCAGGCCCATGTCTGATACTGAGTTCAACATGCAAACTTCAAAAACCTTTCTAATGTTGTTTGCTTGTTAATTGCAAAAAGGCAGGCTTCCAAATTGTCTGTCCAAAGGTATCAAAGATACATCTAGAGTAAGAGAGATTTTTTTCTTTTTATGCTCATAAGCCTTGAATTTCAAGTGTAAGAAATGTTAAACATTTGAAATTTTTCATACAATATCCTTCTTCCTTCCTGTGTGTACTTCAAGTGTCTTTTACCCTTGCACATAGTTTCAATTAAATACCAATGATTGTATCATTAACGTTTTCCATTTAAACAGTCCAAAGAAAAACATCATCCTTTGAATACCCTTTAAAAATCTCAATATAATTACTCTAAGTAACTGTGTGAAAGGTTGTTTATTCCTTTTGATGGTATTCTCCAGGCAGTAGATGAAAACAATGTATGTTGAAATAGTGCTTACTTAATCCAGTTGCCTAGTTATGGTACCAGTGCAGGAAATTTCTCAGTTATTTTATCTGTTTTGAGAGGGGGAAAATTCAGTAGAATAATCTATTTTATACTGTTCCCTTTAAAATTCAGAAAACAACAGTTCAAAGATTGACTGATCTAATAAAAACTTCCAACCACTCTGTATTTGTACGGTATCATGACAAGGTTTGGTTTGATTCTAAAAAAGAAAACAGGAAAATGAGCCATAAAATTCAGTATTTGCCCATTGATACAAAATTCAGTCACTCTGGATCACATAACTTTTGTTATCATGACAGATATTTAATATTTTTTATTTGGGTAACACTGTAAATTGAGACAGTGCTTCCAAATTAATTAAGAAACAGCCTTCTGCTAACACTGTGATAATGTAATTTGATTGGTGGTAAAGAAGCAGCACGTGGTTAAAGAAAAATTATATAATGGAACTCAGAAAATTTCCTTACAAGAAATGTTTTTTGAGGGAAAGAGGAGTTTTAACCCAACCCAGCAACTAAGCACCATGCAGTAGCTCACTCCCTCACCAGTGGGATCAGGGAGAGGATTAGAAGGATAAAAGCAAGAAAACTCATGCGTCAAGATAAAAATAGTTTAATAAGGAAAGCTAAAGCTGGACACACTAGCGAAACAAAACAGGGAATTCATTCACCACTTCCCAAGTGTTCAGCCATCTCCAGGACAGCAGGCCTCCATCATGTGTAACATTGACTTGGGAAGACAAATGCCATGAAGTCAGAACGTTTCCCCCTTCATGCTTCTCCCCCCAGCTTTATGTGCTGAGAATGACACCCTATGGTCTGGAATATCCCTTTGGTCAGTTGCGGTCAGTTGTCCCATCTGTGTCCCCTTCCAACTTCTTGCCCATCCCCAGCCTCCTCACTGAGGGATTGGTGTGAGAAGAAAAAAAGGCCTTGGCTCTGATAAGTACTGCTACACAACAACAAAAACATCCCTGTTTTATCAACACTGTGTTCATCAAAAACACAGAATCATACTAGGCATTGTGAAGAGAATTAACTCTATCCCAGCCAAAAGCAGTACAAGAGGACAGAAAATAGTGCAAGGGAAACTGAGTAATAGATGGCATCTTAGGTGCTGTTCAGTGTGGACTGGCATATCTATACCATATTAGATAGTTCTTAAAGAGTAATTGCACTTCAAGATTTAAAGTGTTCCTGATTAAAGACAAATCTGACTGCTTTGAAAAGAATGTGCCTATTCTCATTTATCTGGAGAAAATCAGACACCAGTCTGGAGGAAGGTATAGTTTGTGGTTAAAATGGGGGAATCTGATGTTGAACCAAACAAAATGGGCATTTCAGTGGTAAAAGACAGTATTGGAAGAGAAAAACAAGGCTAGAAACAGGCAGAAAAAACCATAAATAATTGGTAGGAGGAAGAGGAATAGGGAACAGAAGGGGAAAAAAGCCAAAGATGCTATTTTAAATAAGACGTGAGAAGAAGTTAGGTATTTTAACCATAGTAACTCAACTTTTCATCTACTGTTGAACTGCTCCCATTTGGATGCTTCTCTGCTGCCTTTGCGTTTTGTATCTGTATGTTACATATGCTGTGATCCAAAGTTATAAGTGGGCCCACAGTTAAGACTGTTACCCCTGCAATTTCTTTAATGCAGAAAGATTTTGTTTAAACTAGATTTCTGCCCAGTCTTGGAGCAGAGCAAGACAAGTATCAATTTGACCTCATGTGTCTCATGAGAGAATCATCAGAGCACACAGTAAAGCAAGAGATGTGTCTTGTGTTTGCCTTCATGCGTGTAGCAAAGCCCCCTTTGGTTACCACCACAAAAGTAGAAATTCATGTAAGGAGAGTGAGTGGACTCATTAAGGGAAATAGTGGTGACCTTGTCATGGAGATCCAAAGTGCTTGCAAGGGAATGGTTATTAAAACACCCATATGCTTGCTCAGCCTGTGTGGTTTGGCTGGCATGGAAGCAAAATAACAAGTTCATCCCACAGGAAGAGAGGACACGACAGTGAGCAAAGGGTCATTTGGCATTTCAGAGAAGGGGATAAAAAGACACAGTGTCATGGCCCAGTAAACCTGACTGGAGGTCAGAGCCAGCAGTGCTGATTGCCTGTTGTAGCTCACTCTTGAGCGTACCCTGTGGCTGGAGGCTGGTGCTTCCACCTTCTTGTCTCCTTGTCTTTAACATCAGCAAAATGTGAAGGATGATATTAATACTTTTGCAGGTATTTTCTGATACTTACTTTAGTAACATTTTTAAAAAGACATAGGTACCTGGAAGCATTAAATTCATTTAACCATCTTGTTTGTACATTAGAAATCCTCGTGTGTTCAGCCATTACACTGAGTGTAGAGGTGGCAGGTTTAGACTGTAACTAATTTCATAAAGCCAGCAGCATGAGCATTTCCAAACAATACAGAGAACAGAAGTGTTAAGAATGACATAAACATTCCTTGGAACTGGTCTCTGAAGTCCTTCAGGCTCCTTTGTGTGGGGATAGATAGACAGAGAGAGACAGATATTTGAAGGCACAAGGGAAAGACCATGAGAGAGACTTTATGCTACGTACATATATATATGTGTGTATATATATGTATATGTATATGTACGTATGGTGCCTAATATATAATCTTGCTTTAGTAATAGCAAATAAGGGGACCCCTGGTGGCCTAGTGGTTAGCATGCGGGACTCTCACCGCTGCGACCCAGGTTCGAATCCCAGTCCCCCCAGGCAGATGGAGCCCGTTAGCCCTGTGAGGCCATCCATCTATGAGAAGGTCACTCTAAACAAACCTACGTCCTGAGGACCTCACTGCCATTGTCCAAGCTTGCTTGGCCCCGGCAGATGAACCTTAGGATTAAAGGGTGGGCTCAGTTCAGCACAGGCTGTGTCTCACCTAAAAAATCCATTGCGCAGGCTGGAAAGGTAAAAGACCTTTCCCCAAATCTTCGTTCACGAAGACTGGCCATTATTATTATTATTAATAGCAAATAACCAATCTTAAATCATCTGGTTTGAGTAGTAAAGTGGAGAAAAAGGAGGGGGAAAATTATCACTTAATAGTAATCTGATGTCAGTTTGCATATAGGATGTCTAACAGTTCTTCAGTGTGCTCACATTTGGGAGAAGATGGGAAGACTAAGTCAAGGTGGAGTGCACCCCTTGGAATGTATTTATACTCCTTAAATACTGTAGAGTGACAAGGCATGAGGCTAAAGGGGGGACATCAGGCAGTGGAGCAGGAAGTGAGATGGAGCATGCTCTATGGCCACTGTTGCTACGATATTTCTTTTTAAATTTTTTTTCTTCCTCCCACCCTTTGCCTTTCCCCTTCTCTGCAACCCATCTCTTTTATGTTTTTGCCTGTTGCTCTGTCTGAGCCTGGAGAAGCTAAAGGAAAGCAGTACTCATGAGGGGCTCCCTGAACTCACTTCACCAGGTGGGCCTCTGCATCTGGGTTAGAGAGTCACTAATGAGATGTTACAAATACCTGGGGGTCATGTCTCATTGCCACGGCAAGCCAGGTTTCTTCACGTGGGCTGGGTGCATTCATGTCAAGGAGGAGACTTTCAGTTTTAATGGACCCTAAACTTACTTCCTCCACCACACTGGACTTCGTTGCTCTGAAAGCCGTACCACAGGCTGCTTTCAATCTGCACTATCCACAATTCATCCGACCCCCTAAGTTGCAAATTTTTCAGCATGTTGTTTTGGTTACAGGTTCTTAACTGCTGCTTATCTCCTACTGATACTGCGCAAAACCTGCCAAAAGCCTTCTTTTTAGATAGAATTGTACAGCACGTAAGCTCCAAAAAGCAAGGGGTTTTTTCATGACCATATTTGTACAGGCATTTGTCTACTTTTATCCACATATGGTTTGTTTTTCTGAAAAAAAGAAAAATCAAATATTTCAAAATGAGCATGCTTAACAGCCAAGAATAGATGCTTTGTTTTACACATGGCTTCTAGCGATTCAGTACAGCTTCCCTTTTTTATTGCTTAGCATGAAGAATAATTTGAAAGAGAAGTAAGCAAGATGAGCAGTTTTCATATAATTTGCATTTCTTTCAAGTTGTTTTCTGTCTAAAGGTGTTGATGATGTATAGATGCTATTCCAAACACTGTGTTCATGTGCCAATTTAAATGGTAATGTTAATGTAAGTAGAATAATGTCTCAACCCCTCACTGCTCAGTAATCTGCAATATCCAACATCTTTGTCTCCTCTTCTCTCCCCAGCACTGCAGTGATAACACCCACCATTGCCAGTCAGATATGAATATAGTAGGTGCTTGGAAGAGAGGTTACACTGGAAAGAATGTTGTGGTCACCATCCTAGATGACGGCATCGAAAGAAACCATCCAGACTTGATGCAGAATTATGTGAGTGTCCACAAGAGTCCTGATTTTCTGCTCAGAAAAAATTAGCTTCTGGAAAGATGAAGAGAGGCAGGAGAGGAGGAGGAAGAATCAATCAAGTGTTTCCTCAGATGTTAACATAAATGGGAGGAAGGAAAACAATTTTTGGTCATCTGTATTGTTTTAGTTAAGACTGTATTCAATCTGAACATATTTAATATCTGGATGCCTCTTGTCCTGAATTTCTGAAGGACTGGAACCAATTTTTGGATATTTTTTCTCTTTTCTACAATTTTTTTTACTTAGTATGCTCACACTCTCAGAACATAGAACTGGAATACACTGCTTTTCAGTTAATGCGTACATCTGAAGTTCTTTTTTGGCCAATACATTTAGTCAGTGAGACAGTAGCTTCTCTCAAAGACAGTAATTTTACAGTAATCCTTATATGTATTCATTTTTAAAGCTATTTATCTTACTTCTAGAAACAAAAAGGAAAAGTACATGACCAGTTTTGATTCACTCAGTTAAAAACAAGTGTAGAATATCTTGTAGTCTTTCTGATGAATATATCTTAACACTACCAAGTCCTTCACAATTTGTGATAGAACTGTGTTCTTTGTTTTCTGTGTCCTATGTCTCATGTTGCCTCAGGAGGTTTCCTTTTGCTTGTGGTTCACCACATTTAGATGGTTGGTTTAATATAATTTGGAGGCTGGATAACATAAGGAGAAGCTTCTTCTCTAGTGAGTGACTTCTTGTTTTAGAGTTTGAAGCTGTTCAGAGCATCAGGGCCACACTGTGCTGATGTAATTTGTCTTATCCATGGGGAGTAGGCATTATCTGAAAGCATGTGACCATGAGGACTTTATGGTTTGTCTGAAATAAAGTGTGCAAGATGTACATACACACAAGGTAAGAAATCAAGCAAATATATTTGAATTGAGCTGGACTGATGAAGGTGACCAGTGCAAGGCATGCATATACCTTCACTCCCATTACAGATGTAAGTCTTGTTAAAGAGCCCTGAACACATGCATTTTGTCAGTAAGCTTATCATCTTGATAGAGCATTAGAGAGATGAAGGTGGAAAGAATGTCTTTAACAACCCATTAAAACCTACAATGATGTCGGCAGGTTAACGCCACTTATTTTAAATTGGCCCTGTTTACATCTGTATCCTTTCCCATGCTACACATGGAACTCAGCTTGGAGGGTGGCAGGCAGTTGACCGATTTGTCAATGTATGTTTGATCCTAATGCATGACACATTTGTCATTTTAATATGTGAAGTTATTTAAACAAAGCAGATAAAATTTTACCTCCTCAGTGAATGACCTAGATTGTATCATATATCACCTCATCCTAGTAATGTCTTTCCACTGAATTTAAAGCAACTATTTATTTCCTTACCACCTCCTCTCTCCCTTTCCTCACACCACCAAGGAATTCCCCCAAAGCAATATGCACTGCTTGTTTGATCACAGATACCTTCTGTATGTCAGATTATAGGTGGTGTGGCTGCAAACAGGAGTATTTGATGTGGATGTGGTAACTGGTTTTGAACACAGAAGAGTTCTAAAATGTCTGCTTGCCGTGTCAATACACCACATGCTACCACATCTATTAATGCGATGCATACAAACCAGGAGCTATTTTGTCTATATTTTCAGCTGTAAGAATACTGGTAAATATGGAACAAAAAGACAGAGATATCTTGCAAATATTTGAAATCATTCGATTTCATTTGAAATCAATTTCGATCATTGCTGTGCAGATAATTTCTTGAATCTTAAAACATTTAGCAAAATCCCAGTTTAAGAATGAACTTCTTAACTTCCAAAAGGCTCTTAGAAGAAATGTAGTGTTCTGGTTAAATGAAAAACCATTTTCTATTTCCTCTCTGATGTTGGAACTATAGTTTTTCAGAGCATTTGTTATCCTTCTCTGTTTTCCAAAATTAAAATAAAATATATAAATCCTGTAATTATTAAATATATAATCCTTTACTAAAACACACAGTCATCATAAAGCAAGATAAATGTTAGTTAGCTTGATTACTCTGTTGTAGGAACCTGCTGAAGAATGTATAGGCCACATAAGTCAATGGCTGCTTAATGAGAAACTGATTTTCTTTCTCTTGTTGGCTACAGGATTCACAAGCCAGTTTTGATGTTAATGGAAATGATTTTGACCCTATGCCTCGATATGATGCCAGCAACGAGAACAAGTAAGGCACTATGACACTCTTGACATTTTCGATCCAAGTTATCAGGTAGAAGGTACCAATTCTTCTATGAAAGTCTATAAAACTTGATTCCTCTTAAAGCAGAATGATTTGCTTTAAATTTTTTCTGAAATACATATTTTTGTCTTTTCCATGCACACTGTGTGACTCTTTGAAAGCATTTGAAGCCACCTGAAAACACATCAAAATTAGTCTGAGAGTTCTGGGCATGTGAAATGAACCATATTCAATCCCCTTGGGAGGCAGAATATATGGGATGACTCTTACTTTTCTCTGATATCATTTCATTGAGTTAGTGGGGGGTTGTGTGTGACAACTCTCTTAGTTTCTGACCTTCTTGAACTCTGTAGACTTTGTGTACTGAAGAAGTAGACAAGTTAATTGAGGTTGGAGGTTTTTTCCCATCTAATGGTGTCTTTTCAAGTGAAGGAGATTTTTTATGTGGAGTTTGATAGAAACCTTATAAACCCAGAAGTGGCAATTCTACTAGATGATATCTGTGTCACATAACTAGTTGGAGATATCTCCATGAATGACATATATCCCCTTCAGAGCTCTGCTTCCCAATGTTTCTTATTCCAGCATTGCTCTTTGGATGTGCTGTGTTGAAGGCTGGGGAAAATTCTGGGAGGACACCTCACCTCAGGAATTGGGCCACTTTTCTGCCTTCGTAGGTGTTTGAAGGCAGTATTTGTTGGTTACATTTTCTTAACTAGGTACTTGGCAGAAAGAAATATCTTTCTGTGGATTTGCATCATTTGGGGGAAGGAGAATCCTACTAGTTTTTAATATAATGGCTGTGCATTTTGTTTTCTTGAAGTTTGGGTTGTTTTTTTAATTGTGGAAAGCAATATTTTGTGGCTAATAAAAGATATCTTTGGCATGGCTTATGAGAGGTCTCAGGACTACCAACAGGGTAGTGGTAAACATGCTAGTTACTTGAAAACAAAGTACGAATAGAGGAACAAAAGTTGTTTATAGCCCAGAGATGTAGGCATTTCCACTCAGCATGCTGCAACAGCTAGTTTGTATGACTGACCCCTTTAGCATCAGCCCTAGCTTTGAACTACGTGTCTGTATTAGAGCCCTGTAAACAGTGTTGGAAGAGCAGAACTGTGTCTGCATAATTACCACAAAAGAGTAGTAACTTCCACTCATCTCATATTTGCAGTTTTCTCCTTTCCCCAGCCTTTGTGCAGTTCTCCAGAGTGAATCATGATGAAAATTATGCTGCCAACAGCAGTAACAGCAAATTGCATTTTAAGTCAGGCCAGGCAGCTCAGCTGCATTCCGCTCAGCCTGAGGTCAGAGGAGAGTGAGACTGACACAAGTGGGGAAAGTTGCCTGAATCTCTTGCTGGCAGTGCCAGTTGCAGGGAACTGAAGTGACTGTCTGACAATGCCCTGAGCGCCTGTGATTGATGCCCACCAAACTGCATGTGATGGACAGGCATTTGCCATCAGTGGCTTCCAAGGAGTTTTGAGAAAAGATGGGACAGTCAGCCTGGCTCTCTGCGAGTACTCCTCAGGTGAGCTGCCAGTTTGCATCACAGCACATCCCTCTCTCCTGCTGTCCACCACCCACCTATTTCTACACACACTTTAGGGACACATCCTGGGTTATCTGTGTGGAGATGTTGCTCTTCTTGGAGTTGGGACATGAGAAGGCACACTTGGAGACATCCAAATTTAAGTGAATTTGGACCGATTCATTTCTCTCCTAGAGCTAGGGGATTTTAGTTTTCATACCCTGCATCCCTCTTGAATACTTTTACTGCCCAACCCTCAGGGTCCTGCAGTGAAATATGGTGGTGGGAGGACAGAAACTGTGCTGTACTGAGCTTTGTCAGTATTATCAGTGTCAGTGTAGAATCAGCTTTTGGACACAGAGGATACATGGAGTATGTTTTCAGAGTAAGATTACTTGGCAGCCTATAACTTCTGCTTAGAGGCTCAATGTGTCCAATAAGCAGATACACTGAGCCTGGTAAACAGCACCTAACCATCTTCAACTTTTGCCGATGTCGCCCTTTTTCCCCAGCTGCTCCTGGACTCAACAGGAATTAAAAATACTACATAGGTGCTGAAAAGCACTACTAACAGCCTGTGTATATTTTTTGTGTCTAAAATATCTTCAGAAATTGGGGCAAGATTCAGATTGTTCAGCATGTGTGGTCATTTGGCATTAGATACTTAAGTTGTGCCTGGAAGTTGAGCTAAACACAACCAGGTAACATTCTGAAAGCCATGTTTTCCAAAGACGTCATAATGTGTAAATTGGTTTGGTTGATTCCTGCTTCCTGCTATAGCAACTGGACAGCATTGCATAATGGTAATTTTTGTCTTCCAGTAAAGGTGGGATGTACAAATGCACCATTGTTTTATGAAATTATCTAGTTTATTCTGCCTCATTTTATAATCCAACCTTAAGGGATGGGATGATAAAGAGTAAAAAGAATGGCTGTAAAAATAAGCAACTGTGTCTGGGCAGCTTTTCATGCAGCTGTGAAATATCAGGGTGCCGGGTCTGTGTGCCAGCTTTTCACTTCTAATCAGCTGAGGCTAATGGGTGAGGAAAAGAAATGAGAAAAAATTAACTGTAGATTGCTTCAGTGTAAACACCAGAGTGGCACTTTCCAAAACTTTATTTTGAAAGCTTTACATTAAACCTTCTATTAGCTAAGTAGTATAGGAGGGTAGAAATAAGCATTAGACTAATCTTTCAAGGCTTGTAAAATCAGGGTGGGATGATAGTTTCTTTAACTACTATGGTATGCAGGAGTCCTGCCAGAAGTTTACTTTGGTTTCTACAAATTGGCAGCAAATCATGAAGCTTGTAAATGGTACAGGCCTAGAGTTCCCTACTGCTCAGAAGCTGAAGACAGCAGTCAGCTGTGGATTAAGTCATTCCTGCTATGCAAAGCATCTTGTTTTGGTTTGCTGCGGAGTACAGCTGCTTTATTTTTTTTCTGTTATTCCACTGTTATCTGCTAACATCTATATTTAAAAAACAAGACATTGTCAGTTACAGGTCCATAGGCAGAGTGCAGATGGGATCACTGAAATGGTACAGTGCCCATTGTATAGCCTCAGGAATAAAGCAGTAATGTTCATAGTATAAAACATTTTTTTGTTTCAGCTAAACACAAATGAGTTTTCCTGTTTCATGAGAAATTTCTCAGGGATTATATTCCAAAGCTTAGGTCTTGCTATGGTGACAGGTGCTTTTATAAAAAGAAGACCTTTTAAAAAAACTCTCTTAAATAATACCCGTTGACTTTAGTGCACTTCTTGTTAAACTTATGTAAGAAAAAGTAAGTAAGCTGGTTTTTCTGTTTTGGAGATACTGAGTCACTCTTTGGATGCCTCTTCAACATTTTTCAGTGATACATCCCACTACGTAAATAACTTATTTCGAAAACCTTTTAAATTGTCTTCTAATGAGTGTTAGATTCAACAATTCTTGTTGTTCAAAAATCATTAGAAACACAAGTTCTGTCTAAATTTGCAATATGGGGATAACTTTACATTTTATCTCACAAAAAAAAAAAAATAGAAAATATTTGACAGGAAGATCAGCTTCTATTTCCTCCTGGATGGTCAATAAAAAAAATTAAAAAGCGTCATTTACTGCTGTGACACTATTGAGTGCAGACACCTGAAGAACTGAGCACACTCAAACACAGGGAGCCTGAAACCTCTGGCTTGAAAGTACATCTCGAAAGGTTCCCACAGCAGCAGTGTGGTAGAAAGGAGTGCCGACAACTGGGACTACCTCTCTCTGCAGTTTATGCATTTTGGCTGCTGGTATGCACCTATTGCTGCAGAAAAAACTGAAGGGGAGATAAACTGTATGGAGAAGCACTGCTGCACCATCTTGCGCTTTGTAAAAATCAATTCTGCAATCCAATGGCTAGTCAAAACAACAAAAAAGACTCGGGCAATTTTTCGTAGTAATCATTACTTTTTTCACTTATGCCTGCACAAGACTTTCAAACAGGATTGAGCTGCAGGTCCCAAGGCTCACACTTGCAAGGAGGACCTGGGAGAGGCAGTGATAAAGATGTATAAGGAGGCTGAAAATAAGTTGGCTTAAGGTGTCAGTGCTTAGGCAAATGCCTTTTTTCAGAAGGAATCTCTATCATGTCTGCTTTTTTTCTGTACCCTGACTTTTCATCTTGACTTTCTCCAGTCTCTGGATGCTTGAAAAACAAAACATTTAGTGATGTTGTCAACTGGCATAGTGTGGTCTGTCAGTTGATTGTCCGAAAAGCCTCTGATAGCACAGAAATATTCTTTAATGGGAAGGTAATTGAGGCTAGAGAATTAACTTACATGTATATGTGTTTCAGTTAATAGATCAAATGCTTAAACTGAGTGTAGTATGGTTAATTCCAGGTACCAGTGACAGAATATCAGGTGTCTAGTGTGTCTCAGTATCACTACAAATTTAATGGACTTCGGTTAGGATTCTTAGCAAACCGCAAATTTTGGATTGTTTTCTCTGATGCAAAATATTTTTGGGAAGGTTTTGTTTTCTGTTTTATTTGCCTTTTCATTGCGCAGAAGTGTGGAGATTTTTAAATAAAAGGATATTTCTCAAGCCCCTGAGGTAGCTCCAGCTGATATATAGTGGTGTGGATGAAAAACATAAATCAGGATAAAGAATGACTCATAATATAC
The DNA here is from genome assembly GCF_003984885.1 of Neopelma chrysocephalum. NCBI lineage: Eukaryota > Metazoa > Chordata > Aves > Passeriformes > Pipridae > Neopelma > Neopelma chrysocephalum. The sequence goes on along the minus strand of NW_020924883.1, from coordinate 190,045 downwards.
TGTCATTAAAAAACCTTGTGAAAGACAGGATGTGGAATGGAAGATAAAATACCAAAGTACAGAAGGTATCTGTAACAGAGCAGGTTCATGGCCATGAATTTAAAGTGACCAGTCCTTAAGAATGAAGAAGTCCAGGAAGGGTAGACACACTTCAATATGGCAGTCTTAAAGGCACAGGAGCAGGCTGTCCCTATGTGCAGAAAGATGAGCTGTCAGGGAAGAAGACTGACCTGGCTGAATAGGAACTCAGAGATAAAAAGAGGGTTTATGGCCTTTGGAAGAAGGGGCAGGCAACTCAAGAAGAGTACAAGGACACCGTTAGACCATGTAGAGAGAAAATTAGAAAGGCAAAAGGTCAACTAGAGCTCAATTGGGCTGCTGCTGTAAAAGATAATAAAATGTGTTTTTATAAATACAACAGAAGGAGAGCCAAGGAAAATCTCCATTCTTTATTGGACCTGTGGGGGGAACTCTATCACCAGGGCTGAGAAAAATTATGTAGTACTTAGTGCCTTCTTTGCCTCAGTCTTTAACAGTAAGATGTCAAGGCAGCTGGTCCCCTGAGGTGGTAGACAGGGACAGGGAGAAGAATTCTCCTGTAATTCAGGAGAAAGTATTTTGCGACTGGCTGTGCCACTAAGACACTCACAAGTCTATGGAACTGGGTGGAATTCCTTGAAAGGTACTGAAGAAGCTGGTGGAAGAGCTGACTAAGACACTATCCGTCATCTGTCATCAGTCCTGTCTAATTGGGGAGGTCCCACATGGCTGGAGGCTGGCCAGTGTGACGCCCATCCGCAAGAAGGACCAGAAGGACGTTCTGAGGATCTGCAGGCCTGTTAGCCTGACCTCAGTGCCAGGCTAGGTTATGGAACTAATCATCTTGAGTGCAATCATATGGCACATGCAGGACTGCCAAGGGATCAGGCCCAGCCAGCATGGGTTTAGGAAGGGTGAGTCCTGCCTGACCAACCTGTTCTCCTTTTATGACCAGGAGACCTGCCGACTGGATCAGGGAAAGACAATGGATGTAGTTTACCTGAACTTCAGCAAAACCTTTGATTCTGTCTGCCATAGCATTCTCCTGTAAAAGCTGACAGCCTATGGCTTGGACAGGTGCACTCCTCGCTGAGTTGAAAAACTGGATGGATGGCCTGGCCCAAACAGTGGTGGTGAATGGTGCTGCATCCAGTTGGCTGTCAGTTGCTAATGCTGTCCCCAGGGCTTAGTGTTGGACTCAGTCCTGTTTAATGTCTTTATTGATGATTTGTGTGAGGGTATCAAGTGTACACTCAATAGATTTGTGAATGACACCGAGTTGGGTGCAAATGTTGGTCCACTGGACAGTAGGAAAGCTCTGCAGAGGAATCAAGACAGGCTGGATCGATGGGCCAAAGCCAGTGGTATGAGGTTCAACAAGGCCAAGTGCCAGGTCCTACCCTTGGGTCACAACAACCCCAGACACTGCTGCAGGCTGGAGGAAGAGTGACTGGAAAGCAGCCCAGGGAGAACAACCTGGATGTGCTGGTCAGCAGCCAGCAAAACGTGAGCCAGCAGCCAGGTAGCCAAGAAGTCCAGTGGCATCCTGGCTTGTATCAAGAATGTGTGGCCAGCAGGACTAGGGAAATGATTGTCCTCCTGTACTTGGCATTGGTAAGGTCACACCTCGACTTCTATTTCCAGTTCTGGGCCCTTCACTTCAAGAAAGATGTTGAGATGCTGGAGCATGTCCAGAGAAGGGCAAAGGAGCTGGTGATGGGCCTAGAGAGTAAGCCATATGAGGAATAACTGAGGGAGCTGCGGGTGTTTAGTCTGGATAAAAGGAGGCTCAGGGGAGACCTTATCTCTCTCTACTACTGTCTGAAAGGAGGTTGTAACAAGTTGGGGGTTGGCCTTTTCTATCAGGCAACTAGTGACAGGACAAGAGGACATAGCCTCAAGCTGTGCCAGAGGAAGTTCAGGTTGGATATCAGGAAGAATTTCTTCATGGAATGGGTTGTTAAACGTTGGAATGGACTGCTTAGTGAGATGGTGGATTCACCATCCCTGAAGGTGTTCAAGAAATGACTGGACGTGGAGCTTAGTGCCATGATCTTGTTCCCAAGGTGGTGATCAGTTAAAGGTTGACCTCGATGATGCTGGAGGTCTTCTTGAACTTCAGTGATTCTGTGATTCAGTGAAAGAATGTAGGCATTAGTGTAAGTCACAGTTCTGTGTTTTATATTTGTGACCAAACCAGTGTTGATAATGCTGAACTGTGCTTGCACAGCACCAAGGCCACCTCAGTTTCTCACACTGCCCCCTCAAGCAAGAAGGCTGGTGGGGAACAAGAGGCTTTAAGTGACACAGCTGGGACAATTGATTCCAACTGAATAAAGTGATATCCTGTGGGATATAATGTCATGCTCAATACTAAAGCTGGGGAGTATTCTTGCCGAAGTAACTGTTTATTAGAGAGTGACTGGGCATTAGGTCAGCAAGTGGAACATACTGAGTAATTGCCTATGCCTCACTTAATTACATTTTATTTCTTTTTTTTTCCCCTTTATTTATTGAATTGTTTTTATCTCAAATGACAAGTTTTTCTCAGATTTGCTCTTCCAATTCTTCCATCCATCCCAATGGGAAGGAGGGAGCAAGAGACTGGGTGGGAGTTAGCTGCCTGCTGGGGTCCATACCTCAGCCTTTTAATAATGTACTAGTTTCCAAGAGTTTGTTAGCTAATGGCTTTGGAAGGCTTTTTTATTGTAACAGATATCTGAAGCACTATTCCTGCAAGCCTGATTGAACAGTTCTGTGGTAAGATAAGTTAGTTTTTGCATATGTAGGAGACGTTCTGGTATAAGAGACTTCTGGTCCAGAGAAATATCCAAATGTGGAGCTGTTGCAGAGCTGCTGATCCCACAGTTGCTGTGCTGGTCCATTTGTCTGTGAAAAGTGTCACGTAACAGACAGGGCAATGCAGATAGGATAAAAAATTAAGAAAAGTAAAAAAACATCTTTACTCTTCACCTCCTCTTACTCATATAATTTCTGGTATTGCATGTAGCAACAGTAGATACATTTGTCAGAAGAATTTTTGGTGTCTCCAGATGTTAGATGTACAGCACACTTCAAATACACAGGAAGCTATCACGAAAGCGCTTCTTCATGCTCAATTAGGGTGCAGTGTCAAGTTGTCTGATTCACAGAGTGGACCTCTACCATGGGAAAGCACTAATGTGGAACAAAACATTCCTGCCTTAGTAAAATATTCCTGCCTCTTACTGGTTTAAATGAAATTAGTTAGCTTGTGCAGAGTTGCTGAAAAATTGCAGTCTGAAGTCTTATTCCTGGCTTGATTTACAGATGTGATATGATGATTTGCTTACAAAACAAGGAAAAGTGTGTACAATTTAAATATTTGTTCTGAAAGTTATCATTGTTAAGCTGTGACTATTCTAGTGGAGATGTTCCTTCTAGTCTCCGATTTGCAGTTCAAGGTCTTGGTACCTCTGCAGTAGAATGAGAATGCAAGTATCTTCTTACATCCAAAAAGTATTGTTTTTTAAGACTGTAGATGTTATAGCAAAAGGTGATGAAATGCAAGCAGATGTAAATGCAAATTTGCACAGTTTAGTTCACTTTTCCAAAAAACAGATGAACTATTTTACCTTTATCCATCCAAAGCTCTTCTTTATGCTTACTCTGTAGGTAACATGGTGAAGCCAGTGCATAGTAAACTTTCTCACGTCTAAGAATGTTCGCTGTAGGTGGTACATTTTGAATTTCTAGCAGCAGCTTTCTAACAAGCTTTATTCATTCTGTCCAAGCCTGTGTTTTCTAAGAATAGTAGTATCTTGGATAAATATTGGCGGACTTTCTTAGAAATAGCAAATACATGGCGTAGGCAAAAGTAATAACTATGTCACTATTCCAGTTCTTACTTAAATCTTTTAAAAACTATAGAAGATTATAATAGATCATTAACTTTGGATAGCTGTATATTCAGAAACACTGATAACTGTTCATTAGTGAAACTGAATAAATAAACCAGAAGTTTAAATTAATAGGAACCGTTCAGAAAGCATACCAAGAGTTTCTGATTTGTGTAAAGTAATATTGGGAGTGACACTAACTTTCTTTGCAATCTGAAGCCTTGTTCCCAAATTAGGATTAATTTTAGACGTTAAAAACATTAGCAAAACCTTAAACTCTGCTCATTATCCATTTGTTTGCATGTGAAGAATTAGTGTAGGAAGTAATTTTTCAAATCTCTTCTTAAATATACTTATATCAGGTAGAAATGTTTTATTTTTGAGATGAACAAGAGTAAATGAAGGCAATATAAAACATGGTTAAAATAGTATAAGAAGCTGTCTACAAAGATTTTTGCTCATTTAAGTGCACTTACTTTTACATCTTTCCACTTAAAACAGAGTTTGTGTCCCACCTTGCAAGAAAACCAGGGAGGGGAAACCATACACCCACATTTATTCCTTCTTCTCCCCAAAGAAACAAGGTGGTTCTACTCTGTGGAAACAAAGTGAATTTCAGCCAGAGATACTTGAAGCATTGAATGACCCAATGTAGGTTACTTTACCGCTGTTATTTTCTGGCAGTGTTAATATATGAGAGAGGGATAGTGCCCCAGACAAGAAGGAAATGGTACTGAGAAAGTGGTTTGTTCTATTTGATGTTTTTAGCAATTGCCTTGGAAGTTTCAAGGATTCCTTTATTTGAGCAAGAGTATGGTGTTACTTCACTGTTACTCCAAGTTAAGCCAAAAAGGTTATTAAGATGCTGCAAAATCTAAATTCTAGGATTATGTTCTAGTCACAGAGACTGTTGGAGACTGGGAACAGACAATTTAATTTTTGTATTGAACCAGTAATTCCAAGTGTAAAAATTAGCTAAGTTAACCATTTTTAAAAAATAATTCCAGTATTTTTTCTTGTTTTAAAGTACATTCCTGGTTTTGTCTTCCATCGCTCATTAATCTGCATAATGTAGTAGCTCCCCTTACCTTTTTGTTAGCCAAGATTTGAAATTGGGCTTTTGTTTGTCCTTTTTTTCTGTATGTCGTGAGCAAAGTGATGAAACTGTCCTTGTTCTGTGACTTTCTATCCCTTCTACAGCCTCTCAACCAGCTTGATTTTGGTTATAAAAAGAACATGTTGCTTATGTGGCAGAGGAACCTTGAAGTCTAAGCAGCTTCATATTCTTCAGTTTCAAAAGCAGACAAAATAGTACTTTTCATTAGGTATGTCATTAGGTAGTGATATACTGTTCCGGGGTAATTCTAGGCTTGATGTTGCTGTGAAACAGGTTTAAGTCCAGTGAACAGTAACTAATCTTTACTGGTTTTACTTGTGATTTCCTTTAGTAAATGAGAATCGGATTGCCCACCTTACAAAGGTTGCTGTACAGTTAATGTAAAAGAGTGCATGAGAAAAAGAGCTCAGCTGAAAGTTTTACTATTTGATGGTTATTGAACTGTTTTATTTACTCTCACCAATGTCTTTTTTTCCTCCAGAAAAGAGGTTGAATTAAAATTTTCCCTTGGATTAAAGCATACTAAGACATCAGTAAAGGATTCTTTTTATTTTTAATACACTAAACTATACACTTGGCTAAATATATTATTTGCAGATTTTTCTCATTCTGTGTCTTATTTCACTGGCCCAGTCAGACCATCTGTTCATTGTTTGTTTTGCCTTTGGTAGAAAAAGCAGAAAAAATGCATATTTGTTTTTACATTCAGATTAATTTGCCCACTCACAAAAACAAAACTGTAAAATGCTAATTATGTTCTAGAGGCATATTCCTTTCCTGGGCTTATATCAGAACTTCACAAATTACATATGTGACAAATTAACTGCTAACAGCTAACAAATACTGAGAGAGTGGCAAGGCAGCACTACTGTTACCCATGCTGTTAAGTTTAAGATTCGTGTGTCTGACGTGAAGTGTTCCGTGTGTTTGTTTTAATGCTGTCATCTTTGATTTTATTTATGAGAGAGAGAGATGAGATATTTTCAAGTTATTCTAAAAGTAACTTCCCATGATCATGCATGAAGTCTTTAGGGACCTTGACTCAAGAGACCTTCGAGTCCTGTGCTGTAACTACATTACAACACTGTGATGCTCAGAAACAGGATCCTGCCTGTGATGACACCCGAGTCTTTGGCATTTTTCCTGGTATCTCAGATTGGAGATTTGTGTAACTTGTTTTTCACATTCACTCTTTATCTCTTTCTCCAGTGTTAATATCCAAAGATTTCTCCTTTGGGAAGTAGCTTTATTCTTACTATTCAGCTGTAGCAGATTGTGTTTTAAAGGCAAAAGATTGATGTTTTCCTTGCCTATGCTTTTAACTTCTGACACTTCCTTTATATGTCCTTTTATTCATTTGTTCCTAGAACAACATCCCACCCTAGTGCCAATTTGGAAAGTATTTTTTACCCTCCAGATTATTGGAGACCATTTATATATGAACAGCTCTACAACATTATTTCTTCTGCACTTCAGAAGACATTACTCTGGAATGCAATAAATTGCATTTGTGATGATTGCTGCTAAAATATATATTTTCTCCAGCTGTTATTACATTGTGGTCCTTTAAATACCACATTTCCCTGTTTAAAAGTGTAATCAAGTGTAAGAGAGCACTTTGAAAACGTTTGAAAATTAACTAAATAAGAGTTTTGCAAAAAATAAATGCCAACTCAGTTATTTTCCTACAGGTAGCAATGGCTACTTAAAATTCCATTCCTTCTCTCCCCGTAGAGGTTTGACAATTGTTATAACACCTAACGTTCCTTTATTCCTATAATATTCAATCTCCACCAACCACATAGTTTAGTTCATGTTACATGTTGCATCCCTGAGATTCTGTTGTAATTTATAATAGTGACTAAGTTGGGTTTTTATTTCTTAATACCAATACTTTGTCTTTATGCATAGGAAGTATATGTATATGTAATTATGCTTAGAATGGAAGTTGACAGTTATCGAAACCAGGCTGTTCAAGCACAGCCTGTTAAAATGTACGCTTGCTCAATCCCTTGCTGTTTTCTTCATTTGTTTACAAAATAATTCCTGTGCTGCATATCTCTTAGAAAACCTTAGTAAATTACTCATATGCACAGAGCTGTTTGTGATGGGCTTGCATTGAAGTACTCTGAAACTGCTTTTTCCTTAAGTTTCCATTCTGAAAAGACTCATTGGTGACAGGTTGAAGTGGGCTGAACTATAACATTGTAGTGTCATGAAAAGCTGGGGGTTTCAAATGCTCTAGTCCCCTAAGCTTTTTCTGTTCTTGATGCCCTTGATGAAATGCAGGGCCTATTTACATGGCAGAAGCTTTTCAAATTACTAGAAATTGTTTTCACTACTTCTGAATATTTACTTGCTCTAAACATTCAGAGACAAGTTTAATTAACTTTTATCTCTAGGGTGTTCCTCGTTCCTTATACCACTGCCTCCTCCTTTGTCGTCTTCTTTTCCTTCTCCTACTCCATCATCTTCTGTGTGATATCAGCTTATGACATCAAGGTCAGAGAGGGTCATTTGGGATGTGTATTCACTGTTGCTCTCCTACCCTTACTTTGGGCACTCTCTTTGGGAGATCAATAAAAATTGTACCCAGTTGGTGGGGGAACAGAGGAGGATAATTTTCCCCAGCTTTTCACCCCATGCCTGTTACAATGGCTTTTCAGATTTTTAAATTCCCTTTTGTGCTGGTTTAAAAGTTAACCAGCAAGGCAAAATGAACTCAATTTAAAAGAGAGATTTATAAGTCAGAATAACAATTTATTAAAATAATGCAATAAGTACAATTATACAGACAGACAATTGGTTTTAACCCACAAAACCCAAATGTACAAACCCAGCACCCTGGGGTATGAACAAAAAGTGGTGTACCTTGGCCCACCCCCCGAGTCCAAAGCAAAGGAGAGGTGATAAACCTGCTGGTGGGAGAGCTGCTGCAGTCTGGTCAGAAGTGGTGATTGCAGTCCAGTCGAGGGTGGTGGTCTCAGTCTGGTTGAACGCGGTGGTCTGCAATCTTCCTCTGGATCCCACGAGAGAGTCCCAAGGCTCTGAAACTCCCAGTTCAGGCGGGAGTGCTCAGTCCCTCCCTCAGAGTAGGGAATTCCATAAAAGGGCATGCGGATGCTCAGTCCCTCTTCCATATAAGGGTATCAGAGCGGGGAATTCTATATGAGGATATCAGAGCAGGGAATTCCATAGAAGGGTACAGGAACATCTTCCCACCTTGCAGGCCTCTACTGACAGCAGTTTTTGGGAAATGGCATGGAGGCTATAGAATACACAGTTTTGGGTTACACCCATCCAGGGATGAATTGGTCCCAGCCGTTCTAACCAGGACATTATCCACCCCTTATTCTATGCCATCCATGTCATGCCCAAATTTACCCCCTTAAAAACTATGTCTCTTTAAAACTATATACACATATGTACAATGAAACATTACGGACCATTCTCACTCAAAATTAGGTCTCCTTGTGGTACACAACGTGTCTCCCCATCTTTTTGCATTACCCACCAGGTGAAACCAGGTCCTTGAGCAAAAACAATCTCTCGGATGGGTTTGCCTTTGCTTGAGGTGGGACTAATCCAAACAGTCTTCCCTAACATACCTCTCATATGCACCACGGGGGCTTCATCTACAGTATGCAAAGGTTCTGATTGGGCAGGGCCAGCTCGATTAATGGAGCCTCGCGTGTTGACCAACCAGGTGGCCTTTGCTAAATGCAGCTCCCAGTGTTTGAGAGTCTCCCCACACAGTGCCTTCAGGGTGGTTTTCAGCAGTCCGTTGCACCGTTCAACTTTTCCAGCAGCTGGTGCATGGTAGGGGATATGATACACCCACTCAATGCCGTGCTCTCTGGCCCAGGTGTCTACGAGGCCATTCTTGAAATGGGTCCCATTATCAGACTCAATTCTCTCCGGGGTGCCGTGTCGCCACAGGACTTGTTTTTTAAGGCTCAGGATGGTATTCCGGGCAGTGGCATGAGGTACGGGGTATGTCTCCAGCCATCCAGTACTTTCTTCTACCATGGTCAGTACGTAGCGCTTGCCCTGGCGGGTTTTGGGGAGCGTGATGTAGTCAACTTGCCAGGCTTCCCCATACCTGTACTTTGACCACCGTCCACCATACCATAGAGGCTTCACCCGCTTGGCCTGCTTGATGGCAGCACATGTCTCACAGTCATGGATGACCTGTGAGACAATGTCCTTGGTTAAGTCCACCCCTCGGTCCTGAGCCCATCTGTATGTTGTATCTCTCCCCTGGTGACCGGAGGCGTCATGGGCCCATCGAGCCAGAAATAATTCTCCTTTGTGTTGCCAATCCAGATCCACCTGAGAGACTTTAATCCTGGCAGCTCGGTCCGCCTGCTCGTTGTTGCGATGCTCCTCATTAGCCCGTTTCTTGCGTACGTGAGCGTCTACGTGACCGACCTTCACACTCAGCTTCTCTACCCGGCCAGCGATGTCCTGCCACATCTCCGCCGCCCAGATGGGTGTCCCTTGGCGCTGCCAGTTGGCCTTTCTCCATCGCTCTAGCCATCCCCACAGAGCATTGGCCACCATCCATGAGTCAGTGTAGATATAGAGTCTTGGCCACTTCTCTCGTTCAGCTATATCCAAAGCCAATTGAACGGCTTTAAGCTCTGCGAACTGACTTGACCCACCTTGTCCTTCGGTTGCTTCTGCAACTCGCCGTGTGGGACTCCACACGGCTGCCTTCCATTTTCGGTTTGTCCCTACAATGCGGCAGGAGCCATCCGTGAAGAGCGCATATCGTCTTTCATCTGCTGGTAGCTTGTCATATGGTGGGGCCTCCTCAGCCCGTGTCACCTGCTCCTCTTCTTCTTCAGAGGATAGTCCAAAACTCTCACCTTCGGGCCAATTGGTGATAATTTCCAGAATCCCAGGGCGATTAGGATTCCCTATCCGGGTTCGTTGTGTGATCAGAGCGATCCACTTACTCCATGTGGCATCGGTGGCGTGATGTGTAGCAGGAACTCTCCCCTTGAACATCCAGCCCAGCACTGGTAGTCGGGGTGCCAGGAGGAGCTGCGCTTCAGTGCCGATCACTTCTGAGGCAGCTCGAAGTCCTTCATAAGCAGCCAGGATCTCTTTCTCAGTTGGTGTATAGCTGGCTTCAGATCCTTTGTATCCCCGACTCTAGAATCCCAGCGGTCGTCCTCGGGTCTCCCCAGGCACTTTCTGCCAGAGGCTCCAAGAAGGGCCATTCTTCCCGGCTGCAGTGTAGAGCACGTTCTTCACGTCCTGTCCTGTCCTTACTGGCCCAAGGGCTACCGCATGGGCAATCTCCTGTTCAAAGGCCTGTTGTTGTTCAGGCCCCCACTGGAAATCATTTTTCTTCCGTGTCACAAGGTAGAGAGGGCTTACAATTTGACTGTACTCGGGGATATGCATCCTCCAAAAGCCCACAGCGCCTAGGAAAGCCTGTGTTTCCTTCTTGCTGGTTGGTGGGGACATGGCTGCTATTTTGTTAATTACCTCCGTTGGAATTAGGCGACGTCCATCTTGCCACTTCACTCCTAAGAACTGAATTTCCTGAGCAGGTCCCTTGACCTTACTTCGTTTAATGGCAAAACCAGCTCTTAGGAGGATCTGGATTATCTTCTCTCCTTTCTCGAAGACTTCCCCCGCTGTGTTTCCCCATACAATGATGTCATCAATGTACTGTAGATGTTCTGGAGCCTCGCCCTTTTCCAGTGCAGTCTGGATCAGTCCATGGCAAATGCTGGGACTGTGTTTCCACCCCTGAGGCAGTCGATTCCAGGTGTACTGCACACCTCTCTAAGTGAAAGCAAATTGTGGCCTGCACTCCGCTGCCAAAGGAATGGAGAAGAAGGCGTTGGCAATGTCAATGGTGGCATACCACTTGGCTGCCTTGGACTCCAGCTCGTACTGGAGCTCCAGCATGTCCGGCACAGCAGCACTCAGGGGTGGTGTGACTTCATTGAGTCCACGGTAATCCACCGTCAGCCTCCACTCTCCGCTGGACTTACGCACTGGCCATATAGGGCTATTAAAGGGTGAGCGAGTCTTGCTGACCACCCCCTGGGTCTCCAGTTCACGGATCATCTTATGTATGGGAGTCACAGAGTCTCGGTCGGTGCGGTATTGCTGACAGTGCACTGTTGCTGTGGCTATCGGTACCAATTGTTCTTCAACCTTCAGCAGTCCCACAGCAGAGGGGTCCTCTGAGAGGCCAGGCAAGGTGTTCAACTGTCTAATTTCCTCTGCCTCCACAGTAGCTATGCCAAACGCCCAACGAAGTCCTTTTGGGTCTTTGAAATACTCACTCCTCAGGTAATCTATGCCAAGGATACACGGGGCCTCTGGACCAGTCACGATGGGGTGTCTGTGCCATTCCTTCCCAGTCAGGGTTACTTCAGCTTCCAGTACAGTCAGCTGTTGGGATCCCCCTGTCACCCCAGAAATAGAGATGGATTCTGCCCCTATGTATTTTGATGGCATCAAAGTACATTGTGCGCCGGTGTCAACTAAAGCCTTATATCTTTGTGGCTCTGATGTGCCAGGCCACCGAATCCACACTGTCCAATAGACTCGATTGTCCCTCTCCTCTACCTGGCTAGAGGCAGGGCACCCCTAGTCCTGGTCATGGTACTCGTTGCGCTCTTCTTGTAAGAATGACCTGGAAGTCCCTTCAAGAGGATCAGACATATCATCATTCCTGGGCCATCTGGAGTCTTGCCTATGAGAGACTGGAGCAGCATTCATCTTCAAAGAGTTCCTTGTGATACTTGTCCCTCTTTTCAATTCACGTACCCGGGCTGCTAAGGAAGGGGTGGGTTTCCCATCCCACTTCCTCATATCTTCTCCGTGCTCTTGGAGGTAAAACCATAGATTGCCATGTGGAGTGTACCCTCTCTCCTTAGCTGGGGGACGCTGGCTCCTGATAGCAGAGACCCTTGTTTGTCCTGGCGAGGTATGGAAGATCCCTTCCTTAATTTCTTCTCTTAGCCTCTGGTGTCCTTCTTCAATCTTCTCTTCCAGGCTTCGAACATGTTCAGCCAGTTTGGTCTCCACCGATGAGACGTGGGCTCGTAATGGGGCGGTGACAGTGTCTTCATAAATCCTGAGTTTGCTGACCAATGCACCAACCTTGTCCTCTCCCTCCCTCCATTGCAGCGTTGCTAGGTAGCGGGAATACATTTCTGGCCCGAGTCAAACTTCAACCACATCTGGGATGTGCACTGTACACCATCTGGACTTTTAGGAAATCTTTCGTCCTCTGAAAAGATTATCTCCAGTACAGCCAATTCTCTCAAGCACCGGATACCTTGTTCCATCGTGTTCCACTGTCCTTGCTGTACGTGGAGGTCCTCCTTGCAAAGGTATCTCTCCCTTACACTGGACAACAGTCGCCGCCAGAGGCTGAGAGTTTCCTGCCTCCTTCCAATCCCCTGATCAATGACGACATCTCGAGACAGGGATCCCAGTTGTCTTGCTTCACTTCCATCTAGAATTGTGTCGTTAGCGGCGGCATCCCAGATTCGGAGCAGCCAGGTCAGGATGGACTCGTTCGCCTGCCGTGTGAACTCTCTCCGAAGCTCACGTAGCTCACCCAGGGATAGGGACCGAGTGATTATTTCTGGCTCTGTCTCCTCCGGTGGATGTGAAGGTCCTGCCTCTTCGTCATCATTTGCTATGCGAACTGATTTGGTCTTCGATTTCCTTTTCTGGACAGGGGCGACTGCTATTGGTTTCTGTTGTCCTTCTGGCTCCTCGATAGTTTGTGTGGGCATGGTGCCAGTTGATTTATTTCTTACTCCCTCCGACTCAGCTGTAGTTTGTGTGGACGTGGTGCCAGTTGATTTGCTCCTTCTCTCCTCCCCCTGGCAGTGCTGTACCATGCAGTGCCCGGTAAGCAGTGGCCAGGGCCCAGCAGGTTGCTGTGAGCTGACCATCTCTGGAGCTGCCAGAGCATTTTTCCTTTACCAGTTTTATCATGCTGACAGGATCCTGCAGTTGTTCAGGGGTGAATTTCCAGATCATGGGAGGAGAAAACTTCTCCAAATACTGGCCGATGTCCTCCCACTTCCCGTGCCACTCAGCGTTATCCATTCCCAGGACAGGCGTCCAAACAGCCTCCCTAGAAGGCCCTGTTCTGACCCTAAGCATGGTGTAAACAGTACAGAGCAGACAGAGCAGCAGACAGAGCAACACTAACAATAACATTATGCCGTCCTTAGCATCAAAAGGAAAATCAATATTTTCAAAAACTGTTGTACCAGGTCTGAAGGGAAAGAAGGAGGTGAGAGGCTGGAAACCACCATTCCCCACTGTTCCCCCAAAGGGCTGGGTGCAATTTTTAATGAGGCCCCAGAGGTAGCAACCTAAACCAGGACAGGTAAACAGGACTGAATACACATTTACAGTGAAACTCATTGCTTCTGAGGTTATGATGACATAAACATAGTATACTAGTAAAGCAATTTGGATCCCTCTCCCTGGTCTTAAAGAGAGCATTAAAATAGGCAAATAGTTCCCCATTTGTGGAAATATGAACATGCTCAGATAAAACACCCACGTGAATGCACCAAACAACATGTTGATCGGGGAGTTTCTGTATCCAAATACACAGATGCTTAAAATGAAATTGTGATTCTGACTTCTCTCTCTCTGCCCCAACGTTTGGGTGCCAAAAAATGTGCTGGTTTAAAAGTTAACCAGCAAGGCAAAATGAACTCAATTTAAAAGAGAGATTTATAAGTCAGAATAACAATTTATTAAAATAATGCAATAAGTACAATTATACAGACAGACAATTGGTTTTAACCCACAAAACCCAAATGTACAAACCCAGCACCCTGGGGTATGAACAAAAAGTGGTGTACCTTGGCCCACCCCCCGAGTCCAAAGCAAAGGAGAGGTGATAAACCTGCTGGTGGGAGAGCTGCTGCAGTCTGGTCAGAAGTGGTGATTGCAGTCCAGTCGAGGGTGGTGGTCTCAGTCTGGTTGAAGACGGTGGTCTGCAATCTTCCTCTGGATCCCACGAGAGAGTCCCAAGGCTCTGAAACTCCCAGTTATATACTCTCCAGTTCAGGCGGGAGTGCTCAGTCCCTCCCTCAGAGTAGGGAATTCCATAAAAGGGCATGCGGATGCTCAGTCCCTCTTCCATATAAGGGTATCAGAGCGGGGAATTCCATATGAGGATATCAGAGCAGGGAATTCCATAGAAGGGTACAGGAACATCTTCCCACCTTGCAGACCTCTACTGACAGCAGTTTTTGGGAAATGGCATGGAGGCTATAGAATACACAGTTTTGGGTTACACCCATCCAGGGATGAATTGGTCCCAGCCGTTCTAACCAGGACACCTTTGTATGTTAAGGAAAGCATGTACTTATTGCTAAGCCTTCCAGGTCTCTTCAGTGTGGTCCACACCATGTATAGTGACAAGAAAGATTTCTAAGAAGCTTATTCAGAGGTCTGCCCTGAAGGTGGATAGTCATGAATGACATGGAATGTGGGAGAAAATTGGCCAGTTTGGCAGGAAGTTCTCCACTCCAATCACTTGGAAGTTCACCCCTATTAGGACCTTTATCAGGACCCTGATAAAGTGACAGAATAATTGCAAGGAGAATGCTGTGGCAATTCCATAGAGAAGCAATTTACTACAGTATACTGGGCTCTGACTACTATTTGTCAGACTCTGTGCTTGTCAGTGGACAGCACCTTCAGTGAGAGGAGAAGGAAAGCAAATCAACAGTGACCATGACCACTCAAACTGCAGCTGAACCAAAGAAACAATCTGTGCTAGTAGCAGTTGCCCCTATATAGAAGGAGAAATCCAAGACCAAATCAGTTTGCTAAGTGAAACCTGAAGAAGAAAAAGGGCCCTAAGAACAGGAGAAGGAGGCAGAGCCAGAGATAATCACCTGATCCCTGTCCCCTTGAGCTGCAAGATATGCGAAAATATTTTAGCTACCAGTTGAGAGAGAGCCCCTGGTGACCTGGCTGCTCCGATGCTGGGACGTCACAGCCAATGATATGAAACTAGGTGGTAGTGAAGCCAGGCAGTTGGGATCCCTGTCTCAGGATGTGGACATTGACAAGGGGATTAGGAAGAGGACAGCTCTGGAGGTGACTGTCAATTGTGAGTACTCTCTCAAGGATAATCTAGTAGTGTGCCCAAATAACAAGCAGTCCCCTGTAGATCCAGGTGAGGTCCAGCGTGCACAATCCATGTGGCAGAAGTTCCTGTGGAGTGTGCCCTTTTTGTGCACCAACTCATTGGCATTGATGTTAGTGAAAGAAGGAGAACAATGCGTCAGGTGACTACCCAGCTTTAGCAATATGAAGATAATCTCTTTTCCTCCTTACCAGCCTGCACCTTGTCTGTGGAAAGACTGTCCAAGACTGGGGGCAGATTGGAAAGACTCAAGCAAATTAGAGAGGAAATGTCTCATGCCCCACCAGTATGGACTGCAGTCTCTGCTCTTGAAAGCAAGCGCCCCCTGCATGAAATAACCTGTAGTGTTACCTGCATGACCAAGGAGACGACATGAGGAAGTGAGATGGAAAACGCACCTCTGCCCTAACAGCATGGGCACATGAGTTGAGAGGAAGAGCAACCACCACAGGAAGGCATAAATGCCACTCCAGTTTCAGTGGGCAAGTCCTCACACAGAATAAGAGGCCTGATTTTACCTCTAATTCTCTTGAAGGGATGTCCATTACTTATTTACAAGGAGTGAACAACAAGTACTATGAACAGAACTAGAACGGTCCTGCCTTCAGCCAGGTGGAGGAAAGGAATGGTTGGATCTATTGGACTGGCTCATCAGACCCACAAGAGTATAAGACTTTAGTTGACACTGGCAGATAATGTACCCTGATACCATCAAGATCTGTAGGGGCAAAATCCATCTCTGTTTCGGGGGTGACAGGGGAATCCCAACAGCTGACTGTACTGGAAGCTGAAGTGAGCCTGACTGGGAATGAATGGCAAAAACGCCTCCTTGTGACTGGCCCAGAGGCCCTGTGCAGCCTTGGCATAGATTATCTCAGGAGAGGGTATTTCAAGGATCAAAAAGGCATTGTTGGGCTTTTGGGATGGCTTCTGTGGAGACACAGGAAATTAGACAACAGAATACCTTTCTGGGTCTCTCAGGGAACCCTTCTGCTGAGGCACTGCTGAGGGCCAAAGAACTACAGGTACCAATCACTACCACAGCAGTGCACTGTCAACAATACTGCACCAACTGGGACTCTGTGACCCCCATCCATGAGATGACTCGTGAATTGAAAAGCCAGGGAGAGATCAGTAAGACTCACTCACTCTTTAATAGTCCCATATGGCCAGTGCGTAAGTCCAGTGGAGAGTGGAGACTGACAGTAGACTGTCGTTGCATGAAGGAAGTCACACCACCACTCAGTGCTGCTGTGTGAGACGTACTAGAACTTCAGTACAAGCTGGAGTCCAAGGCAGCAAAGTGGTGCCACCATCAACATTGTTAATGCGTTTTTCTCCATTCCTTTGGCATCAAGAGTGCAGGCCATTTTGCTTTTGCCTGGTGTGGTGTCCAGTACACTTGGAAACAACAGCCCCAGAGGTGGAAACACAGCCCCACTATTTGTTACGAACTGACCCAGACTGCACTGGAAAAGGGTGAGGTTCCAGAACACTTGCAATGCATTGATGACATCATTGTGTGGGGCAACACAGTAGAGGAAGTTTTTGAGAAAGGGGTAGAAGATAATTCAGATCCTCCTGAAGGCCAGTTTTGCCATAAAGCAAAGAGAGGTCAAGGGACCTGCCCAGGAAATTCAGATTTTAGGAGTAAAGCGGCAAGATGGATGTCATTAGACTCCAACAGATGTGGTCAACAAAACAGGAGCTATGTCCCCACCAAGCAGCAAAAAGGAAACACGGGCTTTCCTAGGCACTGTGTATTTATGGAGAGTGCATATTCCAGATTACAGTCAGATTGTAAGCCCTCTCTATCATGTGACCCACAAGAAGGTAATCTCAAGTGTGGTGTCATAGTTTGAGATTGCCTCCCCTGGAAGCTGGGGGACCTAGAGGTGATTGGGTGCCAGGGCAGTTTCCCCTGGAGAGTCAATCACCGCCCGTCTCGTTTGCTCCTGCTGAAAAATCATGTATGCACAACCGGCGGAAGTTGTTGGCAATCAGTCTGTCTGGCTGCTGTCGTGTCTACTGCTGTGTGTGTGTGTGGGTGAGAGAAGGCCCGGGGGTGGCAGGGCCTCCTTCTTCCCCCTCCGGGGGGGGGAGGGGGGCCCTGCAGCCCCACAACTCTGCCTAAGCCAGGGTTGGAGGCAGCTTTGGAGTGAGTGTGTTTGTTGTGAGGAGAGAGACTCACAACATAAGGTAAGCGGGAGAGAGAGAGAGGCAGGCCTTGCAGCCAGGCCGTCTTCCCCCCCCCTCCCTTTTGCAGTTAGGCTGTGGAGGGGGCTTCTTCTTTCCCTCTCACTGTAAAGTGGAGGAGAGGCTCAGCATTGGAGCAGAGCCAAAGTGGACAGGCTAAATGCAGCCTGGTGCCAGGGAGATAACCCCAGGCGAAATTGGAGACGGACCAGAGAAAGGCCCAGAGGATGTCCTCACAGTGATTTAAACGCAAGACAGCGGAAAACTCGGAGGAGGAATGAAGATTCCAGGACATGTATGTATGATAAGCTGAACTGCAGCAGCACAGAACCAAGGTATGAGAGAGAGAGAATCATACAGCAGAGATGGCACAGAACCAAGGAGAAAGGACTCAGAGCTATCTTCTTGGACTTCGTGAGGAAGAAAGGACTTCAGCAAACAGCTGGAGGTTCGTGGGGGGAGTGTTCAGGTTCCCCGAACACTCCCATGAGAGAAAGACTGGTTAGCTATCAGCCCTGAAGGGCTTTTCCTGGACTGAATTGAAGGAAAAGCTTAAAAGGACTGATAGAAGTGTATAATATTATAGATATAGTTGCTTTTAGCTTGTACGGTATTTATTGTGTAGAATAAATGTATATATACTTCCCCTTTCCCCTATAGAAGCCTCTTACCTGAAAGTTTCTCTTCGGTGTTTGAAATAAATTGTGGGAAGGGGTGGGGAAGCCTGGAAATTAGATTTTTGATTTTTGTGGTGGTTCAAACCACCACATGTGGTCCTGAACAAAACCAAGATTTTGAATTAATTGAACTAGAGATTGCTCTTGCAGAAGACCTTGGATCAGTTAGGACAGGACAAGATGTGAAAAATGTCCTCTACGCTGCAGCTGGGAAGAACGGTTCTTCCTGGAGTCTCTGGCAAAAAGTACCCAGGGAGGCCCAAGGACAACCTCTGGGGTTCTGGGATTGGGGATACAAAGGATCTGAGACCTGTTACATCCCAACTGAAGAAGAAATACTGGCAGCTTATGAAGGGTTTTGAGCTGCGTCATAAGTGATTGGCACCAAAGCACAGCTCCTCCTGGCACCCCAACTGCCACTGTTGGGCTGGATGTTCAAATGGAAAGTCCCTTCCACACAACATGTCACTGATGCTACGTGGAGTAAGTGGATCGCAATAATCATGCAGTGAGCTCAAATAGCAAACCCCAGTCGCTCAGGGATCTTGGAAGTCATCAGAAACTGGCCCAAAAGCAAAAATTTCAGGGTAGTATCAGAAGAGGAGGAGAAGAAGGTGACACGTGCTGAGGAGGCCCCACCGTGTAATCAGCTCTCTTTACTGGCAATTCCTGCTATATTGTAGAGATACATCAAAAATGGAATTTTTGATGCTCTATGGAGTCTTACACAGTGAGTCACAGAAGCTGTTGAGGGACAAGGAGCATCAAGTCAGGTTGCAGAGCTTAAAGCTGTCCAGTTGGCTTTAGATACCACTTAACAAGAGAAATGGGTAGTGTTTTATCTCTACACCAACTCGTGGATGGTAGCAAATGCTCTGTGGGGATGGAAAAAGATGAATTAGCAGCGCAGGGGGAAACCCATCTGGGCTGCTGAATTGTGGCAAGGCATCGCTGCCTGGGTAGAGAAGTTGGCTGTAAAATATGTCATGTAGATGCACTCCAAGAGTTGGGCTACTGAAGAACATCACAACAATGGACAGGTGGATCAGGCCGCCAAAACTAAAGTGTCTCCGGTGGATCTGGACTGGTAACATAAGGGTGAATTATTTCTGGCTTGTTTGGCCCAGGACACCTCAGGTCATCAGGGAAGAGATGCAATGGACAGATGGGCTTGTGACACTATTTCCCAGGTTTTCCATGACTCCGAAACATGTACTGCACTCAAGCAGGCCAAGTGGGTTAAGCCTCTGGGGTATGATGAACAATGGTCAGAATATAAATATGATGAGGCCTGGCAGATTGATTGCATCACACTTCTGCAAACCCGCAAAGGCAAGCAGTACATGCTTACAATGGTAAAAGTATCCACTGGTGGCTGGAGACATTCCCTGTGCCTCACACCACTGCCAGGAGCCTTGAAAAGCAGGTTCTGTGGCAACATGGCACCCCAGAAAGAATTGAGCTGGACAGCTAGATTCATTTCAAAAATAGCCTCATAGACACCTGGGCCAGAGAACATGGAATTGGGTGGGTATATCATATTCCCTATCATGTAGTCACCTCTGGGAAAATTGAATGGTACAATGGACTGTTAAAAACCACATTGAAAACAATGAGACCTTCAAGCACTGGGATCTGTGTTTAGCAAAGGCCACCTGGTTAGATAACACTGGAGACTCTACCAATAGAGCTGGCCCTGCCCAATCAAAACCTCCACATACCATAGAAGGGGATTAAGTCCCCATGGTGCACTTGAGGAATGTGTTAGGGAAACCTGCCTCAAGCAAAGACAAACCTATCTGTGGGATTGGTTTTGCTCAAGGACTTGAGTGCACTTGGTGGGTTATACAGAGAGATGGGGAGACATGATGTGTACCTCAAGGGGATTTGATTTTTGGGTGAGAATAGTCTGTAATTTTCAATTCTGTAATACTGGTTGCTGAATGACACTGCCGCTGGATGCCATAACCATGGACAATGAGTATGGACTGCTCCAGATATACCAGTCGTTAGCTCCTGATCCAGCTTACAACCTCCTGACAACACACCAGCCCTCCTGGAAGCCTCAGAAGACATCTAGGATGGATAGAACCCACAGTCATGGACTAAATAAAGTCAACAGACACCTTGGAGGAACAGCAGTTCACTATGGAAATGATATCTCTGCTTGTGTATATATGTATATAAATGTATATAGTTGGAAGGTGTAGGCTCTGGGATAATGTCCTGGTTCTGGGCAGGACAGGGTGAATTTTTGCAGCAACCGGGAGGAGGCATGTCTGGGACACGAGGCTGTTTTATACCACCTCACATCACTGTGAGGGGCAGGGGAATGGGACTGTGTTCCATGGGGAAGGAGTTCCTTCCAGTCAAGCAAACATGGTTGAGGGAGACATCTGGTATTGTGTTGGGGGGAAGCGGGAGTGTTCCATCTGAATCATTACTCTTCTTATACCCTCTATTCATTAATATTGTTGCTATTACTGTTCATTTCCTTATTAGTGTTTCCAGTAAATTGTTCTTATCTCAACCCATGATCTTTGCATTTGCAATTTTCCAATTCTCCTCTCATCCTGCCACAGCAAGGAGGGGAGGGGAAAACGGGGGAGCAAGAGCATCAGTGTGGTTTGGAGAGTCTTAGTGAGAGCATTGAATTGGGGAGTACCATTCCTAAAGCATGACAAATTATTACTTAAGGGACCCGTAAAAGATAACCTATTAAAACAAATTGAGTTTCATATATTATTAATTCATATAGTGGGACGTGATTGTAAGAAGTGCACTTTTATACATATGACCTTGAAATTAATAAAACAACTTTTTTAATTTCCATTTTAAATGTAGAATGCAATTAACAGCACATCATCAGTGTTGAAGACAGAAGAGAAGAAAGTATTAAACATCTCTACCTTTTCTATGCCCCTTTTTATGAGACTCTTCTTACTATATAATAGACCAATGTTATTTCTGTGCAGTGCCTTTTGCTATTGACATATTAAAAAAAGATTTTGATTTTCTCCACAATATTGGCCAACTTTAACTCTAATTGAGCTTTGGCCACATGAATTTTCTCTGTAGGATCTCTTTATTCCTCCCATGTCATTTGACC
Source organism: Neopelma chrysocephalum (assembly GCF_003984885.1). Classification (NCBI taxonomy): domain Eukaryota; kingdom Metazoa; phylum Chordata; class Aves; order Passeriformes; family Pipridae; genus Neopelma; species Neopelma chrysocephalum. The sequence continues at coordinate 168,861 of NW_020924883.1, read as the reverse complement.
TTGCTTCCACTGGCCATACACTGTCTTTCTTTGCCTTTGCTCTGGAAGAAGATCCCTGCTCAGTCAAGCCGACCTTCTACCTTGTCTACTTGACTTCTGATATTTGGAATCGCCTGCTCGTGTTCTGTTAGGCAGTGGTGCTTAAAAAGTGACCAGCACTGATGGACACCAGCACCTTCAAAAGCGTTTTCCCAGGGAATCTTACTGACTACTTCCTTGAGCAGCCTGAATCTGATTTCCTCATATCCAGGACTGAAGTTTTGATGGCACTCTCCTGTTATCAGAGATTGCTGCATGGTTTCTGTGGCCAGAATGGTCACCTATTGCCACTTAAATCAAGAACCCCTCTTTTTTGACAAATCAAATCAAAGCAACAAATCAAGGAAGGCAGCTTTTCTAGTCGTCTCTCTTAGTACCTGTACCATGAAGTTATCATACAGGTATTTTAGAAATCTTTTGGACCTGTTTATATGAGCTGTATGGTATTCCCAGTTAACATCTGGGAACTGAAGTCCCCCATAAGGACAAGGGCAGTCGATTTGGAGATGCCCCTTAGTTCCTTAAAGATTTAACTCATCACTGTCATCATACTGGGTGGATGGCTTATGGTAGACCTCCACAATCACATCAACTTTGTTTGTCCCTTAGTCCTTATACCAAGGCTCTCAAATGTGCCATTTCCAGCTGCAGACGCCATACATTCCAGCCCTTCCATTACATACACTACCACTACCCTGTCTTGCCTGCCCTGCCTTATCCCCCCTCCAGAACCTGTAACCATCCACCGTGGTACTTCAGTCACAGAACTCATCCCACAAGGTTTTGCTTATGCCGATGATGTAATTTCTCTCGGACTGGGTCAAAGCTTCTGTCTCCTCTTGCTTGTTTCTCATGCAGGATACGTTGGTGCTAGGAACATTTCAAGTGCAGTTCATTGTAGCCAACACATTGGGAAGCAGACTGAAGGATCTCACTAGCACTAAGTCCCTCAAATTTTGGTGTTCTGTTGCATTATCATTGGCAAGCCTGATTTTGTCCCCTTCCGCCTTCCAATCTGGTTTAAAGCTCTATCAATCAGCCCTGCTAACTTCAGTGCAAAAAAGAAAACAGCATCCCATCAGGTGTCAGTAGAAGTGGTGTTACACACTGTACTTAGCCCTGGGGTGACTAGCGTGTTTGATGATACAGTGAAAATCTAACCCTCTCGACAGGGCTCACTGGAAGTAGCTATCGAAGTAGCAGGTATCCCTGTACTTGGAACCAAGGAGATGTTTGAGCTGTTTCTGCCATTCTTCTTCAGAAACTCTCCCTCCTCCAGGTGTGGCTTCTATCTGTCCACTTTCTCTACTGAAAAACCTTCCTCCCATCACTGCTTCTCAAACTTGGTACCCAAGAGGGATTTCTTGGAAATGCGATCTCCCTCTGGGAAGCTGCAGCTTGGCCACATGCCTTCCACCAGGCAGGGAATGATTTATTAATAAATTATCTGCACTGAGCTGATGTCTGCAGGTATTTCTACATTTCCAGAGTATAGTCGTATGTGCTTTGGTATTTGAGTGATAACACCTCAAAACTTATATTGACACCGAACAAAATCATAATGAGAAGAAGGGATGTTTGGGAATTGGGTCTTGTAAAGAATTTTTAAGACAGACATTTTCCTTTAAATATTAATGCATTTTTAAAAGACACTACTTCAAACACAGAGCTATTTACTGAAGCTATTTACTTCAGGCTTTTCAAAATAATTCAGCAAATGGATAAGACACTGGTTTATCAATTAAAGTCAAATAGGCTTTCTTCAAAGGAAGAAGAATTAGGCTTTAAAATTAGTCTTCATATGAAAAATAAACTTCAAATTTAGTCTTGAAAAATGTTCTGGTCAAGTTTGGCGACCAAATAATGAATTGTGACAGATTAATAGGAAATTAGTTCAGATATACATATAATTGTGAAACCTTTATCCAGCATTAGTATTTATCAGTATACAACTTGTCGCTTTGATTTTGTGAATAAAGATTACACTTTTCTCATAGATTATGTGTATCTTACTTGTCTAATAAATGAAATTATCTTCTTTGAAATTCTAACAGTTTAGCATTGCTTAATTTTTTTTGTTTCCTCTTTTTTTTTTCTAGGCCTGTTTGTTATTTTTCTTGTTTTATATTAATCTATTCCAAACAACTTATCTTAGTGTTTCCCATTTAAGTGTCTCAAAAAGATAGCGAGAAGAAGTTACGCTAATAATAACGAAATAAGGAGTCACTCTACCCAAAACAAGCTCTACCAGGGGAAAGCAACACTGATTTTTGTCTGTTAAATGAGCATCACCTTTATTTCAAACACACCTGTGTTCTCCAGATGTGTGTGTAAGCAGTCTGTCAATCAGCACCAGCAGAAGAGTGCCTGTGTACACAACTGACCTCTGTTAGCCTTCTCTAAAGCTTGCTATGTTGTTATTTTTTTTTTGCTTTGACTTTTTAAACTTCTTTCTTTATGGGTACCGAAGCCTTATATTATCTTTATATCTTTGTCTCATCAACTCCCCATCTCTTTTCCTGTCTGGTCTGAAACTCTGTATCTCCTCTCCACAGCACATCTCTAAAGTTCCCTGCCTGCTCCTTCTTGCTTGTGTCACATTTCTGCAATGGAGCTGCTTAACTGCACAAGGGTGAGGGCATGATTTACTGGTAGAAAACACACTATGAAATCCATGTTGCCACAAAAATCACAAAAAGCAGGGACTGCTTTCCTGCCATGGGGACCTTATGGATGACCACTGTCACCTGGTAGAGAGCATGGATCAGGGGTGGGCAAGGCATACCACTGGGGCTTTGCACAGTGGGGAAGGGACTGAGCAAACACTGGAGATTTTGTGTTTTCCTTCAGCAGCTTCTTGAGATTGTACACTTGCAGTCCAGCTCTGCTTCCAGACCCATAGTATACCTCTACAGGTGAAGGATGCTTCAGATATTTTTTCTGCTTCCAGAAAGACAACAGGCTTGCAGAGTTGGCCCAAGGCACAACCAAGACATGCCTATACAGAAGCTTTGAGCATACCTGGCATATAGCCAGTCTTCTAAACAACAGTGTGGACATTGGTGCAATCTCATCTTCCTTGGGGAAGAGTGTGCCCGCTGGAGGTTGGGTGGAGATACACATACTAGCAATACAAGTGGTTGTGGGCGAATGCTGGACAAACATTTTGTCTAAATATAAGATGTGGTTCAAAATCAAGAACTGATATCTAAGACTCCTCTCTGTTGCTGTGAATTATGTATCATCACTGTATGTCTTTATTACAAAGTGTATGTGTTTCCAGTAGGCATGAAGAATTTAATGTGATTGTGGTAATGATGTTAAAATGTGTTCAGAGGAATACTGTAACATAGGTATAAATTGCTATAAGGGGTTGAGTAGTGCAAGACATTGTGGATAGTTGTGCATTTAGCATCTAAGAATAAGCAAAGTCAAAGCCTTCAATCCCAATGGTTTATGCTTACTTGGAAAAATGTTTGTCTGACTGCAGGCATGGAACCCGTTGTGCTGGAGAAGTGGCAGCCACGGCAAACAACTCACACTGCACAGTAGGAATCGCCTTTAATGCCAAGATTGGAGGTATGTGAAACAATCTCCCACCAAAACCAAAAAAAGTAACCAAAGAGCCATTTGTGATAAATGGTGCATTCAGACCCTTCTCAACAAGAGAAGGAGATTTGTATGGACAACAAACCTAGCTGTGTTAGCAAGTAAAGCTCATCTGTGGAGTGGTTGTTCAGTATCAGTACTGAAGGAGTTTGTGTGCAGTGGCCCTTCTGCAGTGCCCTCTGGAACACTGCCTCTCAGTACAAACCAAAAAATAGAAAGGTGAGGCTTTTGATGGAAACACAAACCCCAGAATTAGGACATTTGGGTTTTCTCACATATTCAGAGCTCTAAGCGGTGAACTTTGACAAACCATGAGTAAATGCACACATCAGGAATATTGCCTTGCATATTGTTCCCAAAAGACCACTGTCAAAACATAATGCATTATTGTGTTGTTTGGCTGTGGTTGGAGAGAATGTTCTTTTGATCCCTCTATATGATCAGATTATTGCCTAGAAAATAAGATTCAGTCGCCCATTTTTGTTCATTCAGCCAAGAGTTTCAAGAGGTTTCTGTGAATTCATAGTCATTGGCTGCTCAGTGAAGATCTTTAGTTTAGTTTGTGGTGATGATTATCAAGATGTCATCTACATGTCTCCTAGGATGTAGCCTCTCTGTGACAGGTTGTAACACTTCTAGTGAAGTTTTACCCTGAGCTTTAGATGAAGTCATGGGATTGGTATATTGGCTTTCCGTAGAAAGACCTGTAGCTCAAACTCATTAATTGTTGATTTTTGAAATAGAGCCTAAAATAGAGCCCATCTGTGAAAACAGAAGCATGTTTACCTATATATACACCAGAGAACAGTTCAAAAATATGAGCCGGCAGAGTTGAGGCCATGTTTCCGCAAGTAATAATACTGCATCTGTTCTCTACTAGATCAGTACAAGTTTGATCCAAATCAAATGTGAGCACATCTGCATTTTAAATTAGCCAAAGCACACATCAACATCTTCATGTCAGCTTTCTGTTTTCCTGCTGGCTTCAAGAGGGTAGACAATACCTGATCCAGCATAAGTGTCGTGGGTTGACCTTGGCCGGATTCTAGGCACCTACTAAAGTCGCTCTGAGCTGAGAGAGGTCACACAGGCAAAACAAACTCAACTTGGGGTTAATACTAAAATTTATTTCTAATAGGATAAGATCTAAAGAGTGAGAAATAAAACAGTCTTAAACACACTTTCCACCTACCCCTCCTTCCTTCCGTGTTCTCCCTCCTCCCCCTGCAGTGGGGCAGGGAGACAAGTCCACCCCTTGGGCAACAGGTCTTCCAGATCTGCTGTCCTGTAGGTCACTCTTCCATGGGCTGCGGGGGGACAGCCTGTTTCACCATGGTCCTCACCACAGGTTACAGGAGGGCCACAGGTCTGAGTCCTTCCCCTGCTCTGTGGGGTCCCTCCCATGAGTAACAGTCCTTGGTGGACCTCTCCAATGTGGGTCCATCCCTCAGGCAGTAGTTTTTCCATATCTACTGCCCCAAGAGTCACTTCTCCATCCTTCATAGGATGCGGTCCTTCATAGGGTGAGCTGTACAGTTGTAGATCCCCCACAGGGCCACGAGTCCTACCCGGGAATAACCTGCTCTGGCATGGATTTTCCTCTCCATGGGCCACAAGTCTCTTGAAGGAGTCTGCTCCATCCTGGGCCTTCCACAGGGGGTAACAGCCTTCTTCTATGTATCCATCTGCTCCAGCATGGGCTTAGCTGCACCGTGGCAGGCCACCCCAGCCCAACCCGGCTTGACTTGCCCGGGGAGGGAAAGGGAGGCCAGTGGCCACTGGCAGGGGCCTCTTTGCCACCCTGGCCACTTTGGCACCCCCTCCACCCCCCCTCGCAGTTCACCTTGGAGGCTTTGGCGCTCAGGGTGCTGTTCGGCTCCTTGGGCAGGGTGGGCTCCAGCATGGGCTGCTCGCAGGGCGGGCCCAGGAGCTGCGTAGCTGCTCTCCATGGGGCCACATGTCCTGGGCCTGGCCCCGACCGCCCCTTCACAGGGGCCGCTGGTGCCTGCTGCGGGCTAGGTACCAAGAGGCCTGGGCTGGGCTGCCACTGCCTTCCCGGCAACCCTCCCTTGCCCCCGCTGCGGGGGAGGCAGCGGAGCCACTCAGGAGCTTTGGTCAGCTCTCCCCTGGCTCGAAAAATTCTTCTGCTCAACAGCTTGTTCTTAAATATGTTATCACAGAGGCGTGATTATTGGCTCTCCCTTGGCCAGGAGCAGGAAGTCCCTCCTGTAGCCAGCTATCCTTGGGGAGAAGACTTCTGGCAGCTTCTAACCAAAGCCACCCTATGTAGCCACCCCCACTGCCAAAACCCCAGCCACCTCAACCCATGACAATAAGGGTAGAGTGACGCAGGAAGAAAAATTCCTCTCGGGTGGAGAGCCTGCCTGCACAAAACTACCCTGTCAGAATGATTTAGAAAATCAGAACTGGTCAAGTGAGTGAGTTTATGACAGATGAACAGGTTGTCTCATGTGGACATGGCATTTAGCCATGTACCAGCAGCTATGAAATCAGATTTGTTGAGTTGTCAAACCAGAATCAGAAGAGAGTTAGTGCACTGATAGCGATAAGGGATGGCTTCTGGAGAAGTTTTATTTGTGAATAGTCACACAACTTGCAACAGCTTGGGCATGGCCTTGACATTAAGCTTCCTCTTCCACTAGTTGAATTTACTTAAGAGTTTTGCTGCTGCTGACCTATATTTGGAATGCCTCAGAAAAGCCATAAGCTACACATTTGAATGTGCAATGGCTGTGTTCCCTTTCCACAGGCCACATAAATTGTGAAAATATTGAATCATATCATGCTGAACTAGTATTCAGCTTGCTTGTTTCCCAGGGATTTAAAGACCCTCCTGGAGCTTTCTTGAAGAAGAAACTAGAGTTGAGGTAAAGCAATTACATTGTCCTTGCATAGAGGAGCACCTGCTGACAGGCTGTGATGTTGAATTTGCTCCATCAAGATAAGTATTTTTTACTTCAAACCAAAAAGCATCTCTGGACACATAAGGGATCCAAAGGAGATAAAGCAAAAGGGAAAAAAGTCTGTTCCATCAAATGCTGGCAGCTGAACAAATCCAATTAATGATCTTTATGATCAGAAGTTGTTAACAAGACACCCATCAATAATGTTCCCTTTTTTTCCTAAATGTGTTTGTACTCCTTTTCTCATTTCTGAACATTTAAGAACTTCTGACAACAAATAGGTAAAAAACAAGATCCTTAGAAAGTCTAAGCTTTCTCTTACAATGGTGTGAGGATGTAATCTGCAGAAAAGAGAATTTGAGTAAAATTACAATCTGGACCTTCAGTTTTTTACAAGTTGCTTATAAAAAATTGTGAAAGATTTTGCTTAGCTAAGCTGCAGTCCCCCTTACTACAAGACAAACCAGTGCACTAAAGGGATAGATCATTTTTTTAAAGTTATTCTCTGCAGTAATCACACAAAACAAGTTACCATGTACAGAGCTTGTGAGACTTTTTATAGAAAAGATTGGTTAGCATGCTATTATTGTTGCAAACTGATTGTGGAAATTGCAAAGCATCTGTGGGGATTTGGGTGCTTGGCTACCTGGCTGGGCTCAAGTCCTGATGGGAAAACAGTTACAATGAATTATGGCACAAGATGTATATTGTCATCAGTTGATGAGGAATTAGTTTAGCTGTTTCTTTAAGTTTAAGGCAGATGCTGATTAAAAACAAGCATTTTAAAAGAAAACTTGCTTTCAGCTCAGTTTTGTGTGTTTTCTGTGATTCATTGAAATTTTGTTCTGAGTTAAATGCCACTTATAATTTGGGAATTACTGCAAATGCTAGGAAAAGTTTGCGGGTCTCTAAAGTCTTAGGCAGAACAGTCTGCAAACGCAGTCTTTTAATTGCCTTCTGGACAGCTTTTGTTGCCCTATCACCACATGCCAAATGCAGTATGAAAGTTTTGTGATCAGCAGAAGTACTACAGACATTGGGAAGAGGGAGGGAAGGAAGGAGGGAGGGAGGAAGGAAGGAAGAAAGGAAGGAAGGAAGGAAGATTATTTTCATTGTAAATAGCCAGTGAGATGTCTGTTATTCAAAGTCATCTTTCACAGAATCACAAAATCATTTAGGGTGGAAAAGAGCTCTTAAGATCACTGAGTCCAACCTTTGACTGATCACCACCTTGTCAACTCAACCACAGCACTTAGTGCCTCATCTAGTCATTTCTGGTGCAGCTTGAGGCTGTGTCCTCTCATCCTGTCACTAGTTGCCTGATAGAAGAAGGCAACCCTTACCTTGCTACAGCCTCCTTTCAGACAATAGTAGAGAGTGATAAGGTCTCCCCTGAGCCTCCTTTTATCCAGACTAAACACCCGCAGCTCCCTCAGTCATTCCTTGTATGACTTACTCTCTAGGCCCATCACCAGCTTTGTTGTCCATTTCTGGACATGCTCTAGCATCTCAATATCTTTCTTGAAGTGAAGGGCCCAGGACTGGACACAGAACTTGAGATGCAGCCTCACCAGTGCCCAGTACAAAAGTACAATCACTTCCCTAGTCCTTCTGGCCACACATTCTTGATACAAGCCAGGATGCCATTGGCCTTCTTGGCCACCTGGCTGCACTGCTGGCTCATTTTTAGCTGGCTGTTGACCAGCACATCCAGGTCCTTTTTCCTAGGCTGCTTTCCAGCCACTCTTCCGCAGCCTGTAGCAGTGCCTGGAGTTGTTGTGACCCAAGGGCAGGACCTGGCACTTGGCCTTGTTGAACCTCACACAGTTGATCTTGGCCAATGGCTTTGGTGTGTCTGTCTGTTGTTGGCCAGAGAGAACAACACATAAGTCACAGCCTTGTCGCTGTTGGTTTAGAGTAGACTGCTTCACCATCAGCAAAAAAATTCTGGTGTGAATTAATTCAGGTGCCAGTGGCAGAATTTGGAATTACTGTTCACCAGTTGTATATAGCATTTAGACTTGCTACACAGTTACAGAGCCATAAAGGAGAGTTTTATTTTCCTTCTTTCAAAACCAGTGTACTTTTATTGTCTTTATTTAGAACTGATTTTTTAATTATTAATATTTTAATGTGCTTTAAAGAAATTGAGAACACAACTTCCACCCAGCATTAATTTTCTTAGATTTTGCTGAGGTAGAAAAAAAACAACACTAGAATCCTAGAGCTGGCTTAATGACTCTTTTTTATAAAGTCCGTAGTGTGATCACAGTTTGTAAAAGTTTATTATCTCACAAAACATAAAGAAGGACCAAAATATTTCAACCTTTTTATATTTTTTTCATCGAGAGATATTTTTCCCTGAAAAATATATATCCAAACAGATTTTTTGCTTCTTTTCTCTAACAACAGTAGAAATCCTTATAATCATTCATTACAATGTTATACACAACAATTTTCCCCAGGGGAAAAGAAGAAACATTCTGAGTTGGTCAGTCCTGTTCATTGTATCTTTTGTTCTGAAGGTGTACGGATGCTGGACGGAGATGTGACAGATATGGTAGAAGCAAAGTCTCTAAGCCTTAATCCCCAGCACATCCACATTTACAGTGCCAGCTGGGGGCCTGATGACGATGGTAAGACTGTGGATGGTCCTGCTTCTCTAGCACGTCAGGCCTTTGAGAATGGCATCAGAATGGTAAGTTCGCATCGAAGTGCATCTCCTGGATCTGCTCTCATGTGCAAGTATAAGGGTACTTGTGCCCAGTACGTGCAAGTGCACAGCATAGGGAAAAGGAAAGGATTCTGAAGGAAAGAAGAAAACTTCCTTTGCATAAAACTAAAAATGCATTTTCCTTTGATAGTGACCTGATAGTCAGTCCTGAAGTATCAGCTCTGTTCATTTTCAGCTGAAATACGTCATCGTCAGTGTCCTTAAAACTACTCTGAGGTAGTGTTGTAATTCTACAAGAAATAAGATGACTGAAAAATGCTACTTCGCACAGCAGTGTGAGCTCATCAAATATGAGTTGTAAGGAAATTCTAAAGCAAAAACTTTGACTGCTTTTCTTTCTGTCTTCCTTCCTTTCTTTCATTGATTTGTTTCACTTGATTTCTTAGTATAAGAAGTTGAGGTCTAAAGAAAGTCTACAGCCATGTTTCTTTTAGTGTTTTTGTCTGGTCTCAGAGAATTCGCAATACTGTGATTAAGGGGACACTAATGGAAGTGCAGGAGGCAGGAGAACTTGTCCAAAAAAGTTTTATGTTTAAACATGTTTATGTGTTAGTTTAAATGTCATATTTCCTGTAGGGAAGACAACTGTGAAAAGTTCAACCTGAATTTCTGTACTCAGCCATTTCCTTATTGAAATCTCAAAGCACTCAAACTGGGAATAAATATGATATAAATCAAGAATGTGGAATAATTTTTTAAAAACATGGATCTTGCCTAAAAACATTATTGTTCCATTGTTATTATTAGCAGTAATATTAGAAGATACCCTACAGAACCCAGATGAATTTAATTTTACCATTGTTCTATACTGTACTGGTCTAGAGTGAAAACACAGTATTTAATTTTAAAATTCAGAGGTAGTCTTTTTCTGATAACAGTGTGGAAAAAGTATGCTATATTTTTTTGAGAAATAGTAGAAGTCATATTTGATGCAAATCAAATTATTATTTTTGCAATTTATTTTCTATTTCATTTTTTCAGCATCTTATTCTGCCTGTAGGTGCCCATGAAGAGTTGAGTAGACCTAAATATTTCCATATTTGGATATTTTGTCTGGCTCTGACTACAAATGCTTTTTCATTTCTACTCAAGAAATAGAAGTTCTTTTTAAAACTTACATGAAAATATACTGATAAGAAATGCAAAACATTTAAGGTTACTCTCTAGTTTTCATCTCTTAAAATATGATATAGGCTGAAAGATTGTAAATATATGTTGCAATTACCACCTTCCCTAATAGGCTGTTTCCAGACGGAAAATTACTTCAAGATGAACCTGTTCTCTCTCTTTTTAATAAAACTGTGCCTTCCCATGTTCAGGCAAAGGTGTTTTTTCTATATTTCATTTCACTGTCAGAAGCTGTGTCATTTTAAAAGATGTGGCAAATGGAAGAAGAAAAGATTAGTTTTCTTTTTTGGGAGAAGAAAAGATTAATTTCCTTTTTAACAAAATATTCATAAAATGAGATCATTGTTCAAGGTTGTGACTAGATACTCAGCCAAACATAGATTTCCCTAAGCAGTCACAGTAATTGTGCAATAATAATAGGGAGACAATTATGCTTATTATGTTGTGTCCAGATCTTGACTTCCCTTTTTCAGAAATATTGAACTGAATATACTGAGCATCTAGGGTAGCATCTGTGGTGTAAATTAAAATAAGATCAGTACAGGAAACTTTGACAAAACCTTCTTTCTGACCTACAGGAAGTTTCAAGATCAGTATTCTTAATTTGTTATGCATATACATGTACAACTGTATATCACATTTTTAAAATGGAACAGCAGAGGGAATTATCAAGAATTTTTAAAAGCATCTGAAAAGTAAATTATGCCATCTGGTTTAATTAGGAAAATCAAAGGTAGTGCTGAATAATAGCTTTGAATAAAGTATAAGTGAATTAAATTATTATTTTTAATTTATTATAGTCATTAAGTAAAAATGAAATGGATGCAAGAGCCACTGTTTTTTGTTGAGTTTGGTGAGAGACTAGGATCCATTTAAAAAATGTCTGGTTTATCTTAAGCGCATATTATTCCAATTAACAGCTCATACAGAGTGTTTTATAAGTATTATTATTTTGAAATCTGCTGAGCTATTATGATTACTCCTTCCAAATCCTGCAGATAATAACAAAGATGACTGCATAGTTTTTCTATAGAGTTACACTGAGATAATATATGCCTTGAATTGAAATAGAAAAATCTATTTAAAGAAAGGCTACTGAGGGTAAATGAATCTATTAGATGACAACCTAACCCATAAGTTAAATATGCTTTAAAAATTCTGCCCAGGATCAAGGTAAAGGAAGAGGAAACCAGTTTTTAAACCTTTCTCAAGTACCATGATTTTCTGTCATCTCTAAGGGTATTTTGTTTAATTCTATTAAATTTGCATACTTGAGTTCAAAGGGAGAGCTTAGAGACTCCACTATCAAACAATTTCTATGCAAATACAAAACTCCCTTTATATCATGCTTTCTGTTGACTAGGTCCTTTCTTGAAAATAGTATAGCCATAAGGGTGGAAAATTCTCAAGGCTTGTGTTTTCAATACCAGTGTATTAGAAATATTGGACCTAATAATCTTAAGAAAAAATCCATTGTAATCATGCAGAACATGCCTGAAAAAATATCTGACAAAGGGTGGTCTATCCAGAATTAATATATTGAATATCACATTTCACCCTGTGTTCAGGAACAAACAGGCTTAGCATTGCGAAACATGATTATGGTTAAATCATGTAGTAATACTGTGCTGAGTCTGGGACAAAAGAGAGAACACAAAAACCTTTCCTTGATTCAGAAAGATAAAATCTTAAGTACCATTAGATTTTAAGATGCCTGTTTGTATCTCTCACAGTCTATAAGTACAATGCTATATGCACTTGAGGGACTTGGTCTTGCTGATTCATGGCTCTGCAGTGCAGCATTCAGGCTGGTTCATTTGTATTCATACAAATAAGCCTGTTATTCTGGGATAAGTGTCAACATCACTTGGAGAGGAATGCATTTCAGATATTCAGACTTGTTCTCTCACTGCTGTTTGGCAAAGACCTTATAGTCAAGTTTCTGGACGTGTGACCCCTGTGGATGTTCTATGTTGCAGGGTTTCAAAAATCTAATAGGTCACCTCTCGAAACGTCTCACCAACTGCATGCTTGTTCATTCTGTAGTACCCGTAAGAAAGTACAAATCAGCAGCAGGACATGTCATCCTTAATATAAACTAAGAGGGTGGAGAGGAAGGGAAATCCACGTGGAAACTTTTGGCACAGGGGCCTTCATCTTATTGCCATGACACCATTCTGTTAAGCAGGCTGGACACAAGCCAAAATATTTGATGGACATTAATGACCAGATTCTGTGTGGCTGAACCACTTGTGCAAACTCAGCTTGATGCTTTGCCTCCCATCATCACTGCCCCTTCTCATCTCTCTCGCTTCACCAACTTTGGCTGCAGAGTGTGTTCAAAGTGCTTGCTGGGAGCAGAAAGGCTGTCTTACAATCACTAAAGAAGCCTCCAACCCACATGCAGGGGAGAGAAAGAAAAACAAAAAAGGGAAAGGAGAAATTAAGAAAAATAATTTCACATTTTATTATTATTGTTGTTGGTATTAGTATTACTACTACTACTACTACTACTACTACTACTACTACTACTACTACTATATGGTTCTGCTCCAAAAGTGGCAAGAGATTGCTCATCATTTGCAAGTGTCCAGACAAAGGTGATACTCCCTGTGTTGTACCTCAGATGTTTCTATTAAATTTGTCTTGCCATCCCATCTTTTCATCATTCTGAGTAGGATGTGTTGCCTACACAAAGTGGAGTTATTCTGTTTTGCTTTGCCAGAGAATTGCATTACAAAAATCAGAAGTTACTTCGGGAAGACTTCCAGTCAAATGTGTCAAAGTATTTTCCAAAACGGCTGTTCTTTGATACATTTAAAGTGATGCACAGAGGTTTGGTTTAAACTGTGTATTGTGTTAGTTCATCTTGTATGACTGCTGTTTGAAACTGAATAACACATATCTGTGTGTATGCATATCTAATATATATCATATGTAGATACATTTTGTATGCACAAGACCTCTTGGACATTTTCAATTAGTTGGCAAAAAACTACTTGTTGAAGATCAATCAGAAGAATTAGTGCTGTGTTTGGGGATGGTTTCAGAAGATATGTCTTCCAGTATGCTGATGTAACCTAGTGCTAGGTCCTAGCATTTATCTCTTATATGATTTGAAAATATACTGTGTATCCTGATTGCATCTCTCATATAAAGTTTGAACATGTGATGCTATTTTTACTACAACATACCGAGTTAGACTTTGTCAGCTGTGTACTAGATGTGGATGCTGATTATAAATCAGAATTTGAAAAAGTCCTATGATGTTTTAACATTGTATTTATTCCTTCTGATGTCACAAGACATAGCACCATTGGCTTGAAATAATATTTATAGTTCTAACATCTGTCATCTAGACCTGTCTTTCTCGTAAGTCCAATCAGTAAAATTTCATCCAGTTATTGCTTCATCAATATCTCTGTTTTCCTGATTCATCTGTTATTTTATGGTTTCTGTACATCTTTTGTAAAGAGTCAGTCTTAACTGAAGTCTTATGTCCGTGGCTGTACAAGGCACTAGCAACCTTCACTACTGAAAATGTATAGCTTGTTACTCATCTAAGTTTCTTATTTTTCTTTCCGCTTTTGCTGTATTTCTGGTGCGTCTTAATGGTGTTAGAAACCACATGTAAGTAATTACAGATTTCAGCCAAGTGATCTCTTGGATAAATTAAATTGAAACATAGGAATATAAGACAGGAAAAGACCATGTAGCTTTCTCTGTTTTTGTTGGGAAACCATTTCACAGCCATCACTAATCTATTGGTTAGAGACTCTTCTAAGTTGCAACTGGGTTTACTCATGTACAGTTTTCTGTCCCTTTGTTCCTGGGCCTAAATTGTGCCTCAGCTTAAATACTTTTGCTCCTTCCATTTTTGTTTCTGATATATTTCTAGAACAGTCTCTTTTCAGACTTCATTTTGATGTGACAAACAAGCCACACTCATTAGTCACTTAAAAACTAGGGTGTCCATCTCCTTGGTCATCAGAGTACTGCTTCTCCACATCTTCCAGCCTGAATTCTTGCCTTGCATACAGGTGATTGCAATTACTAGATTCCCTAGATGCTCTTTCTTTTTTATGTCAAAACCACCTAATAAATTTGTTTCCCCGACTCGTCCTTGAAGTACTCTACTCGTAACTTTTTTGATACCTGTGTTTGTCTGGCAGAGCCCACATCATTTCAAGTACAATCATTTCCACTTCCCCCTGTGGAATAATATTCATTTTCTTTTGTTTCATTAGTGATTTCTTTTAGGGCTTGTCATGTTTTACAGAAACCAGATAGACTGGTTCTTATACATCCCTCTGCATAAAATAAGTTACCAGACAAAAACTTAACAGATTTATCTGAAATTCTGAAGTGTGTGTTGCATTTTAACCTTTTTTTTCCATTAATACTGATGCCCCTTACTGTCCTTTAAAATCTGTTCTACAACCTTTACAGTAATGCTTTCAGTTTCCTTCTGTTAGTCAGAATTTGCAAACCACATTCATTCCTTTGGTTCTTTCTGAAACACATTCTGTTTTCTGTCATTGTTTTTTCAAGTGTGGATACCATAGAGGCATGTAAGTTTTAGCATCCCTATTCCATGGACATGTTCATATAGATCCTACTGACCAATCCAATAAGCAGGCTGTTTTAGGGTAGCTCATTGCCGGTTGATTATCTTTAATGACCCTAAACTCTCTTTCAAAGTCACCACTTTGCAACAGTTTGTCCACCTTCCTGTGTGTCTTACCAATAAGCTTAGTTTCTAGGTCTTACTACATTGCATTTGGCTGATATATGTATCTCAGGATGCCTTAATGACTCTTCAGATGTGGTTTATACTTGATATGCTGTAGTTTTCTGCAAACTGGGATTGTCCAGAGAAAATGAGGTTGGGTGATAACCTTAACACATAATTAAGCAAATAGTAGCAATCCTTTGTTTGCACAGCTACCAACTTTCTGTATTCAGAAAAAGTACAATTAGGGATATTGCCTTCCAGTACATTAAATAATATTTAGGCTCAGTGACACCTAGATGATCTCTGATACTATGTGCTTTATTTTGTTTTGGAAATAAGTAAACAGACCTAACCTTAAAATTGCTCTCCTTTGCTTGCTGTGAAAAATGAGCCTTTTCACAAACAGTCAGCACGTAGTACAAAAAACTGCAGAAAAAAGAAAGAATATATCAGAAACATTCTTATGTTGCATTTGATGGAATATAAAAGTCCTAACAGACAGTAAAATTTGTAATGCAAGTTAAAGGAAAATAAATATCAAAATGTCCACTTTTCTTACAATGTCACAAGGCGTACTGGAAGCCAAAACTCTTTAGTTACCTCATCCCATCTCACACATACATGGAAACTGTTGTAACAAGCCAGAATAGCATTACTGGTTTTGGACTTGTCAAAAGTCTCTCTGGTTTTGTGTATCCAGCCTGAAACAGGTAATATATTGAACATAAAAACCCACACACCGTTCTTTTTGTGGGGTATATCCTAATTTGGAAAACAATACTGAAAAGCAGCTTTGGCAAATGAGTCTCTTTCCATACACTACATACATTATAGAGAGTGCATATTTGAAACATGAATCTAGTTTCTTTGTGTGAGCAAATCACATATTCACTTTACTCATATTTGAACAACAGCACTATCTAGATATTTCTGTCTGTCATGTAGGAAAAACTAGATTTCTGGAATGGAAATTGCTGGAAGTTTGGTGTCAAGAGTTTTCTGTGCAAAGAATTTACCGTAAGTTTAAGGCACAAAACTGTGAGGGCAGTATTTTTCACACAGTCTGAGTACATTTTTCTTCTTAAATTAATGCTGTGGGAGATGAACTGCACATTACTGCAGCCCTCAGTCTGCAGATGTAGAGGTGGAGCAGTAACATTTTCCTGCGTATCTAGTGAAAAGAGCTAAATTTGCAGAAAATTTGAGGTTCTTTTTGTTAAACCCCGGAAGTTAAACAGACATCTCTAAACCTGAAGTTTTGCATAAGGAGACATCTGACATAAGTAGTGAAGCAACAGCTGTGTGGATCGTGGATCTGGTGGCCATGGGCTCCTTTCTTGAATGTTTAATCAGATAGTAGTATAAAGGCAATGAGAACTGCCTGAGCCCGCTTGATAGAATGGATGTTTGTGGGTGACATCCATCTCGTACCCAGTCCTCACGCTGGTGGCTTTCCTATGCACTGCCTGTTAACTTTGGCTTTGCATGCAGAGACAATTTCAACTATCATTAACTAGAGACTCCTTGTAAAACAGAAATTTTGGAAAATCAAGCTCTTGTGTTTGCAACATACAACTGGCTTTATCCCGACAACAGTAGTAATGATACTGTGGAGAGAGAGCCTGAAGCAGAACTGTGATTTCTGCAGCCCTGAAACTGCCTCACTTTTGCTTAGGTAAATGAGAAATTCATTCCAGTATTCCACATGTTCAGATTTCAGGTTTCAGGCAGTTCTTTTGGTTGCACTTCAAGCACATCCTCTGAAGAATCCTTAGGGTTCTCCCTCAAGAAGAACAAAGATTGGTTTGATGAAAACAATCAAGAAATCCAGGAATTGTTGAGGAAGAAGAGAACTGCCCACCAAGCACATCTTGCACTGCCATCCTGTCCCGCAAGAAAAGCAGCCTTTCGTCTTGCATGCAGCAAACTCCAACAGAAACTCCGTGACATCCAGAACAAGTGGTGGACCGATTTAGCTGCAAAAACTCAACTTTGTGCAGATACAGGGGATCACAAAGGATTCTATGAGGCCCTGAAAACAGCATACGGACCTACATACCAAGTCCATAGCCCACTACTTAGTGCAGATGGTCAAACGCTTCTGACAGATAAAACCTCCATTCTGAATAGATGGTCTGAACACTTTCAAACTCTTTTCAGTACCAACCGTGCAGTCCAAGACTCAGCAATTCAGTCCATCACACAACAACCAGTGAAGTATGAATTGGATACTGCTCCCACTTTAGGAGAAACCCTCAAGGCCATACAGCAGGTGAAAATCGGCAAGGCAGCTGGGGTGGATGGAATCCCACCTGAAGTCTGGAAACATGGGGGCCTTGCACTCCATGCTAAATTTCATGAGCTTGTGGTGCGCTGTTGGGAACTAGGCGAACTACCTTCAGACCTTCGAGATGCAGTCATCATCACCTTGTATAAGAAGAAAGGTACTAAATCAGACTGCTCAAATTACCGTGGTATTACTCTGCTCTCCATTGCTGGCAAAATCTTAGCAAGAATACTCCTGAACAGACTAATACCCGCTATAGCAGAAGAAATTCTACCTGAAAGTCAGTGTGGCTTCAGAGCCAACAGGAGCACCACAGACATGATATTTGTTCTCAGACAACTGCAAGAGAAGTGTAGGGAACAGAACAAAGGTCTCTATGTAACCTTTGTCGACCTCACCAAGGCTTTCGATACTGTGAGCAGAAAAGGTCTTTGGCAGATTTTGGAACGTTTAGGTTGTCCCCCCAAGTTCCTTAAAATGATCATCTCACTTCATGAGGATCAGCACGGCCAAGTCAGATATGGCAACACACTTTCTGAGCCCTTTCTAATAAAGAATGGTGTGAAACAAGGCTGCGTTCTCGCTCCTACCCTTTTCACAGTCTTTTTCAGTATGATGCTCCAAAGGGCCTCGGCAGACCTCGATGATCAGGACGGTATCTACATTCGATATCGTACTGATGGAAGCCTATTCAACCTAAGGCGACTGAAGGCCCATACTAAGACCCTAAACCATCTTGTCCGGGAGCTGCTCTATGCTGATGACGCCGCCCTTGTTGCCCACACAGAAGCAGCTCTGCAGCGTTTAACATCCTGCTTTGCAGATGCTGCTGAGCTCTTTGGGCTGGAAGTCAGCTTAAAGAAGACAGAAGTTCTCCATCAGCCTGCACCTCAGGAAGTCCCCCACCATCCCCACATCACCATCGGCCAGTCAGAACTCAATTCAGTCCAACAGTTTAATTACCTAGGCAGCCTCATCTCCTCAGATGGTAAGATTGATGGGGAGATAGACAATAGGTTAGCGAAGGCATATAGTGCTTTTGGAAAACTCCATAAACGAGTATGGCGTAATAAACACTTGAAGAAAAGCACCAAGATCAGTGTTTACAGAGCCATAGTGCTGTCTACTCTTTTATATGGTTCCGAATCATGGGTCATCTACCGCCACCACCTGCGTCTCCTAGAACGCTTCCATCAACGCTGCCTCCGTACAATCCTTAACATCCATTGGTCAGACTATGTGACCAATACATCTGTTCTCGAACAGGCAGCAATTACGAGTATTGAGGCCATGTTACTGAGAACGCAACTGCGATGGGCAGGGCATGTCTCTAGGATGAAGGACCACCGCCTCCCTAAGATCCTGCTCTATGGTGAACTTGCCACTGGCTGCCGCAAGAGAGGAGCTCCAAAGAAAAGATACAAGGACTCCCTGAAGCAACAACTCAGCCTCAGGCATATTGATCACCATAACTGGTCCACTCTGGCCTCTAATCGGGAGGCCTGGAGACAGACCATTTATAACGCTGCTGATGCTTTTGAGAAAGCACGCAGGATCACTCTTGAGGAGAAAAGACAACGCAGAAAGAATCGAACCTTGCAGAATATACTATCTAAGGAGTCTTTCTGCTGTGTCTTTTGCAACCGGACATGCCTTTCTCGTATTGGCCTTTTTAGCCACCAACGCGCTTGCATGAAAAATGGGTAGAGCCCTTCCCAAATCTTCGTTCGCGAAGCCTAGCCATGATGACAACTGACTTCAAGCACTAATTATAACTCTGTGGGGAATATCTTGGAGCTGTTTAGACTGTCTTTCTATTGAAGAATAAAGTAAAAAATACACAACATGAAGGCTACATATCAAATTGTTCCACTGATATATCCCAGTAATAATTGTGTTAATGGGTGGGTGCTTGTGGTCATTCAGTATGGGATTTTTTTATACTCACGTTAAAATATTTTCCCACTTCAGTATTTCAAAGGTATCATATCCTATGACCTAATGAAATACATTTTTCCTTTTTTAACCTGATTAATTATTTTGTCTTTCATTTTCTTATTTAAAAGAAGTAGCCAAAACCTTACTTTTCTGAGCAACCACTTGCTTTTTCAACAAAATAACTACTTTTTTGTAAATAGCGATATAGTTTTGCATTTTATATATATTATGTGTATATATATTGCTGTGTTCCAGCAATAGGAAATACTTCTTTACTTCCTAGTTTCCCTAAGAGTAAAAACATGACTGCTAATCTGAAAACATAGGTCTCATTTTTGGACATTCCCTCAATCATGTATCTTTATTAATGCACATGTGTTTGGCTTATTACTGATTCCTCATAAATACCATAGTTGTGCATTTTTAGTTATTTGATGCACAAACATGAATTTTTTCTGAGAGTGTGGATACCTCAACAGCATTAATGGCCTCAGAAATGTCTCCTTTTGTTCATAAATTTTTACTTCTAATACCCAAGGAGACTTTTTAAAAAAAAAATTATCTCTTTGACTGGCTTCTGGTAGCACTTCATAATTGCTGGCATGGACTTTCAGCTTTGCGTTGTCTGTTTCAGAGGGATTCTCCTTTCAAGTTCAGTGCTGTGCAATCTACAGCAGAGTCTTTTAAGAGTGGTGTGCCAGACTACTTTTCATTTCCAGATTAGAGGTTAAATGGACTGGAGGAGCTAAATATAACAAGAGCTAGGAGTTGCTGTTTGCCAAAAGCAAAACACTGACAGTCAACCGCTTGGCAGCATTGTGTCCCTACACAGGGCAGCAGTGTCCAGCTCCCAGGGAGTACAGAAATCTGGAAGCAAGGAGATGATGCCTCTCACAGGTGAATTTCTCAGGATGCTGTGATCCTTGATGCCTTGCCCTACAGTAATTGTACTATGCTGAACCCAAAATCATGTCTGTATAGTAGGTTTTTAGGTCTCCAGAATACTGGCCTCTGTTTTGCACATTCAGTTATGAACATTTCCTCTTTAGGAATTAGTTTTTAGGGAAGAGGTCATACTATGGGCTACTTTTTCCAGTTTCCACTTCAGTATCGATTTCACTTCCTGGCAGTAGTTTTTGTTCTTGGAAACATTAAGTAATTTTAGAACAGTATTGGGGAGAATAGAGGAAATTAAATGTTTAGGTTCTAGGTGTGGATAGAGTGTCCCTCCTTCTCTCTGCATTTTATATTTTCATTATTTGTTTTCTGCCCATGGATGTACAATTTCCAGCATATTAATGCCAAATTGCGTCTCCCTGTCTGCAACCCTTGTAACTCTAATTACTCCAGGTCAGTGGTTCTGTCCTTTGTCTTTCCTACTCCTTCATATTTTCTTCCTTGTCCCTTTGTAAATTTGATCACTTCTATTAAGACAGCGATTGACCTCATACGTGGGGAGAGTTATTGGGGCATTTGATTCCTGGGCAGGAAGTAATCAGGATTCAAGGATGGACTGAGGCAGCTTGACTTGTAAAGCAGTGAACAAATGTGGAGTGTAAGCTATATGAAATACTGTGGTTGAAGCTTGGTCCACTGGCTCAAACTTGTGGATGGAAACTGTTTTTATTAGATGGAAGCAACTCAAAAGTATATGGGGCTGCTGATTGTCTTTAGATGAACGCGTGAAGACCTCTACATTATAAAGGTTCCTGCCAGTACCACTAAGGCATTTACTCATAAAGGCATATGTGGTTTATATGTATGCATATACACAAACACGCACCTGCACTTGGAGTAGGGGGTGTTCTTCTGATAATATTGGAAATTCTGCAGATGTCATTATGAAAACGTTCATACTGGCTCTGATTCTTGGCAGACTTAACACATCCATGCTGGTGAACTGGAAAAAAAACCCAAAAAACTTTCATGTCACTTACCCGCTTGCAACCCGCTGACCAAGGAAAAGGAGGCACTAGCAGAAAAAAAAGCCAGAATGCCCCAGGATTGTTCTGTCATGCTTTTACAAGTGCAATTTCTGTCTTGGGGCCTCTTTGTCAAAGACCTGATGAGTCCATTTCATTTAAGGTCACCTGTCTGTTGAGCACACTGGCTTTGCCCAGAAAATGTGCTAGAAAATTGAACTGTGGCTGGATCAATAGCAAGCCATAGTTGTCAGTGAAAGACTTTTTCTTTTGCATAATGGGACAGATGATTTTTTTTTTAATTATCTGACATGATATGCAATTTAAGAAAGCAAACAAAACAAAAGGAAAACATTTCACAATGGTCTAATTGTTGCACTAACAAGCACAAATGCAATTATGCAGAGCTTATAAGAGGGAGTCCCTAGCTATCATTGCAAATGGAAGAGCAGAAACAGATCTATACCCAGAGGAAGAGGCAATGTATTTTTAACGTCATGGGACACAGTGAGCATACTTTGCTGAACATCCCATCAGCCCTGGTCTTTGCCTCTTTGGTAGTTCACTAATTCTTAGTTTTGCTCAAGGTCTACCAGTATCGTTTGTAAATGCACCTTTGCTTTTGAGTAATAAATGATGCATGGCTTCTTGGCAGCTCAAGGCTTGAGTTTTCATTGTGACACCCTTGGGCATCTGGCAAATGACAGATGACAGATTTAGATAAACAGTAAAAGCTGCATAGTATCTTGCATGTGTGTTTGTGTTAACTTTGTAACGCAGTCCAAATGTTATTTAACTTCATTTATTTAAAGGAGACCAATTGGGAATGACATAAAGTAGGACAGCTGATGCTGTTGCTCTATTTACTTGTTTGGCATAGTTACTAGCAAGTTTTTATTTTCCTAAGCATGACCAGGTCTACTGAACTAAAGCAGAGTGTTTGGAAACAGAGAGAAAAAAGAAACCAAATGGTGGGCAGTAAATGTAAACTAGAATTTATTTACTGGACAAATTATTTTAGTTGGGTTCATAGAATCATGGAATCATAGAATTATCAAGGGTGGAATGTTGCCTAAAATTGAAGAAATAATTTTCTAGACAATGTTAGTATAGAAAGATAAAAAAGTAGCTTTTTAATAAAACATCCTCGGTGCACAAAGATAGCATATGCACACACACAGACACAGGTGTTACGAACTTAAAGTATCATCTATTTGAAGTAAGTATCTAACTATTACCTCATGGGGATACATGCAGCCTGAAAATTATCTGTCCACCAGGTTCTCCTGCAGGCTCATCCCAGAATTGGATTGGTGGTCCCTAGACCCCGTATCTGCCTCCCACGAAAGTCTTCGTCAACTCTCTCTGTCCTGTTTGGCCCTCTTTCAATGATTCTGGGCCTTCTCTGATAGGTTTAACTCTCCTATATCAAGCAATGTGCCTGTTGTGTCTCATTCTAAGAACATTTTATACAGATAAAATATTCTTTACCTTATTACAATCTTTGTCCAATGGAATTCTTGACAAGAAATATTGAACAATATTTCAGGAATCTAATACAAAGGTACTTAGCTAAAGTGCTACTAAAAGTGCTAAAAGAGTTATACTAAAATTGTAGCTTTTAAGGCATCGGAAAGAGGCATTCAAGATCATCCAGTCCAACTGTCCACCTACCACTACCGCTGTAACCTGTAAAACATATCACTCAGCGCCAAATCCAGACGCCTCTTGAATGCAAGTGTTATTTTTAAGGCTGCCATTTGCTTTGACAAATAGCTTCTAGGAACAAGCTGTTTAGCATGTTTTCTAGTCTGAAGGTAATGCTGCTGTTTTCTGTGAACTGCTGCGGTGTTATATGTGCAGTATTGCAGTGCATTAGAGGACTGAGCTTTATGACATCCAGAACAAGTGGAGGATCAATCTAGCAGGAAAAATTCAATTATGAGCAGATACAGGTGATTACAGAGGATTCTATGAGGCCTTGAAAACAGCATACGGGCCTACATATCAGGTCCAAAGCCCTCTACTCAGCGCAGATGGTCCGGTGCTTCTCACAGATAAAATCTCCATTCTGAATCGTTGGTCTGAACACTTTCAGACTCTTTTCAGTACTAGCTGTGTAGTCCAAGACTCAGCAATTCAGTGCATTACACAGCAACCGGTGAAGAATGAATTGGATATTGCTCCTACTACGGGAGAAACTCTTAAGGCCATACAGCAGGTGAAAACTGGCAAGGCAGCTGGGGTTGATGGAATTCCACCTGAAGTCTGGAAGCATGGGGGCCAAGCGCTCCTTGCTATATTTCATGAGTTCGTGGTGTACTGTTGGGAACTAGGTGAACTACCATAAGACCTTCGTGATGCAGTCATCAACACCTTGTTTAAGAAGAAAAGAGATAAATCAGACTGTTCAAATTACCAAGATATTACTCTGCTCTCCGTTGCTGGCAAAATCCTTGCAAGAATACTTTTGAACAGACTAATACCCGCTATCACAAAAGAACTTCTACCTGAAAGCCAGTGTGGTTTCAGAGCCAACAGGAGTACCATGGTGTGGTGGTTTAAAAAACCTTTTCTCTGGGGCAGTAATGGTTTGCCCCACTGATAATACTAGACCAATCAAAGGTTCATATGCGCCCTACGGAAATTACATACCCACAGCAACGGAAGAGAAGGTGGTGAGGTAGTTTTAGTAGTAGGTTTGGTAGCCATGATCTGAACCACGAGGAAGCAGGGGGCCAGTGAGCCCCCTCTGGGGGTCAAGAGCCCCCAGCCCCAGCTGAGGCTACGAGAGACCCAGTGTAGTGTCAAAGCTGGACCGGTCCTGTAATCAAGAGGTGGGAAAACTTCCTTACTGTCAGCAGTGGCAGAAAACATGGAAAGCGGCAGCGGAGCAGTCCTGAACAGAGAGAGCAATGGCTGAAAGCCAAAAAGATAGCCAGTAGCAACAAGATAACATGAAGCCGGCTGAAAGACGCAGAGATGTTCCTGCCTGAGGGAGAGCTGGCAATGAAACAGAGGAAAACTCAACAGAACTGGTTTGGGGTAAGACTGTATTAATTTCCCAAAACTCAGAGACCTGTTGAAGAGGAGGGGTGGACTTCCAAACCTTTAGGGAGTCCCAAAATGCAGCAGCAGCTAGAGTGAGACAGAGGACCCGAGAAACCCGGAATCGTCCTGAGAACTGAGCCAGGATGGAACACGGGGGAGGTGGCTGTGCCCTCTGTTGCTGCTGCTTCTATCATGCTGGGAAGCTGGGACAGAGCAAAAGAGCTTTGGTAAGACTGAACTGAAAGCTGCCTTCAATGTTCTACCCCAAGAGGAGTGAAGATCTACAAGGAAATCCCCCGAAGGCTCGGGCTCGGGGTTGGAATTTCCACAAAGTAAGAACCAAAATCCTGACTGCCACACTTAAATCTGCTGCCTTAGGAAAATGAAGGACACTAACCAGTGCCACAAAAAACTGAAACGAAGGAACTGTGGCCTGTGCAGTGACAGAAAGACTTTTCTCTTTCCTTCTTGGACTTTTATTGAAGGAAAAGAGGAATTTAATTCAATGTAAATATATATATATATATATATAGGTGTGAGTAAATACACCTTTGTAAATATTTTTCCCTTCCCCCAATAACGAATGGTTGTGTTTTGTCTGAAAACTCTCCACATGAAGTGAAAAAGATATCAAGTCCATACCATCACTACACCCTCTCACAGGGGCAGACTCTGGGAGGGGGGCTTGAACTTAAAAATTGGATCCTTGGGAGTTTCAAACCACCACACATGGACATGGTATTTGTTCTCAGACAACTGCAAGAGAAGTGTAGGGAGCAGAACAAAGGTCTCTATGTAACCTTTGTTGATCTCACCAAAGCTTTCAATACTGTGAGCAGGAAAGGTCTATGGCAGATTTTGGAATGTCTAGGTTGTCCCCCCAACATCTTACTTCATGAGGATCAGCGCAGCCAAGTCAGATACGGCAATGCACTTTCTGAGCCCTTTCTAATTACCAATGGTGTGAAACAAGGCTGCGTTCTTGCACCAGCTCTATTCACAGTCTTTTTCAACATGATGCTCCAAAGGGCCACGGCAGACCTCGATGAAGCCTTTTCAAACTAAGGCGACTGAAGGCCCACACTAAGACCTTAAACCATCTTGTCTGTGAGCTGCTTTATGCTGACGACGACGCCCTCGTCACCCACACAGAAGTAGCTCTGCAGCTTTTAACATCCTGCTTTGCAGACACTGCTGAGCTTTTTGGGCTGGAAGTCAGTTTAAAGAAGACAGAAGTTTTCTGTCAACCTGCACCTCAGGAAGTCTTGCATCATCCCCATATCACCACTGGCGAATCAGAGCTCAAATCAGTCCAGCAGTTTAATTACCTAGGCAGCCTCATCTCCTCGGATGGTAAGATTGACGGAGAGATAGACAACAGGTTAGCAAAGGCATATAGAGCTTTCAGAAAACTCCATAAAAGAGTCTGGCAAAATAAACACCTGAAGAAAAGCACAAAGATCAGTGTTTACAGAGCCATAGTGCTGTCTACTCTCTTATATGGTTCTGAATCATGGGTCATCTACCGCCACCACCTGCGACTCCTAGAACGCTTCCATCAACACTGCCTCCGTACAATCCTAAACATCCACTGATCAGATTATGTGACTAATACGTCTGTTCTTGAGCAGGTAGCGGTTACAAGTATTGAGGCCATGTTGCTGAGAACACAGCTGCACTGGGCAGGACACGTCTCCAGGATGGAGGACTACCACCTCCCTGAGATCGTGCTTTATGGTGAACTTGCCACTGGCTGCCGCAAGAGAGGAGCCCCAAAGAGGAGATACAAGGACTCCCTGAAACAACATCTCAGCCTTGACCATATTGATTTTCATCACTGGTCTACTCTGGCCTCTAGTCAGGATCTCTGGAGACACACTATCTATAATGCTGCAGCTTCTTTTGAGAACGCATGCAGGATCATTCTGGAGGAGAAAAGACAACGCAGAAAGAATCGTGTCTTGCCGATACCATCCAAGGAGTCCTTCTGCTGTACCTTTTTCAACCGGATTTGTATATCTTGCATTGGCCTCTTTAGCCACCAGCACGCTTGTAGCAAATGTGGGTAGAGCCCTTCCCAAATCTTCGTTCGCGAAGCCTAGCCATGAAAAAGAGGACTGGGAATTCTTTCTCTGTATATATTAGAAAATACTCGTTTCCATTAGTCAGTGCACCTGATACTTTCTTTTTATTGCAATAAAAGAGACATTGATCCTTTACGTATTTGCAGGACACATTAGTTTTAAAGAAATATTTGCTATAATTTGTTTACCAAAAAAACTTAGCATGAGAAGGTAAATTCAGGTGCAAACGGCTGTTATTTTTAAAGCCCTACCATTATTATTAAAATCTAAATTGATGTTTATTTTTTTTAAATACTCAATCACAGAATTTCTAAGATCCATGGGCATGTTTTCATCAGGATGACATTTTGTGGCCAATTCACATACCTGTTTCTACAGCTCGTTGTTCACTAATAGCACAGCAGCATAAGTATGCATCTAAAGAAATAGAGGTACATTCTCTATGCAGACAAGCTAATAATTCGGGGGTTAAATCTGCAAAATTTTCGCTAAGTAGAGTCATATCCTACAGTGAAAAGATTTTCATTGCATGAATGGGGCAAGTCATGTTATATTGCTGTTTGCATACATGACCAGCTGATAGTGACAGCAGAAAAATGACAGATGGACTGTTGTTGGTAGGATGTTTTTCTGTGTGAATATCTTTTTGATAACTTCTTTTGCAAAACCTTTCTTTTTTTAAAAAAGTGGAATTTGGGATTGGATTACCCCGAATTCTCATTTCATCTCTCTTGGTTGTATTGGTGGGTTATTCTGAATTTCCCATGGGGTATTGATTTGGCCAAAGTAATTACCTAATACTGCTTTCAAGACGTGCATGTGAAGAAAAAAAAAAAGTAAAAATATGTAAAAATCTCCAAATAGCAGATACTTCTGAAAATTCATTTTAAAAGGTTTTGATGGAATATTCTGACGTGTTCTGAAGGTAACAGTGTGGCTGTATGGTAAGCTTTTTTCTGTGTATTCTAACTGTGTATGTATATATACTGACTTTTTTGGGTGGAGCGTATGTAGGAGAGAGTTGGTTTTTAAGGGAGCAAGACCAGACAGAAATCCGTTCCTGACTCTGAAACAGATGGAAGAATTGATGGGCAAGCCACAAATTACCATTTCCATTGAGGAGACAGAAGATGAAAGCAAATAATTGCATACTGCTGGGAAGCATGATTTAATTTCAAGAGGTGATGGGATGGAACCAAAACAAAACCAGTAAAAATCAAGCAGGATCACATAAAAAAGTAACAAACCAATATATTATTAGGGTAATCCTCCATCCTATTCCCCACAAACATCAGAGAGGCCTGTCTTCTCTCTCCCTGACCTGCTGGTGTAATAAATTGGTGAATATGTGTGAAATAATTTTTCCATTTACCCTTCCTTTAGTCTGTTTCATCAAATGTTTTCAGAATGGTAGTGTAAGATTTGCAAAGGGGTATGACCATTCATTGTAGAATGAAAGAAAAGTGGTTCATAAAAGAGGCCCATGCAGTTGCAAATCACATCCCACTGGCTTTGGGAGGCTCTGAATTCAACCCTGCTAGCTGGAAAAAGCAGGGAGAACCCCAAATGGAAAGAGGGTTTTGATTTGACAAGAGTTCATAATGTTGGGAAGTAGAGCTGTAACATTTCATCAACGTTGTCTTAAAAAAAATTAAAAAACCACAAAAAGTGTTGCTATTTTGCAACTTTTGTTGATGCAGTAGCCAAGACTAACTAAAGGAAATGAAAAACAATGAAATATTCTGATTGATTTTGTCTGAAGAATGTGGATTTCATCGTACGTATAACTTGGCATTCTGAGATTTTTTTCACTGCTTGAAATGTTTTTTTTAATGAAAATTTGCATTTAGAGACATAACCTTATGTAAATACAACCAGGAGAAGTTGCTATTTAACTTAGTTTGCTCGAAAGAATAGTCTCTCCAGGTATTATACTTTCACTAAACTCACAAATTATCTCCATGATATTTGAAAAGTCATGGCTGTCAGGTGAAGGCCCAGGTGACTGGAAAAAGGGAAACATTGTACCCATCTTTAAAAAGGGTAGAAAGGAGGAGTCTCGGAACTACTGACCTGTCAGCCTCACTTCTGTGCCTGAGAAGATTATGGAACAGATCCTCCTAGAAACAATGCTGAGGCACATGCAGGACAGAGAGGTGATTCGGGACAGCCAACATGGCTTCACAAAGGGCAAGTCCTGCCTGACCAACCTAGTGACCACCTAGGTGTGTACATAGGTGACTAAGTGACTGCATCACTATTGAGTGACTACATCAGTGGACAAGAGAAGGGTTACAGATGTCATTTACCACGACTTCTGTAATGCCTTTGGCCTGGTCCCCCCCAGCATCCTTCTCTCTAAATTGGAGAGAGATGGATTTGATGACTCTTAGGTGGATAAGAAAGTGTTTGGACAGTCACATCCACAGGATAGTGGTCAATGACTCAGAATCATGATGGACATCAGTGACAAGTGGTGTTCCTCAGGGGTTCATATGTATTGGGACCAGTGTTTTTTAATATCTTCATTATAAGACATAAGGGATCAAGTGCACCTTCAGCATACGTGCAAATGGCGCCAAGCTGAGTGGTACAGTTGAAACACCTGAACAACAGGATGCCATTCAGAGGCATGTGGACAAGCTCAAGAAATGGGCTGATGGGAATGTCATGAGGTTTAGTAAGACCAAGTGCAAAGTGCTGTACCTAGGTGAGGGTGCAGCATGTCAATACAGGCTGGGGGATGAACAGATTGAAAGCAGCCCTGCTAAGAAGGATTTGGGGGTGCAGGTGGATGAGAGGCTGGACATGAGCCAGCACTGTACACTTGCAGCCCAGAAAACCAGCTATATCCTGGGCTGCATAAACAGCCGTGTGGCCAGCAGGTCAAGAGAGGTGATTCTGTTCCTCTCCTCCACTCTAGTGAAGCCCCACCTGGAGTGCTGCATCCAGCTCTAGGCCCCCAGTACAGGAAGCAAGTCCAGGGGGAAGGCCACTAAGATGATTAGAGGGATGAAGCACATCTCCTTTGAGGAAAAGCTGAGAAAGTTGGTTTTGTTCAGCCTGAAAAAGAGAAGGTGACCTAGTTGCAGCCTGAAAAAAAATGAAGAGGGAGTTTTTACGAGAGCACGTAGTGACAGGACAAGGTGGAATGGTTTCAAACTGAAAGACAGTAGGTTTAGATTAAATATTAAGAAAAAATTATTTACTGTGAGGGGGGTGAGGCACTGAACAGGTTGTTCAGAGAAGTTGTGGACATCCCATCCATGGAAGTGTTCAAGACCAGACTGGATAGGGCTCTGAGTAACCTGGTCCAGTGAAAGGTGTCTCTGTCCATTGGAGAGAGGCTGGGACTTGAAGATCTTTAATGTCCCTTAATGGGGACATTAATACTAGATTAATAAATTTGTCTGTGTTTGAGAACTTGAGCCTTGACTGTGAGTTGTGACAGTTTTTTGTCTTACATTAATGTCAGTTCAGTTATGCTCAGCACAAAAAGCCTTAGCAAAACCCCTCTGAGCATTTAGATAGAATTAATCTGTGATTTGTGCAAAAAGTTGTTTTATGCCTTATTTTATCATGGGCCCATAGTGGTGGGCGTATCCAAAAGCCAGGCAGATGCAACATGATGAGTTGCAAGCACATGAGGTATAGGTGAGACTGTTAGCACACTTGTAGATGTACCGTGCTTTGCAAGAGTGTCTTGTAAGAAAGGGTGACACTATTTAGCTTAATCAAAAATAAGTTAGTGCTGATAATTAATCATACAGTTGCATGAATCTGAATTTCATTCACTGGCATGAAATATGTAAATATAAATAAGGAAATATGTAAATATAAATAACTAACCATATATCAACGATACATGTTACTGATCGCCTTCACTTTTCATGTCAATACCTGTGTAAGAGTATTAGCACCACTAAAATGTTTTGATTCATTTGGACACTATATAACTTTGTATATTAAGAAAATGTCAAGGGGAGGTTACCTATTTTAAATTATGAATATGCCTAATTAACTTGTCCAGCTAGTCATATGTTTGAAATAACATGCTGAACTAATGATCTAGTGCTTCATTAGAATAGATTTATAAGAATTAGTTTTGTCTAGTTTTGTTTATATGTTGTGTTGTGCATTTAGCGGTCATAATGGACTAGATGGGTTGGACTAGGTACCTGAGGTCCCTTCCCACCTCAGGTGTTCTGTGATTCTGTGATTTATAGTGTGTGTGAAAAAATGGTGCTGTGGTTCACAGTATATAATGTTACCCAAAAAACCCAGTGCCTCAGGCAACCCAAGAAGAAACAGCTGAGAGCATCCTAATAAATAAGAAGTATCATGAAGAGGTTTTGTTTCAAGTATGGTATTTATTTTCCTTTTTGCAACACAGTATGATATTCTAATGCTTCATCTGAGTTTTCAGCACCTCTTTCACGGTACATTGGAATAGCATAGATGCAGACCAACAAACAAACACTGTATAAAAGTTGCTTGTAAAGCTGTGTTCATACCACTCATTTTCTGAATTTTTCTAATGTCTGATTCTGAACTCTGCTAAATCCTGTTTTCATTTCCGATTCTTCTCAGTGAAATTGCTTATTTTTTTTTTCTCATGAGATGCCTTTTTGGGGGAAACGACCTGTCTATTAAGCAGTTGAGAGGGAAGAGAATTATTGATCAAATCTTTTTTACTGTTTCTGAACAGGGTCGAAGAGGCTTAGGTTCAGTTTTTGTTTGGGCATCTGGAAATGGTGGAAGAAGTCGAGACCACTGCTCCTGTGATGGCTACACCAATAGCATCTACACTATTTCAATAAGCAGCACAGCTGAAAGTGGGAAGAAGCCATGGTATCTGGAAGAATGTGCATCCACTCTGGCTACAACATACAGCAGCGGGGAATCCTATGACAGGAAAATAGTATGGGGTTTAATTATTTTCTTTAATGTGTATGTGTTTATGTTTGTTCAGTGACTTTGGAGGGAGAGAGAGAAAGAGAAATAATTTGTAATAATATCCTCTGTTTTAAATCCAGTTATCAATAGTTTTCAGATTTTACACTCATATTAACAGTTTGTCTACATACACCTCTATTTTCTCAGATTTATTTTGATCCAGCATCATTCCTCTTTTACATTCAGTGATGGTAATTTACTCATAGAATCATAGAATCATAGAATAGGTAGGGTTGGAAGAGACCTCCAAGATCATCAAGTCCAACCCCTGATCCAACTCCAATTACTATATCATGGCACTAAGGGCCACGTCCAATCTCTTTTTAAAAACCTCCAGGGATGGTGAATCCACCATGTTGCTGTTTATTCTGGCAAAAATATATTGTAAGGAAAATTAACTCAGTGCTCATCTTTCCTGTGTTGTTCCTCATCTCATTCCTAAGCAGCCAGCATCCAGTTTCCCTAATGTACTCATCTTTGCTGGAAAACGGCAAATTGTTTTAATTATATTTGATAATCTGTTGATACCATTAGTATTTGTACACTGTATCTGCCTTTGCAAAATGAGCACATTCAATATACTTTTCAGTTTTCAACATACTAATCCTTTTAACCTTTTAAACACTTGTAATGAGGTAAATGAGGTTTGCTAATGTTTTCCTCTTCCCTGCTTATTTATTCTAGTGTTTAACTTACAGAACTTAATTACTTCAGAAGATTGAGGGATTTGAAGGGGGGTTTTTTTCCCATATGTTTTCTTAAGTACTCCTCTAACATTGCCTTATTTCTGGTCCTTAGCAGATTCCTCTCTTGGTGTCAGAGAAGAGTTAAAAATATTTGCCACTATGTTTTGTTAATACTATCTGCCTTGTCTTTCAAGGATTCTGGGATGCTGGCCATCTGTTCTTGGATTCTTCCTTATTTTCATATTATCTAATTTTTGTTTTAAACTTGTTCTGAGGTACTTTGTTCCAGTAATTTTTCTGTTCATTACTTGCTTCTCTTCGCTGAAACCTTATCTTTCTCTTCCTGGCGTGTTTCTTGTTCTCCTTGATAAATAGTAATAAAGAAAAAAAATTACTATATCTCCTAGGAGTTCTCACTTCTGTGATTAAATTCCCTTCACTGTCCTTTAAAAGACTTTCACTAACATCTTCATGTTTAAGTGATCGTAATACAGTGTAAGGTGAACTGAAGTGATTGCATTCCTCCACCCTGAGCTCTTACTTAGCCAGGTCTGTAGGACTTCCCTGAGTTCGTCAAATCCAGCAGTTGCTATCAACTCAACAATAATTTTCACAAATACAATCAATCTTGCTTTCAAAGTTTTCAGTGACAGAAAATCCACTTAAATTTAGGGCAAGTGGTTTTAATAACCCATTGCCATTAAAAAAATTTTCATTTGTTCTCTGAGCTCCTCTAACTTCAATTTCTTAGCATTTGGTGTCACTGATTTTATTGCTAGTATGAAAACCACTCCAGTTGTCTACTGTCTTCTCTCTGCCCACGTAGCCTGAATGATTAATCACTTTTAATAACTTTTAATAACTGTCTTGCATCATTCTATGTAACATATGTTTTCTTATAAACTCTCTTTCATGTTATGAACTTTGAACATCCAGACTGGACACACCAGTCAGGTAGTACTGAGTGACAAAAGCACTGTGTCTGTGAGTTAAAAGGATTAGTATGTTGAATATTGGAAAGTATATTGAATGCACTCATTTTGCAGACAGATACAGTGTAAAATTACTGATGGTATCAACAGATATCTGTGAGAAGTCAGGGGGGTTTTTGTGGGTTTTGTTTGTTTGTTTGTTTTTTGTCATGTAACTCAGAACAAACTCCAATATCATGTAAGATTCTGTAGTGTCATAGTACAGAAATACCCATGCAAGATTGAGGGACCGTGAATGGTTATGGTTGTCTATTATCATGTTCCACAGTTCCTTCCTATCTTTCCTTGCAGTTCTTTAGTTGAGTATCTTCCTTTTTTTTTTCTTCTGTGTTATTCTATCCAGTATGTGCAGAATGTATTATAAGGTAAATGAACAAACAGTGAGCAAACGTTAGGAACTCATTGTGTGGACTAAAAATTCTTATAAAAATTATTTTGATTAATAGATCACCCATGCTTTTATAACCACACAAAAAAGTTTTTTTCTTTATTCGTTGCTACCCATTTTTGAAAATTGCTTGCTACAAATATAGGATGTAATTTTAGAAGTTTTCCTAGTCTGGATTTCTAATTTTGTCTTCTGCTTGAAAATAGCTTGAAATATTTTAAGCTAACAATTACAGTTAAACACACACTGATGTTACCATCTTGCAGGAGTTCCTTGTTGTTCAGGGGTGGTACTCCAAGCACACTTGGTGGTATGCTGTACTGAATTTTATTGCAGTAACAATTAGCCACTTATGGACCAAGATTCCACCCTTTCTATATATTGAAATGGCCAAAGCATACAAACATTTCAAAGATGCAGATACATGTATGCCTTTTACGCAGACTCTCAGAGAAAAGAATTAGAATTGAGTGTTTTCAAGTGCAGCTGCCAAGTGCTGGCATAGGTATAGGTGTAGAAACTCACAGTCTCGGACAAAGGCAAATCAACAGTAGGTAAAGACTATAAAATTATACTTCTTTATAGATGTTATTTCTCATAACTCTGTGAGTGCAGAAGTATTGGCTAATAATATACAGTTGTCAAGGTATTATTCTATTATTCCTATTATTCTCTTCTCTACCACTTTGAATATCATAGGATAATGCTGGAAGATAGCTTCCCCACTCCAGGACCATGTAGCTAGGATAGGTTAAGTACCACCTAATATAGTTATTTATATAGTTCTTTCGTTTATCAAACATATTGCACAAATGCATTTCCTTTGAATTCCTTTTTCAAATTATTTCCTTCAGCACGAAGGATTTTACATATGAAAGTCCCTCACAGATATAATTCATAAGCCTATTATATGACTTAACTGCTGAAAATAACCTGTTTTGTTGTTTTGTGATACATGCCAATTTTTCTGCTGATTTTCTTTCTCCTGTAAGTTATATTTTTTCCTTGCTGACTAACTACTACTCTAAGCAGAACTCAAGACTGAAACAATGAAAAAAACCAAACCAGTCTCACTAACTACTACACTAAGCAGAACTGAAAACTGAAATGATGAAAAAAAACAAACCAGTCTCCTACCAGTTCTTAAAACACAAAAGCCTGCTCTCCTTCAGAAACTCACTCAGGTTATCAAGGTATGCACAAGATATACACAGGATATCATGTGGCACCTTCAGTTTTAGGTATACATGGACACACAAGCTATATAAAATGAACAGTAAGCCTTTTCATTTGTAGGGACATAGATTCATAGAAATCAACGTGTCTTGAAGAACTGTAGCAGAAAATAGAAGATTATTCAATTGGATCAAAAACTCATGTCATGAAATAGGAAATAGCAAGAGATGCAGAGGCTTGGGAGGGGACAAGTGAGCATGTCCTCTGCTAGGGGAAATCCAATTTTTGACCTTCGTTATTAACCTCTCAGTCAGTGAAACTATGGAAAGAGTGATGATACAACCTTAATAATGACTATACAGAAATGACATCTCCTTAGTTCTCCAGACCAAATTGCTTCTATAAAACCGTTACATTGTCTAGAGTTTTTCCTTTAATAAATGTCTAGTTTTTTTGAAAGCTTTGTTCTACTGCATATGGGAGGTAATACAGTGATGATTCATATAATTTTTGTCTTCCTTTCATCAGTGTGTCTGTCTGAGGTTGTTAATTTCATGTTGATTAAACTAGGCAGTACCAGAAACATTGTCATTGTCTTCAGTGAAACCTGGTTGATTCAACTGATTTAGAAGTGGATATAACTCATGCCACTAGAAATATTGCATGGATTTTCTTGGGCAGTTTAATCAGCATTTTCCCTGATCAGCAATTGTTACAAAGGTACTTCAAGCATACACTCATGTTATACTCAACAGAAGATTAAAAAATTTCTCCTTCTGCCCACACTGTTGATCAGAATGACTGCTAATACACACTAATGACAGCTTCATGGTGCTGTCAAACACCACATCCTTTTATTGAGCTTATAATGTTGCTCTCATGTTGTCTGGGAATTTGGGGCACCGTTTTTCTTCTTGAAACTTGCTCACCTGTTGGTGGTCCAATACTCACTTTTCTTGGGAGGAATGCAACAGTTCTCTGACAGTTAATCCACAGTGCTGAAAAACATGTCTTGGATCTTGGAGGTAATTTACACCCAAACATCTCAGCTCCTTTCAGTAACTTTCCTTTGAATTAGCTCAAATGGGATTTCCACTTACAAAGCTTTCCCTACCCATTTTCTGCTGAAATATTGGCTCAAAGAGAGATCAGGGTCTGTAGTTCAAATTGCTGCCACAGCATCTGTTCAGAACATAAGGGAATATGTTACCAAATAAAGACATATCATGGATTATTGTGCTTGATATCTGTAGTTACAGGACAGTGAAATCACTCTGAAAGGATGGTCTCCCAGAGGCTGAGAAATGAATATAGCAAAATTTGGTATGTGTTTCACTGTAGTGAGAGAGGCTGTCCTTTAGGGAAAAGCTGCTGAAAGAGTACTTTTCCCTGCCTGAGGTCCTGTAGGCTTTGCTATCCTCTAATCCTCCAAGGAAAGCACCTGCTGCACCACTTTTATGCAGGGAACAAGTGCTAGGATATGAAAGCCACAAGCATGTGTTAATCCCTTCTTCTGCCCTCTCTTTTTCCTGGCTTTCCTTCTGGTCCTCACCACAACACTGGCCACTCTTTTTCCTAATGGGATATCCGAATTGCATATATCTCTGTATGGGTGCATGTCATCCTCTAGTTCTTGAACATGTCAGTCCCACCTGCAAAAGCACTACTTGGATTTGCACATATAGGCAATGCATTGTTAGGGCTGTTCCTGCTGCAGTTTCATCTTTTAGTGTTGTCAGGGCATTTATGGTATTTGCATGGATAAGGCTTTTCCGAACACTGTTAATTTTCATTGTCTAAATTAATACACATACAATAGGCAAGAAGGCAAGAGAGAAAGAAATTATAGAAGTATTTTCTTTATGAGGTTCCAACTTTTAGCTGATGACAGATAAATAATTATTTATGAAGAATATTAAATAATAGGGGAAAAAAGGTTCTTTCTAGACTTTATTAGTCAAGAAATCTGGCCTCTGACAAGTTCACTAATTTAAGGAGCTGACATTATAAATGCTTTAATCTGTCTTTTTCAATTTCTAGAAACTTTCATTTTCTTTCACTTGCTCACTACTCATTTTCAACAATCACTTCCTTGGTGCTGTTAGCTCCTTCTCTATTAGAAGTCTTTTGTGTTAGCTTGCGTATGCTTACATTTTGTGAGAACTTTCAGCAGCCTTATACAAATCGTGTAATATGTATGTTACTGAATATGGCTAATGTAAAGTGTAGAACCTATAGCTCCTACACGCATTTGCTTATATTCTGCTGAGACAGGATGTAGATAATTTTTTCAGATCATATTTTGTGTATTTTGAGGTTTCAAAGCTGGATGGGCATTTTCACTTGCCTAGTGCTTTTTTGTGGTTTTTTGATCCTCCAGTCCTCTCCTCCCCCATCTTTGTGCATATCTGTGTTGGAAATGGAGCATGATACTAGTGAATTAAGACACAATAATTCTGTGTGCTTAGATAAGAAATTGTGTAAGCAACTTCTCCTCTGCCCCTCAGGCAGATATTTTATATCTTACAGTGACTGAAATTCTGAGAATAAAGTTTGGCGTCACTCACACCTTCATGGAGGTTTCGGTGCTGTGGACTGCTGTCTTCTAACAACTGTTCTCAAGTCTGTGTGGGTTTTGCTTGAGCTTCTGTTAGGTAGTAGTGACTTCTTGCCTCTACTGTGTTGCCCTTGCTAGGAACCACTTCTTCAGGAAGACAAGCATGAAGTAGAATCACTTTAGATTAACAGTTCCATAAAAGAAGCAGGATTTAGAGTAAACACATTCTTGGTTGTGATTTACGGTCTGACAGAAAGAATCTGTATAAAATTCATTATTAGATAGAAGCATCATAAAACTTCAGTAGAAGACTGTGCCTCTAGTTGGTATTACACATCACAGTGTAGACATTCACTTAGGTTACATTAAAAAATACAGGGCAGCATATAATTATTTATACATAATACATAACAATTAAAAACTCAAAATGTCTAATGGGCTGGTGATGGCTGGGCCAAATTTGTGATTACTATCACCATTTTCCAATTAATTACTGCTTAGTTTCATGCGATTTATTGCATAAGGCATGAAGGAATGATTAAGCACGGTACTTAGCATGAGTCCAACTGTACTCTCTTCTGTTGCTTATTTCCAGTGTGATTTCTGACAACCTAGTTAACCTCCATACCTCTTTTTATAGTCTCTAAAATGGGCATAAACAGTCTGTATATGGGGAGCACTATAAGATTTAGTTCATTTCTGTTTGTAAAGCACTTTGAGATTCTTGAAGTGTTCTATAAATTCAAGAGGGGCAAAGCTCTAACTGTGCAGTTTCAAACCCCTCTGCATGTTTTTCTAGTTTAAAAGTCTCTTTGTTTAGCATTCCATGAAAAAAACAGGGACTGACTTATGTTTTCAGAACAATATAGAGAACACCTCTCTGACTTCACAAGTGACTTCAAGCTGAGAACATGTAGCATCATGTATTCAGACACCTCTTTTTTTTCCTTTCCTTGCAATGAAAGAAGAAAATACCCTCCACATACATGTGACTCATACAAGCAAATAAAACCTGCTCCTTTTTCTGAAGTTGTGTTCTAAATTTCACACATTCAATTTCTTCCAGATCACCACAGACCTGAGGCAGCGTTGCACAGACAGCCATACTGGAACTTCAGCCTCTGCACCTATGGCTGCAGGCATCATTGCCCTGGCACTGGAAGCAAAGTAAGATCTGAGTTGTACTCTGAAAAAAAAAATTAAGCATACAGAAGGATCTTTCTGATTGGTCCAGCACCTTTATACAAGGGATCTCAAAGTGCTTTGGAAACTTTGTTATCATAACTTACAGTACCCTTCTGAGAGCAGGCAAGATCTCCATGCTTATTTCACATGCAGGAAAGCTAACGCTGTGGAGGTGTCAACAAGAGTACTCAGTGTTGAAGTAACTTGAAACAATGTTGAGCACAGGTGATTTCCATTAAATGATGTGTAGCATCCTCACAGTGTTGTAAAGCACCTCACAGTGCTGCCCAGATCTGCTCTGCTCTGCAGGCTACTGTAGGTCACCTCCTGCATTCATCAGCTTCCTCTTAGCAATTCTTGAACATTGAAGGAGGTTTTGGGATGATGTTAGGCTACCCTGATAAATTAATATAATATAAAAAGTAAAAATTCTCAACTTAATCATGCTCACACAAGTCTGTTTTTTAACACGGGTTAAGTTCCTCAGCTCTAAAAACCATGGATAATGTAGTTCAGAAGACCTTTAACCTTTAGCTCAGAAACATTTCTGTCTTAACAGACATTTTCTCAACTGCAGGATTTTGTTCTTTATGTCTAATATATATCTTTAATGTGTTTCATGGAGCAGCAAAAATATGGGAGATTTTTCAGGTAAATCTATATTTGAAAACCTTTTGCATTAGTTTGTGCTCTTTTGGATAAGATTTGCAGGTTTAAGGTGGAATGCTCCACCCCAAGTCCTACTCAAAATCAAGTGTTTCTAAGCATTAGGAGATAAATTCTATTAAATTCTGAAGAAAACTAGTTTCCTCTGGGAACAGCCAGTTCCTGTGAATGCAGTAAACAATTTGGACACAATGATAATTTCAAATTGTATGTAATTTGTAACAGTGGAATTATGTTTCTGTGTTTCATATTACTTTTTTGAAGAGAGCTTGGGCCAATATTCAGCACAGAATACTTTTTTGGTGTTGAGTTATAAGAATAATAATAATTTGTAATTGAAGACCTGACATAATCTTAAGTGGTGGAGCACTTGTGTCAATATAATTATTTTTTCTTACTGCAGTCCTTAGAAACAAAGGTATTTTGAAAAGTCAATATAATGCTATTGTGGGTTTTTTAATCTCTTCTTAATCTGTTTTAAAATCATTAAATTCATTCCAAACAATCTGGTAGTACAGATAAGATTGCAAGTGTGTACATTTCATTTTGCTGAACGTTTTTCTTACTATTTCTTAATGAACTGAGGTTGCTCATAATTGGGGTTTTTATGTGATATTTTGTATGCATTTTCCAACAAATTATTCTTGTAATTGAAAGTTTCATAAAGTTATAGCACTCAAGACATACTAACAAGCTATTTCTGATTGCGACATCCTAACACACACTGAGAAGCTTCCACTTTTTTCTCTGTGAACTTTGATGAATATACCAGTGGGAAGTCTGTGTTAGTACCCATGGACTAGTATTTTTTTTTCCAAATTAATAGTTGCTATGATAGGCACAAAGACAAGACTATTAAAGCTTCAAATGTGGTTGTGGAGACAAAATGTGCCTGTAACTAAATATCCTAGGCACTTTTTGTATTTGTAGTACTCTGTCCCATGGAGCTAACAAGAGTTTCAGGGTGCAAATGTGTTGATTTTGCCTCCTTTCAGACTCTGTTCCATTTCATTGTATGGAGGGTTTGTATTTGTTTCTGTATCTTAGCCTGTGTGTTTCAATAGATCCAAAGGAATTACATTAATAATATCACAAATGTGGTTTTATTCATATATATTCCATTCACTAACTTTTCTCTCCTATGCTGTCCACAGCCATTAAAGAAAATAATTTTTTTTTTAAAGTTTAAAAAAAAAGAGAGAGAGAGAAACTAGGGAGAGAAATATTTCCTGGTTTCCCATGCCAGGTTTTTTTCTTTAGGTTGGAGAAATTTTTTGTCTGTGAAGTTATAGATTATGAAGTAAGGCCTTTAATATTACAGGGAGATCATATCATGATATATTGAATTTTAATGTCTGGGATTTTTTTATATGCAATCTATTCAGATTATTTTATGCAGTTTCTAAAGGGTAATTCTTATTTATGTGATTTGAAATTTTGGAATGTATTTTTCACCTGTCACACCTGACAAGTTAGGTGACCCTAACTAAATGCTGGAAATTAAAGTATGCAAAAAGAAACTTTGAAGCCATCTCAGCATTTTCTGCAGTACTTGTAAAATACATGGGATTTAAAGTACACATGAAATGGCAGCATAGTGCAACTGCTTACTGGAACTTGTTTGCATTCAAACAGACTTTGTATTTTTATGGACTCTTCCTTACATTCCATGTTAGTACCTGTACTAATGGCACTAAGTGCTTATATGAGATTTTTTTAAAAGACAAGATGGAAAGGTGTTTTGTAAGTTTAATTACATTATCCATACCGCAAGCTTCTTAAAAATTGTTGCACTTAGTCCTGAACATTTCTTGACTGTGTTTGTAATAATGAATAGTTTCATTCCACTTTGTGCTGGAAAACACAATAAATTATACCGTGGAAGGGCTTCAAGCCTATGAGGTCAGTTTTCCCCAGTAGCCAAGTTCTGTTCCTGGGAGACATCAGGAGTTGAACAGAGCACTAATATGGCCTGGATGTGAGTTAGAACAGCCAAGAGGTTGCTTCAACTCACATGCAAAGGTACATTAAACCAATGGAAAATGAGCGAGGCAGATTTACACTACAACCTTCCACTTTCTTTCTTTGACAAGCCCCATATGGTAGGATTGGCAAATAGCTGATGGGGGATCTCTGGCTTTCCTACTGATTTGAACCCTCCAGTTAGCTGTTTTTTCCAACTGGGACCTGCTCCTGAAATCCTGGTAACAAATCATTTGGGGATGGTGTTCTGCGTGCTACCCCAATTTCCAGTTATGTGAACACTTTTTTTTTTTTTGATCCAGTGTTTGAGTATCAAATGGCATGTTTTCCTTCAGGAATGAAAGAATTGTAGCTGAGTTTCGTATTGTTTGTTTGGAATCCCTGCAGGTGCAATACAGAGTTGTAGATAGGCAACAATTGTCACATAAAGACAGGCGCTATGAGTAAATTGTAAACCAGCAAATAAGTATAATCAATTTAGTCCACAGAGGCAGTAATATTGTTACTAAAAATAAACTACTTGCGTTACACAGTACCATCTACACTTGGTACCAGAAATACCTTTTCTCATTGATGAAAAGTTTGAATTTGGAATTTGGGGGAATCAGAGTCAGGAGAGATAGTATGCCCATATTTGTTCTAGAGGGCACTTCTTCCTTTGAAGAAGCCAAATTTTAAAAAAAACAAAACCTGATGTTTCTGAAGACAGAAGAATACATTATACATCCCCAATTGAACTGCATGTTCCACTGTCTGTAAGCCAATGCATATTTTCCTACCCAAAGTATATAAACTACAGTTTCATGAGTAAGAATCAGCAGCTGAAATGGAAGTATTGGTCTGCTGTGTTTCTACTCTGTGATACACTCAGTGGTATGGCTTTGGAGAGAGTTTATTTTCTTCTATGACTCTCTTCACATGAGCAATATAGAACCATAGAATGCTTTGGGTTGGAAGGGATCTTAAAGATCATCTAGTTCCAAATCCCCTCGGATGGGCAGAGACATCTTTTATTAGACAAGGTTGCTCAGAGCTCCATCCAGTCTGGCCTTTGCATTTTTGGAGTAGTTTGCTCTTAATACTGAAGTATCTGAAAAACACAGCCATTAATTAATTCTTTATTTAGAACCTGTGTTGCTCTTGAGCTTTGACCACCTCTGAAATTGCAGTTATTTGTTTCCCATTTTAAGGTTCTCTTTCCAGTTACATGTAAAGTTGCCAAAGAATAATCATTAGGGCTGAAATTTTCTATTTAACTTGCTATAAACATCTTTAAAGAAAATTCTATCCAGGCATTTCTTAAATTCAGTCTAGGCTAACAACAAATAATGTTTGATTGTGATAATTTTTAACTTTTTCATTGAGATTTTCTGTGTCTGTGCTTTGGAGCAATAGCTAGAAATAAAACAAGTGGTTAGCCATTGTTCTGATGCCAGGGCAATGCCTTTAACTTTTAAAAGCTTTTCAAAAATCTCAGTTGACATTTTCTCAGTTGAGACTTTTAAGAGTTTGGCAGCTCTATCCTCTGTAGTTTCTTGGCTCTCCAAGTGTTCCCCAGACCCAGCTTTTAGAGGCTTCTCTCTGAAGTTACTCTTGCAGTGCTGCTGGCTGTTCACCTTGAGAGCAGGGAGCCCATCTGCTTTTTTCTGTCACTGTTCTAGCGGCAGGAAAACGAGGAGGGTGGAAGACAAGCAGTTTCATGGGACTACAGTCTCCCTAAATTCAGTTTTTTGAGATGCCATCCACCACAGTGTCATAGCTCAACTCTATTAGAAGTGATCAGCATCACTGGACTTGGAAGAAAGGTCAAATCAATAGCCTGGCTACCATGCTAATCATATCTTCCTGCATTAAACTAAAATAATGTAAGCCTTCCCCACCTGCACAGCCACAGCTGGTTCTAAAAGTGGCAACTAACCTAAGGTTTTGCTGACATTCCTTCCATGCTGTTATTCAGCAGACTGTGTGCACTGTCTTTTGGACAGTCCTGTTTTGTTCTTCCTTTGGAGAAGGCACAATAAAGGTTGTGATTCAGATACCTTTCTCTCAAGCGTTTTCTCTTCCCA
Source organism: Neopelma chrysocephalum (assembly GCF_003984885.1). Lineage (NCBI taxonomy): Eukaryota > Metazoa > Chordata > Aves > Passeriformes > Pipridae > Neopelma > Neopelma chrysocephalum. The sequence goes on along the minus strand of NW_020924883.1, from coordinate 125,755 downwards.
ATTTCATTATTATCAACCTGCAGTTAGGCCATTGTTTGTTTGATTTGGCACTTACGATTTTTTATCTCTGGGAAAAATGCAATACTCTGTAGGCTCTGAATCTTCCACCTCTGTGTGAACAGCGTATTTGGCACAGGTACACCAGAACACCATTGCCGGTGGATGTGTTGCTGCCTAGCCTGCTGTTACTCTAAAGGGATACATCTGTCATGTCCTGTCACAATTTCTTTGGGTTGTATCCTAAAAACCAATATAAAGATAATGCAAAAGATGGATTTTTGGTTTTTTCTTTCACAGTGAGTGTGGTAAAACACTGAAACAGTTTGTCCACAGAGGTGGTGGATGCCCCATCCCTGGAAACATTCAAGGTTGGGTCGGATGGGGTTCTGAGCAATCTGATCTAAACATACTCATAGTATATTTAACATATGAGTGATGTGCTGAAGTTATTTAGCGACTGTTTGAATGGACGGATGTAGTGTGCCTTTCCACAGTGAAACCTGTCAAATATCACTACACTTCAGAATGTAATTGGTTTAAATTATGTGTTCTTAATGAGTGTTAGTCAGCAATTTGGTTTCACACATGTATCACTACTCTTCTTTCTCCAGTACCTAACTTAACCTTTTAATGGAAAAAGAGGAGAAATATGATAATGAGTGTAAAAGGCTGTTGATGGCAATTTTGATCGTAGAGAGATATTTTAATAAAATATCATTAATTGCACATCTTTTTAAATAGAGTTCTACTGAGTATGCTATTAAAGCTACTGGTAACTGACCTTTGACATACAGTACCTTCAGTTGCCATTAATTCTTTTTTAAGGGATTGTCATCACCAGTCAGACTTGGGTTTCTTTCAAAGGGGATTGGGTAAAATTCAACACAAATCAGAAATTAGCAGTAGTGACAAATTTCTAACAAGATATTTGGAACTCAGAAAAGCAGTGTGAGCAAAGAAGGAACTGAAATCTAACTCTGAAGTAAACAAATAGTTTTGTTTGATATACCAGTTGAATGAACAGTGGCTTACCAGGTTGGAAAATGAAAAGACTGCTAGAGGAGAAACTTAAGTTGCATTTATAGGGAAAGACCTACGTGCTAATCACCAAGTACATAGTGTTCATTTCTTTTCTAGCAGGAAGTTAACAGGATTACGTGCAGAGTTACATGACAATTAGAACATATAGGGATGTCAGACATGTCAAAACACAGACATGTCAAAACACGTCAATAATGTATCCATGACTGGCTAAATACTTATTAAACACTGGAGTCCATTTTTCTATCTTCTTATTTTCAGGATTGAAATAGTTATGGTGTAGACCATTTAAACACATAAGCACAACGATAGAGGCTGTCTTAATGCCTCATTGCTTCTAAAATTCTGTGCTACAACAGAAATCTGCACATTGATTCTTTATATGACCTAGGAAAGAAGAACGTCTCCCATTAGCATAGCTAAAATAATCCTGTGCATGAGTCTATATATTGGAGTCATTAGGACAGGTAGTAGGGTTGTAGATCTCATAGGAAAATTTGACTTATTACTATTTCTTATGGGTTTTTTTTAAATGTATCAATTTCAGGGTGGTGCTATGTGATGAAAATGATCTCTTACTGCTCTACAAGATGTCTAAGACGCAGAGACTCTTTTTTATAGCAATAATTATTCACGTCTGTTCTCTCATAGCTAGGATTTCCAAAGAAGGTTATTTGATAATTCCAAATTGCATGGTGACCCTCTTTTTAGTGACCCTCTGATACCGTATTTTACCTCCATCCTTTGGAGAAAAGTTTATGTATTCTTTCAGCACTTCTCATCACACTGCTATTTTTGCAAGAAACATTTTTTTCATATAGGCTACATTTATCACATTCAGATTGCTGATTATGAAGATAATGTAGCAATCATTATTCATGTTGCTAACCATATAATTTTGCTAAAAAAAAAACCCCCAGCAACAGAGCAAAGTTTTGTCCTATTTGTTTATTGCATTGAGTGATATTTTTTCCACCTGTTATTTACTCTGAACAATTATTATTGGCACAGTATCACTATGCCAAAGGATAGAGCCTGAATTCTTTACTATTTTCTGGATTAGCCCAATTGTCACTAGGGAGACTACTTGTGGAATGAAGAAATCAGATTTGGCCAGAAAGGATGATCTACTCGTAATTTCTAAAGACCCTGCTTAAAGATATAATTACTGTAATATATTTTATTCTTCTTGCTTCATAAACATTTTGAGAAACCTGAAGGAAGAGAGTTGTACCTTAGAGTATGACTATTGGTTAAGGACACAGCATTCGTTATTTTTTGACTGCTGCACAAGCACTTTGGTATGCACTTCTGCTTATTCTGGTTTGATTTTGAGTATTGTGTGGTATGTATAATCCCAAGGCAATTTTAGATGAGACATTGAGAAATAAAATTACTGGACGGAAAATGTCCATTTTTTAAAATCAGTCAATTAGTTTGATAACTGTTCTTGTTAATGCATTTGTTCATCTCAAGATATTTAGCCATTAATTCTTCTGAGATTATTCAAGTAGTAAATCTATTAACATCAGTGACACCTTGTCTGGATCTGAAGCCCTCCCTCATGGCTAGCAAAAAACTATTTACTCACTTAGGAGCCAATTTTGACATGTTTTACAAATCCTTGACCAATTCTGTGATTTTTGCGGATGCTTTAAAATTGACTTCTAGTCTATCTTGTTTAAAAATAAGTTAAAAAGTCCTTCTTTCTTCGAATGAACTGCTATTTTGACATAATTCCAGTTTCTATATTTTTCTTTTTTCTTTTTTTTCTTCTTTTTTTGGTTCAAGTTTCTGCAAAAAAAATGGCAAATAATTGCAGACCTATTTTGTTTCAAATGAGGTGTCTACTGTAGAGAGAAGATTTCAATCTGACTACAGTGAAGGAGCTACACTAGGCTTCAGAAACTGATTTCAATGTTGTTCATATGCTGTTAAATCTCTTAGAAATAAATATGTCCAAGTTGCCATTCCTTGCGAAGAAAATGTAGAAATCTTATGGATTACACAGTAAGCAAGCAGATTTCAATATTGCATAAGGGACAGACTGATTTAACTATGTACATACAATGTTGTGTCCTGAAAATCAGATTTTTGATCAAGATTTTCTGACATAGAAAATCTTACATTATTTTTTATTATTACCTAAGGATAGGAAATAGAACAGCAAATGGCTCGGTTTTCAAGATCTACCATGATTTTGTTTTTAGAAATAAATCGTAATTCTGAGAGATAATCTCATTTGTTGACTGATCAACTAAGTCTAGTTTATGTGAGGCTAGTATTATAAAGTGAAAACTGCTATATCCTTAGATCCTTTATCTAGACATAGTTAGATCCACCATTAGGTCCATCATTCCTCTTTAAATAGTCGGTTTAGTGTTCTCTGTCTTGATTCCCTGCTTTAGAAGTTGAGAAGAGCATTTTAGTGCCTTGTTGTTTTTCACCACTATCATGGACAACTTGCTTTATAAAATAACAGATTGTTCAGATTCCAGATTATAAAGAATGTAGCTCTCAGGATTCCTGGAGGTCTTCCTGAAGTCTTGGAACATGTTTTTCTAAGACTTTACACTGGCTCCCAGTGAAATTCCTGAGGTGGTATAAAATCTACTTTTTTTTTTCCTGAAGCATATTACGTGACTGTACAAGTATCCCCTATCTTGCAAACCCTTAATGCTCCTTACATTCCATAAGGTTTTTTTAATCTTCTTTTTCAGTAGTTTTTACCAACTCAGTTGGATAAACAATTACTGTCATTCTAGTCCAACAATCTAGTGTGAGAAATCGCACCATAAGAAAAAAAGTACCTATGGGCATATTAGTGTTTTAAAAAATGATTAGGGACAGAAGGCATAAGCTCTCATTAAGTACAACAGAATATTTTAAATATCGTAATACCCTTATATCTTGTAGCCAAAACCAGAGAAATTGAATGGCTGTGAATTGATAGAGTTTGAAAGAAATGACAAAAAAATCTGGCTACAATTAATGAGATGTTTATTTAGAACTCACCTTCCTTCTTGAGATATTCCATCTCCTCTTTCTGTTTCAACCACAAACATGAACAGGACTTTCTGTGTTGACTCTAAAAAAATGCGTGCCGCTTCCTGTGATGCCCCAGATGTTGGTGGAAAGGTGCTAGGTTACATCAGCCTTCCCATGGTCCACACAAACTCACTGGGAAATGTTCTCCTGTGGAAAATTTACATTCAGAATTAAAATCATATTACTGCAAAGGAAATGAGAAAAATATGTATAGTTCCGTGTTTTTTCACTTTTGTTTCATTATGCCATACAATCTTGTCACTTAAAAGAATTCTGACATTTTCAGGCAACTCCTACTTATTTTCAAGCATATGGTTTATAAGGCTGTAGGAAAATAAAATGTGTAAAAATGAGTTACATGTGATTGAATGTCGTATATGTCCCAAGTTTTTCTCTTCTGTATGGAATGACAGACCATGATTCTGCAACTTGTTTTCATTTTCAGTAATTCCACCAACACAAGTTAATTTCCATTGTTTAATACCCAAGAATTTATATCTACATGCACACAGAACACAGGCTAGGAGGGAGGTTTTCTATAAACAAATTGACTACTGGTTTGCAGTAACTCCTCTGCACCTACTGCCTTCCCCTAAAGCTGCAGCTTGTGGAAACTGAAATTTATCACCTGGAAAACTAAACTGGTGCATCTTGAATGAAAAACAAAGTCTCCATTTCTTCACAGATTGTCTAATGTATTCACTGATTGCTTTCTAATTGCTTGATTTTGGCTCACAGGATAAGCAGGATTCTACTTCCATGTGTAAGTGCCATAAAGCACTGATTACCCAGGTATTTCCAAAAAGACATTCGTTTGACAAAACAAGTCCTGGAAGGTGTGAACAGTGCGTGTGGGATGCCACTCTGTGCAACATTCATTTCTGTACATCAAACAGAGAGACGAGTGAGATTTTTCTGTCTTCCCTGTCAGGAAGACTTAAAACATTTCTGCATGTTTGTTGTTGCCCTCGGTGTGTTTTATCAAATTATTTCTCTTTGAAATTTCTTGTAACATGACTATGTAACTTGTAGCTCTTGTAAATTGTTTTAATTGTATGGAGTCACTCCATGTGACAGCAATGTCCCCCTCATCCCAGATTGTGACCCATTCACAGTCACCCCTGAGCTGACCTTCCCCACACACTTACGGCTGTTGTTTTGGTGTACTTTCTACCAACAAATGGAAACAAGAGCCCAAGTATAATCCCATGAAGATAAGTGCTGAGTCTGAGTCGCTTTTCTGGCGGTCCAAATGACTTCCTAGTCTGAGAGACACAAGAGCATGTCTTAAGAAACTGAACCAAAGTTTCCCAGGTTTTCAATGACTGCCAGTCCTGGTCAACGTAGACTGCCAGTTCTGAGTCTGATAAACTTCATTCTGGTCTGTCTTCATCATTACGGCTGAGTGGAATTGTGGCAGTGTGTGCAATAGGGGCAGATAATGATCCTCTGAGAATGATACTTAGTGACTGGTGTTCTACACCACAGTACTTTTTTCCTCTTCATTATTTGATGGCTCACTTTATCATTCCCTCTATTAAACTGCATTTTTAAAGACAATGCTAGAAAAACTGAAAAATTGGAAGGAGAAAGAAAAAGTACCCCAATGATTGCGCATGTAGATCATCTTTTAAGTGAAGAAATTCTCCTTGATGTGGATATAGAAGAAACAGGAAAACTGCAATCCCTAAAGATTTGCCCTAGTCCTACAAGATAAACGTGTATTAAAAATAGTGAGGATACAGATGGCATCTTCTTTCATGTTCTGGGTGGACAGGTTATTAGGAATCCCTTAAAGGAGTACACATCTGTGCAATCAGCTACTTGTTCTACAGTCCCTTAAAGGAATACATATCTGTGCAATCACGTACTTGCTCTGTAACTATCCAGCTCTCCAGATGCAGTGCTGACTGCTTGGTCCTCTTGAAAAATACGCATAGACCCTCAGTGAATTCCAAGACCAGGGGTAGTAGGCAAATTAATAACAAGAGAGGCACCTGAAATAAGTTCAATAGGAACTGGAAGTCTAAAGCAATTGCCAGCTTGAGCTAGCAGATAGTGAGGTTGAGTAGAGCTTTTCAGCAAGCCAGAAGTTTGATTTCTTCTCCTTTGCACTGATTGGAGTGCAGTAGTTGGTGGTCATAAAAGTTGCCTCTGTGTGAAATGTGCTCCTTCATCTTCCCTTAGGTTTTATACGATAGAATGTTATCATCTGTTGTTGCAGTCTGCTTATTGCAAACCTCACAGATGTATAAATAATTTCATGTAGTATTTCTGTAAAATTAGGACATGTTGTTTTGAATGGAGCAAAGGAAAGCTGATGGTTGTTTTGCTTTGGATACTTTTCAGCTTACATGACCTTGTATCCCTACATCCTGGTAAAATATGTCTGATCTGTGACTTTGTCTTTCCCCTTTTTCATAGTCCATTTCTGACCTGGAGAGACATACAGCACATTATTGTCAGGACTTCACGTGCAGGACATCTGAATGCTAATGACTGGAAAACCAATGCAGCTGGCTATAAGGGTGAGAGCTTTCTTTCTTCTTTGCCATCACAAACAATATATTATTTGATATTTTTGAAGAAGAAATAATCTCAAGTAGTTTGTCTGACCCCCTATGCTGTGCATAGTTTGGAGACTTTTCAGTCTCAGTCTGATTGGACCTATCTTCTTTCTCTTACATAAGGGAAACCTTTTAGAAGGACTAAACCAAAAAACGTCAGCTACAAAATGCATTGGCCAGATCTTCTTTAAATCCCTTTAAATCCTGTCTCATGCACTGCTGGCAGAAGACAAAGTAAATTAGTGGTGTCTAATTTTTCCTTTTATAGCTAGTGTTCTGATAAAATAGTCTAGAGTTGAACATGCAGCAATTTCTGAATTTCATCCATGTTCTTATTCAGAATTACTGACAATTTTGATTTAAAATGACAAAATGGTATTTTCAAACTTCTTTTTTTTTATTATCAACCCTATATTATTTATATGTAGAATTTCTGTCAGATTTAGGATAAAATCAAATCTTCAGCTATCATGACTTTTAGTGGGGCCTACTATACTACTCAGTCACCTGTCATGTAGTTTTCTAAAATCTTGTACAGTCTTGTAAATTTGATTAAAGCTACATCTTTTAAATATGTTTTCTTTTTTGTAATGCAAGTAGAGGTAAATGCTTGTGCCATTAAATAGGATATATATTTTCAAGATGGGTTAAAACTGAACCTTGAATCCTTACAATGTTGTATTTCAACGCAGATTGTCTGCTGATTCCCATTCACTACATTATTACTGCTTTCAATTTGTATTGCATCCAAACAAAACCCTAGAATGGCTTCTTTCTGATTTTCTTTTCATGAGAATTCCACCCGAGACTGACATAGTTTTTCAAAGATGAGAGTTGATCTGTTTTGTTCCAAGATCTCCCAAGAGATAAATGTAATATACAAGAATCATCAAATCTTTAACCCGGTTTCACTTTAAAACTGAAGCCTAGATTTAATCTATTTCAGATCAAGGCACTGTTACCACAGAGCATCTTTTAATATATAATTCTGACCTATGACATTTCTGCTGCAATGGAATAGAAATCAAACAAAAAAAACCACTTGTTTTTTGATCCAAACCTTTCTATCCTCTCTAACTACAGAGGATAGATTTAGAAATAGATATTTAACTTGAGCTTCCTAATCATTTGAAGGTTCATATGTTCAAGGGCCTGATTTTGTCCCAGTTAAAAGTGCATGTCCACACACAAAAAACATACATAATGAGAAATACATACTTCCTTAATTGCAATAACATTACATAATTGTTATTGTAAAACATCTCCCAGGATTTAAAAAGTTTTGGCAGGAGATCGTTACTGTGTTGTTACTGTATCATCAGTTTGTTGAAGCTATATGAAGGTCAAAGAACACTTTTCAAGTAGCATAAAGCAGAGGTTTTTTTTTCTATAACTCACTTCCAAATTCTATATTTTTATGTTTTTCCAGTTGTTGCCTAAGAGAGTCAAACACCCTGGGAGACATTTCACAGCAGCTGTCACTCATTATCAAAGGAAAGGTCACACTAACACACCCAGCAGTAGCAGTATTGGCAGCAGGACTTACACTGTGGGACCATTGGAGCCTGCTTATTCTGAATCCGTGGAGCCACACATTTTTCTATGCATTATAGCATGTATATATCTATAGTAAAGAAAAGGGGTGGAAGAAGGTTTCTTCTCCACCTGTGTTAAGTCATGAATATAGATAAGCTCAGCTGGGTAACTCGGATTCAGAAAAAACAGCTTGACCTGGCAAAACTCCACTGTGGACTCCATGGTGGAATTGAAAAAGAGGAAGACAATCTAAATGCCTTTACCTCTGTACAGCTCAGGAGTCAACCTTAACCCAAATAAAAACAGTAGTTTTAGCTTAAATTATTTTGGCAACTTAGGCTGAGCACATGGTTCCAATAACAATACAGCTCTCTTTAAACCTCTATTGGTTTTGGAAGAAGGAGAAGAAAAGATTTAGATTAAATCACAACATCTGAACCTGAATTAAAAGGGGGGTTTGCACACTGCTGCTTGCAAGACTGAAACAGGTTTTTTTACTATTGCACATGCCAATATTTAGTATAATATTACACTATTATCCTTCACTATCACAAAGATAGTGAACCCACATAGAACAATTGAAGTATGGTTTTTCATAGATGAACTACTCTGATCAGAATGGGTTCCTTAAGGAATTGTATCATAATTTTGTTGATAACAAGATACATATTTCTTCCACAGTATATTCCTAAGAAGAGAAGGGATGGGAGATTATTTTTAATTATCTAAGGAAAGACAGTCACAAGTATCAATCTGCTTTTCTTCAATGCATACTAGTGGAGGAAGAAGAAAACGAGAATAAAGAGAGAGACAGGCTTGCCCCTTTAGAAATGAGAACTGAAAGGGTAAAAAACAGCAAAAACTTGGAAAAACCTCTCACTCAACAAAGGGTCAGCAAGAGCTGGTAGTTGAAAGTGGGTCAGCATGCCATTTCAGAGGGCTGTTTTGCTGGTCTGCATGGCAACCCTCTCCCTTTCTATAGTCCCTGGCAGTGTTTTGCTACTGCAGAACACACAGAAGGAGCTCATGGATGTCATTACTGGTTTCAAGTTCTCCTTTTTTTACTGTCTTACATTTATACAAAGGAAGATTAATTCATGAAAAACACTTGAGCCAACTAGTGATTTGCTAAAGCGGTTCTGGTTATTTGTTTAATTTTCTGGCAAGTAAACAACATTTGTTAAATGCATGTCAAAAGAATTAGGAATGAACAAGAATTTTTTTCTTTTTTTTTTTTTTTAGTTGTTTTCTTGTGAGACAGCATGTATTTTTTCTTAGGAACTTGTTACTTCGTAGTCTCAAAAACAAAGACTTGAATGCTCATTTTAGGATCTTCTCTGGTTAGTTTGTTTGTCAATAGAGGGAGCTTTTAATAATTAAAGCTGTTAATTACTGATTTTACGGAAAAATACTTGAGAACATCTGTTTTTGTGAAGATATCAAAACTGCTGATCTGTTTCTGCTATGGCAGATTGTATGCAAAGGCTCCTTGTTCTGCCAGCTGTTTGGTCAACAGCAGAGCCTGCAACTGCATTCATAAAAAGGAAATTCTGTGTTAATTCTAACCTATCTCTGGATTGAAAGATACAAAACGAAACACTGCAGTTTTAAGAAAAACGATCAAACCATGTGAGCAGTTCTTTGTAAATGAAGCTCCAAATACTGTCAAAAACTGCCTTTGGAGAAACAGACCATTCACTAATTTGTAGGGAGATTTTTAGAGAACATACTTTACTCTTCCTGGCTCTAAAGCGTAGACAATAACACTTCAGTACAGTGAAATAAAATGCCAGTGAAAGATAAGATAAAATGAAATCAAAACTCTAGCCACTTTTTTCAATTCCAGACCATTCCTAGGCTCAGTGGAGATATTATTCCTACAGAAACTGAGTCACCTCAATTGCCAAGGAGTAAGAGACTACCAGAGTTATGTCACATCCCTTTAGGTTAGCCAGAGTATCTGCTACTTCCACCAAAGAGTGACCAGTGAGAAGGATTGGTCACTTAATGTTTTACAGCCTTTTAATATAATTGCTTAATCGCAATAATAAATAAAATTGGTGATTATTCTTGTTGTGAGTAGAGCATTAACAGTCTGGGAGTGAGAAATAGACAAGCCTATCTAGGCTCCTAAATAAGAGACCTAGACTGGACAGATTTAAATAGTGGTAACCAGTAGCCAGGAACAAATTCAGAAATGAGCTAGAAAATCTTCACAACAACATGTGCATTTCAGAGAACACAAATAAACTATTCATAAACACCCTACTGCATGTTTTCTATAACTTTTAAAATATAAATAAATTTAAAATTATGTTCTAAAAATGTCAGAAGTTGGCATAAGACTTTTGAAAAATAGCAAGCCCTTTTCAGTGGTTATGTCAATGAATCAAAGCTCTTCATATATCAAAAGACCTTCCAGTCTTACAGATGCTTTCTGATATTTTCACATGCCATTGGCAGCCAATATCAGCTCTATCCAGCCCTGATACCCATACACACAGTGGATGGAGCAAGGGAAACAGGAGCTTTGAGTTTGGCTGTTGTAATATCCCACCTCTGTTTGTTGTCAATCAAACACCAAACACATGAAGTTGCATTGATCTCTGTAGAAATGAGGAAAATCATATTCTATGCAAGCTAGACTAGGTGATTTTTTGTGCTTGAAATATTAAGGGAAGAAGACCAGCCTGGCTGAACAGAAAACTTTGCCTGGAATGCAGGGGAAAAAGGTCAGTGTATCACCTGTGGGAGACCATTGGCAGGATACTCAGGAGGACTACAAGGATGTCATGAACTGCATGCAGTGAGAAAATTGGAAGGGACAAAGCCCAGCTAGAACTCAGTTTGGCTCCTGCAGTAAAAGCCAACACAAAATGTTTCTATAAATACAAAAGGAGGGTTAAGGAGAATCTCCATTCTTTATTGTATGCAGGAGGAAAGACAATGACAAAGGATGAGGAAAAAGATGAAGTAGTTAATACCTTCTTTGCCTCAGTCCTGAATAACAAGACCTATTGTTCTCTGGGTACCCAACCCCCTGAGCTGGAAGACAGGAATGAGAAGAAGAATGAAACCCCCACAGTCCAAGCGCAAATGGTCAGTGACCTGCTATATCACTTAGACACACACAAGTCTCTGTGATCAGTTGGGATCCACCCAAGGGTCCTGAAGGAACTGGGGCAACAGCTCACTACTTTGTATCATTTACCAGCTGTCCTGGTTAACTGGAGAGGTCCCAGTTGACTGGAAGTTAGTAAATATGATGCCCATCTACAGGAAGGATCAGAAGAAGTATCTGGGGAACTACAGACCTATCAGTCTAACCTTGGTGCCAGGGAAGGTCATGGAGCAGATCATCTTGAGTGCCATCATGTGACATGTACAGAACAAACTTTGACACTGTTTCCCACAGCATTCTCCTGGAGAAACTGGCTGCTTATGGCTCAGATGGGTGCCCAGTTTGCTGGTTAAAAAAATGGCTAGATGGCCAAGCCCAGAGAATAGTTGGGAATTGAGTTAAATCTAGCTGGTGGCCAACCACTCGTAGTGTTTCCTAGGGCTGAGCACTGGGGCCAGTTGTGTTTCATGTCTTTACCAATAATGTGGTCAAGGATATTGTGTGCACCCCCAGTGAGTTTGCAGATGACACTAAAGTGGGTGGGAGTGTTGATCAGCTGAAGGAAAGGAAGACTCTGCAGAGGGTTCTGGAAGGGCTGGACCGATGGGCCAAGGTCAGTTTTGTGAGGTTCAATAAGCTGAAGTTCTGGGTCCCCCACTTTGGTCACAACAACCAGTGCTACAGGCTGGGAGAGGAGTGGCTGGAAAGCTACCCAGCATAAAATCTGATCAGCAGAGGCTGAACATGAGCCAGCAGTGTGCCCAGATGGCCAAGAAGCCCAATAACATCCTGGATTGGATCAGAAATAGTGTCCTCCTATACTCAGCATCAGTGAGGCTGCACCCCAAGTCCTGTGTTCAGTTTTGGGGCCCTCACAACAAGAAAGACATTGAGATGCTTGAGCATGTCCAGAGAAGGGCAACAGAGCTGCTAAGTCTGATGAGGAGCTTCTGAGGGAGCCAAGCTTGTTTAGCCTGGAGAAAAGGAGGCTTGGGGGGTCCTTATCTTTCTCTGTAACTACCTGAAAAGGTATTGTAGCATGGTGGGAGTTGGTGTAACAAGCAGTAGAACAAGAGGAAATGGCTTCAAGTTGTGTCAGAGGAGGTTTAGATTGGATATTTAGGAAAATTTCTGCTCTGAAAAGGTTGTCAAGCACTGGAGCAGACTGCCCAGGGAAGTGGTAGAGCCACCATCCCTGGAAGTATTTAAATGTTATATTGATGTGGCATATGGAGACATGGTTTAGTACTTGGCAGTGTAAGGTTAGTGGTTGGACTTGATGATTATAAGGATCTTTTCCAACCTAAAATATTCTGATTCTAAGTAGGCAGCTGGCAGCGAGAGTTCTGGAAAAGCAAATGTATTTTTGGAAAAGGCAATCTAGCCCTGTATCCATGACCGTCTTCAACAGATTGGTAGATATAAAGTCTCAAGAGAGATGTTAGCACTCACATAGGTAATCATTAGTCTTCTATTAGCCGACTTGGTTAGATTATTTGGAACCTTTTTGCATTATAACCCCTGATTGGAAGTTGTTTGAAGTCAAAGCAGCATTTAGATTAGCATCTGGAAAGGAGAGAATTAAACTATCTCCGATTACTAGCTAGTCTAACAGTGGCTGAAAGTGTCTCCCCCAGCACTGACAGAACATGTATGATAGGAAAGGTCTGTGTCCTCAGGAATCTCATCCACATTTAAATATCACAGAGTCAATAACATAACATTTAGAAGTGCTTCATACAGAAATCATTGTCATGGCTAGAGAAAAATCCATGGTGGGATTTGGAAATCAAGATGGTTGAGGAAAGTGGTGTAAGTTGCATATTTTAGCTGCAAGTTTAAAATTACTGTCATGTTTTTGGAGGGACACTGCAACCTTTCTAGGTGACTGTTGTTTCCTTCCCACATGTAGCAGTTCAGTTTGCAGCTATAAATAAAGTTTTCCTTAACATAATATTAAAATTGCATTAAGAATTTTTCAGTGTTTCATATGTTAAACTCAAAGAAATTGTCAGGTAACTGAGCTCTGCTAGCCTTGGGAGCTGGAAAGTATATTGAACTATGCAGCCTAGGTTGTGGTTATTGGAATTTTTTTTCTCTCTAACACAAACTGAAGTCCACACAATGTTGTTTCCAGTTGAAAGACATTTAAGATCAGGAGTACGTCTGTATAGTTCCAGAAATGAAGGTGTACAAAGCAGGAGAGGGAATCTTTCAGAGAAATAGAGAGGCATAATTACTTTACCCAGCCTCAAACTCTTCATCAAAGCTTCTCATTTACTTGTTGAGTCTGCAACACTGTTTTCTTCTGTCTCTGAGAAGCAAGAAATGAATCTGTGAATGTAAAACAGATTTTAAGCAGAAACCTCAAGCCTGTGTTGGGATACATAAAGGAAAGTGGATGAGCATTTGATCTTAGAGTTGGTTGCTTTCTTGGGATCATATATTGTGAGTCAGACTTACCAGTGTTTTAAAATGTAAATTAAATGGCTCTAAAGTAGGAATAACAGCAGGCAAGATGCATAATTAAGCTTTACATTTGTATTATAATAACACTCAGAATTGTCACCAAACTGTGATCAGCATAGCAGACAAAGTATTTAAACTAGTGCCTCAGCTCAAGAACTGAGATGACTTCATGACCATTTGTCTTAGATATAAAGCAATGCATAATTACTATGCTCTGCAGCTCCCTAGTATTCCAAGCATTGCCAAGTGGACTTACATCACTAAAAGGATGCATACTATGGGAATGATAACCCTTGACATTACTTCCTTTTAAGAAGCTCAACTCAGACCTTTATGAAAACTCTGCAAAGGACTTGGGGGGTAGGGAGGAAGGAGAGGGTTAAAAGTCTTCCCCTATGGACTCATAACCTAAGAGCCTGCTATGTAATGTGAAGTGGAAATTCCTACTTGGCAATATTAAGAAAGAAGAACCAGGATCAAACAATTTAAAAAATGACTGATAAAGTGATGCAATTCTCCAAAGCACAAGTTCTTAATTATAGATGTTGAACACTGAATTTTAAAAGAAAAGTCTTTGAAAGTTATGACCTCTTTATATACTAATTATTGATGCTGTACACTTGTGCGAATGTTATAGACAAATATCTAGCCATGCTTGTATACATCCAGGGCAATGGTGGACATCTTATGCGTGGAGAATTTCTATCTTTTTAAAAACCAACAAGCCTTTAAGAACACCGAAGCTTTTCACTGCTGTTGCTTTGCTATAGGGCCTTTCAGTAATTGCAAAACTGGTTGTAGTTTTCTTATCAGTGTACCCACTTTAATGGAACTAGGATTCAGGCTGATTAGGAAGCAGATCACACCATCTACAATGTAGTGTTTTAAGCCCTTAAGACATCCTGTCATGGTGTAGAATTTCTCGTAATAATAGGGGCTACAACTCAGATCAGTTAGGTGCCCTCCAAAAAAATCAGGTTTTGAGGAGTCACTTTTTAAGTGAGGTGGTGCTGAGCTTCATCCACAACTGCCCAGCTATGTCTGTAGACTTGGCTTACTGTTTATCTTCCTTTTGCATCAGGTTACTGATGAGAATCTACTACATAGCTCTATGGGAATAGTGTGAAGTCGGCTCAGTTAATGAATTTCTCTGTTTTGGGGTAAGGTTGGTAAAGTTTTAGTTCTAAAAATCAGCATCATTATTATTAAACAATTTGCAAAAGGTTTTATTGTGATTTTTCTGAGTATTTGTACCCTTCCTCTGCCAAAATCAGTCAGGAATTAGTTTGAGTGTAAATATCCTGCTGGAGCTCTGACACTTCAGAAGAGATAGAGCCATTGTGTGGGATAGAACAAGAAGGATGCCATGTGCCTGATACATCTGACAGCACAGAAATGCTATCTTTGTGTTTTCTGATAGCAATCTGTCGGGATTTCCACTTACAGTGCCTTTGATTCATGTGTCATAATCTATTCTGAGCTGAAGCCTAGAACAAAAGGTGTTTTTATTGTTTGATACAATGAAATTACATTTGGCTGCTTTTGAGCTACCAAGGAATTCTAAATGTACCTCTGAGGGTAAATTTTCTCCTAATAGAGGAAATGATTACATTCTTTTAAAAGGTGTTCCATGGTGCAGTCACAAAATGGCTTTTTTTGTTTAAAGAAAATTTGCAAACTGCCATGCTTTTCAATGGATCTTTGTGCTTTTCGTAAAAAAAATAAAATTGAAGTCCGGTTTAAAAAGACTACTCCTAGTTAAAAAATTATAGTTTCTATTACTGTAGATGCTTCTTAGCCAACTTTATTTTGGCAAACATTTTTTCTCCCCTCTAAACACATATAATCCTCAGATTTATTCCATTCACATAAGCTGACTTATTTCAAGGGATATAAATGAATGTCTTCAGTAGAGGCTTTATGATTTGCTGCCAAATGCTGCTGCAGAGAAGCAACAGCTTGTCTATCCTAGCAATTGCCAGCCAGCAGTAGTCAGGTTTTCTGTTTCTGTCACAACTTTGCTCCTTTGGAGGCAGAGAAGTAAGCCAGGCTTCCAGGTCACTGCTTTTCAGCAAGGCTCACTGGTATTTTCTCTGGCTGGTTAAATGTCCCCGTATGCAGGACACAGTAGATACTATGTGCTCTGAGGACTGTGTTAACCTGGTTTACTCATTCCTAAACAAGCACTGGGAAGTAAATTAGAGGATGGGGGGATAAAAACTGCGAGTAGGGGGAAAACTTGTCATGGCTGTGCTTGGTACACATGCTCACTGTTGACTGTGGACCAGCTGAATCCCAAGACTAAGAACTTCTGTCCATAAGCTGCTAACACTCATGAGTGGGGGAACTATTTGAGTGGTACGCGCTGTCGCTACTAGTAGAGCCTGACTGTGGTGGCCCAAAAGTGAATTTCACTTTTAGTCCATTCTGTCAACCAATGTTTACTTAATAACCACATGAGTTTTAAATTCCTGAAATAAATAAAACGTGCCAGGATATGAATGCAAATGGAATCTTGAAATTAATTCTGTAATGTTTTAAGATGGTGTGTTCTTGGGCTATTTTTTTAAATGGCTGCAAAGTCTCATAGAAGGTGATGCAGTGTCGGAGTTGCATACAAGCTATTCACTAAGGAACACTGGCTACTGGAGATTTAGATTCTACTAGCTATCCTACTAGTGTTCTTGTATTTTATCGATGAATAGGAACTTTTTGGAAGAAAATAAAAATGTAAAATCCAGAGGCCTCTTCTTTTTTTGTCAAACCTATTATCAAGTAAAGCCATGGTTAGTATATTATTGAAGAAATTATTTGTACTAATACAAAAATCAGAAATTGACATGAACACAACTGGAAACTTAAACAAAAGCAATTTTTAAAGTATTATCTTAGCACCTTTTTGACTATGAAAGGGTTCAAAGGGCTGGGGCACCTCTCCTATGAAGAAAGGTTGAGAGAGCTGGGGTTGTTCAGCCTGGAGAAGAGAAGGCTCCAGAGAGACCTTATTGTGGCCTTTTAATATATAAAGAGTGCTTAAAGAAAGATGGAAAGAGGCTTTTTACCAAGGCCTGTAGTGACAAGGGACAACTGTTTTAAAGGGAATGAAGTGGATTTAGATTGGACATAATGAAGACCATTTTTATAAGAGGTGATTGGTAATAGCCTACATGGCTTTGCAAAGAGGAAATCATGCCTGACAAATTTGGTGACCTCCTGGGATGGGACTCAGCGTTGGTAAATAGGGGCAGAAGTGCAAAGCATTTGACACTCCCTTACAACATCCTTGTCTCCAAATTGGAGACACATGGATTTGATGGATGGACCGTTCAGTGGTCCAGCTGGCTGAATATACATACAAAGAGTTGTGGTCAACGGCTCCTTGTCCACATGGAGACCACTGGAGACCAGTGACAAGTGGCATCCCTCAGGGGTTAGTACTGGGGCCAATACTGTTCAACATCTTTGTTGGTGACATGGACGGTGGAATCAAGTGCACCCTCATCAGATTTGTGGACAATACCAAGCTGGTGCGGTCAACATGTTGGAGGGAACAGAGGCCATCCAGAGGGACCCGGACAGGCTCGAGAGGTGAGCTGAGGCAAACCTCATGAAGTTCAACAAAGTGAAGTTCAAGATCCTACACCTGGGTATCAGTAATCCCAGACACACCTACAGGTTGAGCAGAGACATGATTGAAAGCAGCCCTGCAGAGAAAGACTTGGGAGTGATGGTTGATGAAAAGTTCACCATGAGCCAGCAGTGTCCACTTGCAGCCCAGAAAGCCAACCAAATCCTGGGCTGCCTCAAAAGAAGCGTGGCCAGCAGCAGGTCAAGGGAGGTGGTTCTCCTCCTCTACTGTGCTCTTGTGAGACCCTGCTTGGTTTACTGTGTTCAGTTCTGGTGTCCCCAACATAAGAACATAGAACTGTTGGAGCAAGTCCAGAGGAGGGCCATGAAGTTGTTAGGAGAACTGGAGCACCTCCCCTATGAAGACAGACTGAGAAAGCTGGGGCTGTTCAGCCTGGAGAAAAGAAGTTTACGTGGAGAGCCCATGGCAACCTTTCAGTATCTAAGGAGGCCTACAGGGAAGCCGGCAAGGGACTCTTCATCAGGAACTGTAGTGATAGGACAAGGAGCAATGGGTGCAAATTGACAGAGAGGAAATTTAGGTTAGATATTAGGAAGAAATTTTTTACTGTGAGGGTGGTTATACTCTGCAACAAATTGCCCAGGGAGGTTGTGAGTGCCCCAGCCCTGGCAGCGTTTACAGCCAGGTTGAATAAGGCCTTGAGCAACGTGGTCTAGTGAGAGGTGACCCTGCCCATGGAAGTGAGGTGGGACTAGGTGATCTTTAAGGTCCATTCCAACCCCTTGACATTCTATGATACTATGATTCTGTGATGAGGATGGTGAGGTACTGGAACAGATTGCCCAGAGAAGCTGTTGGATGCCCCATCCCTGGAAGTGTGCAAGACCAGGTTACACAGGTCTTTCAGCAGCCTGGTCCAGTGGAAGGTCTCCCTGCCTGCAGCACGGAGGTCAGAGTAGCTGAGTTTTAAAGGTCCCTTTCAACCCAGACCACTCTATGCTTCTATGATTCTATGATATAGAGGCCCTTCAGATTCTCATTGTGCATCTTTGTAGCTGCCGCTTTTAAGACAAATCTGTTGGGCAACTTTCTGTTCTTCACAACCTTCTCTAATGTGCTGGTAAGTGTAAGAACTCAATCTTCCAGAATCTCTGCTGAGTCTTTAAAAAATCATGGATTTCAGGGAATTCTGTGGGAAAGAAGGACTTAGTTTGCCCTTTGCTTTGTTTTTAAGTAGAAAAATTGAGGGATCAGTTCTGTATAAAATACAAAAAGTACGCTTAACTTGAAAACATGAGAAATTGGTTTTAAAAGCAAGACTAAAAAAGCATGTTCTTGCATGGCTGTGTTGCTGGCTTGTAAAATCAGTTATGTGTTTCAGAAATCACACCCGGTTATCACAGGTTTCTCATCATATATTGACATGAAGTAGCAATATGGCTGAAAGAAGATGAATTCTCATTCAAGATTAGTGTTCTCTCAGATAGGACCTGACAAAATAAAACAGTGTAAGCCATGTCATTGTAACATTTCTCCTTTTTTGTCCCTTAATTTTCATTAGACAATTGTTTTTCCTAGTTGAAGCATTTATGTATACTAAGCAAGCAACAGAGAAGCAATATAAAATTATTAAAGTGGTACAGAATTAAATCTTTCTTTTTGCAATTAAAATGTCAAATGTAAAAGGTTGGTCAGTTTAAAGTATTTTTGGGATGAGGGTCTCACATCTTCTAGACTTGCTAAGCAACATTTAAGAAAACCACAGTATAAGGAGTATTTTAGATTCCTATTCAGTAAATCTCATTTTGGATCAAGATCCTATAGTAGCATAAACAAATAATCATAATAGTTTACAATCAAACAGATTAACATAGTTAAGGAAGCTGCATGTTCCTCATTTGACAATCTGAAATTATTACCATTTCTCTCTTTCTGATGTAGTATTTGGTATGTGTATACGAAGTATTTATATTTCAAATGCTGCTTTCACAGTATATAGAATACTATATAGGAAAGGCCAAAAATATACCAGGGAGAAAGTATTCTGCAATGCTTTTGTCCGATGAGTAAAATAGCATCTAAGTTACTGATGAGATATCTTGATGACAGGCAATAAAACTGCAGCCTAACAAATCAGGTTTGGCTGCACTGGAAATGTTGTGTTTTCAGTTTCTGAAGTCTGCATGATTCTGTGTTATGATTTATCAAGACCAGCTGTTCATATATCTCTTAGTCAAGTCAAGTGGGGTATACATTCTGCCTTTAGATTTGGGGATAGCTTTGCATACTCTTTGTATAGAAATGAGAAAGTTAATGAATTTTCAATAGCAGTTTCAGACAAAAACAAAGGGATGATGAAAAAACTGGGGAAGCCTCTCCAGCAGCTGAGAAGGCCTTGATTTCATGGTGCACTGGTGAAGGAATTGCTGTAGAGATTAATAAATGAAGTCCTGAGAAATGTTATTTTCTTTAGTGATAAGATTAAAGAGATCAGTTAAAACTCAGTATTTATATTGTGTTGTGGGAGGCAAGTTTTTCCTGAAACATGCCCTGCATCTGTAAAGCTCTGTGTATGCCTGTTATTTTGCAGAAATATAAATGATGAGTTACATTGCTGCAGTTCTACCAATGGACAGCTTGGACATCATCACAAGATGATCACATTTTTTAATGCCTCAGTTGAACAAGAGCAATCCTCCTTAGTGGACTCTTGTACTACTCCTTAGTCACCAGCTTATATTGCACAAACCTCGCATTTGTATTTTTTCTCTGAAAGATAAATGTCTTCTTACAAAACAGTCCAATATTCCATCTGACGTCCTTAATGATTCCTAGCATCAACTGAGCCCAGTAGGAATTCACAGCAATGATAATGTAGAGCACATAAGTGGGTTGGTGCAAGGTCTGGAGGCATTTTGCACTTGCAGTTAACTTAGTCTGCCGTCATCAGTACCTTTCAGATACTGCTTTTATATCTGGGTTAGCAGAAGTCAACTCAGTACCATTTGCAAATGAATCAGTGGCAGTTCCAGGTGTTTCCCAGGAGACATTTATGGCCCCATATGGACTATTCAGGTAATTTTTAACCTCAGAGAGATACACCTTGGCACAGCAATACTAGCATGTATGCAGATGAAAGGACACAATTTGAAGGTAGTAGAGAACAAAATCTGCTTTCTTCTGTAAGACACATCTACTTTGTCTAACTCTGTGATTATTTCCTAAATTGCTGTTACTTAGTCTTTGAAAATTACGCACCTCTACTGGTACCATCAGTTGCTAACCAGCCCACTGCATCAAGGGCTTTGAAGTGCAAACATTGCAGACAGCTAAATGTCAGCTTCCCACATCCCTGACTGTCAGGAAGTTTTTATTTCAATGCAAAGGCCTTTCAAGGAAAAAATGTACTTCTGTTTCAGCTGTGGAAAGAAAAGAAGCAAACAGGTGCAGAAATTCTCACTCACACCTCTGCTGTCATGCAAAAGAGTTTAAGCATTGAATCACGGACAGTTAACACAACCACATAGCCTTGATTGGTAATTTTTTCTCCTGAATGAAAATTTCTCCTAAATTCTATGTCCCAAGTAATTGTTAGGATGGGAAAGATAGAAAGTTTACTCTTTAGATTTTATTTGCATTTTTAATGTGCATATTAGGGCAAAAAAATTCTAGGATGAATAGATTAAAAGTCACTTAAGTTTCCATCAAAAGGTCACTGCTTAGTGGTGGCAAAGTTAGGTGCTCTTCTGCCCTTATTTCTGGGTAAGAGAAGGTGAGTTGAGGAGAATCTTGGCTCTCCTTTGAGCTCAGTAGTTGGGTTGAACACACACACACATATATATATATAACTGGACATTCTGAGTGCTAAGTCAATGTAAGTTGCTAATTGTCAGGAATTGAAAATACATTTTCTGTGAGTTAGCTGAAAAAATTTTCCATTCCTGAAAATTTAATCCTCACTATTTGAATGTACTACACAGAGTAACTGTGTACAGTTACAGACTACGTGAGTTAAGACTTGTTCCTCCCGCTGATTTTCAGAGATGACAGGAGGATTATTAATTAAAATTCTAGTGTACGAACAGACAAATTAAGGGGTTTCCTGGTAGCATGGTCCTGGTAGCAAGCAAACTAATTTATTGATATTTCCTATCTAATCTCCTCCCTGTGGAAGCTTTTTTCTTTCACTCCTTCTGCTGTCAGAACTTTATCAAAAGCCCTAACTTGACACAATAAAACAACATGTCTAGCAGCTCTTCTAATTCAACAAAATCCATTTGCAAGGTTCTGTTTTGGTTGGAACAGTAACCAGAACCACACAGCTGATTCAATAAGTGCTTTTCACCCTCATCATGCACAGCTTTAGGGAAATGTTGGCTCTACCTGGTTGTTTGATCGGTGGCAACCATATTGCATACAGGAACAGGAGAGCATCTACATGCTGCTTACACTCAAGGAAGTTAAGAGAATACAACAGTTACAAAAGACAGTCTGTTCCATCTTAAATTTATTGTCTCAGTTACCTTTAATACAGGTACATGCATGTGTTTGGTACTGGAGTAACAGAAATAACCTTCCTCTTGTTCTTTACACCTTTTAGTATTATCTCATATAAGAGGGCAAAATTAAGACACATGGACAAAGTGTAGTCCATGTAGTAGTAGTCAGAGGCAATTTTACTCTCTGGCCTTCTGCAGTTCTCATGGTAGGTAGCTCCTACCATGGTAGATAGCAGTGTAGGTAGCTCCTCATGCCAGTTCTGTAAGAAAGCAGTGAACAGATTTAGTGAATAAATTAGATATAGTAATTAATGTTTCTGACAGTGAGATTTTTGAGCTTTGAGAGAAAGCAAGGAAGAAGTAGAAAAGAAGCAGCTGCTGTTAGGATGTGACTCTCTGGAATTAATCTATGATGAAAACCAAAGTTTTATGTTATAACTGCAACCATTCTGTTTGTACCTTGCAGTGAGCCACCTCTATGGATTTGGACTGATGGATGCTGAAGCAATGGTGATAGAAGCAGAAAAGTGGACAACAGTCCCTCCACAGCATGTGTGTGTGGAGAACACAGATCGGCAAATCAAGTAATACCTGCTACCAAAACTCTTGCTGGCATAAATTTATGGAAAGAATTTGGGTATAATTTACCCCTCCTTTGCATTTTGAAAGCTATACCGCGAATCTCTGTCACATTCACAGATGTCAGGTCATTTGCCTGTAAACATTGTTCCCTGTAGTGCTTGGGGAAAGGCCCTAGTTTAAAGAACTAGGTGTAAAACAGGCCAGACTGGATAACGATAAATTTTGATATGGACGATGCACCAAAGAACAATGTTTGGTTGAGTGAACTTCAGTCACCCTTGTAAGAAAAGTACAGACTTACCAGTCCAGGATCTAAGAAGCAAATACACTTTCCATACTCTCTCAAATAGTCTTAGGAGAGTCTCTAGCTCAGAGCCTAAGACTAAACTGTTTTTCACTTGCTAGGATAGAGTGTCTGTAGAACCAGGCTTAAGAGCAAAATTCTCTTTGTGCACTGTATGGATATAGAGACAGCATCAATTATAAGGCACACTTTCAAAGCATTAAGATTATTGTTTGATAATTATATTTGGCAGGCTTGATCCATAACTGGTATAGTCTGCAAGGATACTATGCCAATTTAAACCACATGCCATTCAGTACAGTTAATATGTAATACTTGCTGTTACGTAAGCAAGGACTATAACTATGCCAGGCATTTCCTGGGGTTTAGCAACCGGCTGTGATTCCATGACAATCCTAGCAATTCTCAGCTGGCCACTAATCCACAAAAATGCTCTGTCCGAAAGACTTATTCCTATTTTACCTTGGGTACGTGCTTAACAGAAGTACAGGCCATTAGCCATTAGCCATTAGCTGCAGCAAAATAATTACTCTGTGATGATATTTTTAGCTAGGAAGTACATGTTAAAACTAATGGTTATATTCTACCGACTTCTCATTGTCCCACCCTGTCATTCACTGCTAAACAAAAAATATGTGGTTGTCTATTTTACACAAAAAGCAAGAAATGATAATGTTGTTTGCTATGTTTCTATTATAGAACAATACGACCTGACAGCATTGTCCGTTCAATTTACAAAGCCACTGGCTGTTCAGATAATCCTAACCACCATGTGATCTACTTGGAGCATGTGGTTGTGCGCATCACTATTACTCACCCTCGGCGTGGAGACTTGGCAATTTACCTAACCTCTCCATCTGGAACTAGGTCACAGCTCTTGGCCAACAGGTATAGTATGACAACACAGCTTCACAGTACAGTCAGCATGCAGAGCCTGCGTTGAGATGTCCATGCCAGCAAAGAATAGACAAGTCATTACAGCAAGATTGCTGGCAGACACAGGCTAATTATTTTTTCTGAGAGAGATGGGCAGAGTGAAGTACAAATGAACTCAAAAATTATGATCTCAGTGGAAGAGTAGTCTGTAAAACTGCTGAAGGATATAATCTCCAAACTAAAGACTAGTTAATTTTGATAGTCTTTTGTGGTCCACAAGTTGTTAGATAGCTGGAAATGTGAAGAAAATAGTAACAGGCTCAGTGTTCATAAGGAAGCTGAATGGAAGTGTTTTATATACTATAGCCATTTTTTTTTCATTTTGCTGCTTTCTTTTCCATTTTTTTTTTCCTGGAAATAAAAATCAGATAGAATAGTGGTTCTTTACTGCTATTTTCTTTAAGTTCCTGGTGTTACCAATTTCTATATCCTGTTTTTCAAAGTAAATATACTCAACCCATGAAAAGCTCATAATAGGACAACACTGACATTTTCTTGGAAGAAAACATTGACAGACTTTGCAGGTAAATCTCGCTAAATCCGTGATCAACACCACCACCTCCTACCACAGATGATTAAGGCATTAAGACACATCAGAAACCTTCTCACACTTTACCCCATTTCCAAATGTGCAAATAAGTTATATTTGCACTAAGAAATGCTTCTATACTTCTCCATGTGGCTAGAAATATTCTTCCCAATGGGAGCGTAGTATGATAGGGAATCTTTTTTTCCTTAGTGACTAGCAGATTTAGATGACTGCCATTCTGTTAGACACAAAGATCGGCTCCCACATAAAAGTTGATGTTAGTGATGTTATAGGGACCCCTGGTGGCCTAGTGGTTAGCATGCAGGACTCTCACTGCTGCAACCACGGGTTCGAATCCCAAGTCCCCCGGGCAGATGGTAGCTCGTTAGCCCTGTGAGGCCATCCATCTATGAGAAGGACACTCTAAACAAACCTACGTCCTGAGGACCTCACTGCCACTGTCCAAGCTTGCTTGGCCCCGGCAGATGAACCTTAGGATTAAAGGGTGGGCTCAGTTCAGCGCAGGCTGTGTCTCACCTAAAAAATCCATTGCGCAGGCTGGAAAGGTAAAAAGACCTTTCCCCAAATCTTCGTTCACGAAGACTGGCCATTATTATTAGTGATGTTATATGTCTCAGAAACTGCAAAACCTGCCAAATATCAAACTTGTGTTGTAAGAACTCTTCTGCCATCATGCTTAAGTCTTCTAAAAAGTTTATATCCCTAGTCCTACTCTCCAGGACTTCTAATGAAGTGGGAATGGCCTGCATTCCAGACTGCTCTTCATCCACGCTTCCACACCTAGAAATGCTGACTATCTAGCTCTGGAGACTTGTGTGTCCTCCTGTACCTCAGTGGTAGAAGGACTTATCCTTCCTCTTGAAAAAAAAGGACTTGTTTGGAGACAGTCAGATGGACTTGGTTCTGATTGAAGTGTGAATGTCCATTTTCATTAGAGATTGTGTTAATATAAAAGAAAAGGTGTACTGAAAATACTCTTCAAGCTATAGACATTAATTCATCAAATGGACAGAAAGTTGTCTTGGAATTTTGGGGTCCTCTAGAATATCTCCTGTGCCGTCAGAGCCTTGCTGATAAAAGCACATGGGCACACACATCTATGTATTTCCCTGCTACTCTACTACGCTGAACAAAGAATTTGTTCTCTGCTAACCAGTGCGGAGGCAGGCTTCTCTTGTTAGTTATGAAACAGACTTTTGTTTTTCTGTTTGAAGAAATCCTTTTTTAGTTTTCTTTTCAATTTTCATGCAGCAGTCCTTCCTTGGTCCAAAGTGAAAAAAATCAAGAGTCCTCCAATTAGGTATCCAAATGAAACAATCTTGTGTAAACCCAGTTGTCTTAACACAGCTAACTTTTGGCTCTAGGCTTTCGTGTGTTGCAGCTGACCCACAGCAAGTGGGATAAACATTCCAGTAGTCGCAGTTCACCTCTGGTGATGACTGTTATGTGGAATAGGTACAAAATTTGATTCAGTCAGTTTCTCTGTAACCCCTGCTACATAGAAAGTAATTACTTTTCATACCTGTCACAGAGAGAGAGAATGTAAGTATATGTATTAAAATAAGGGGAAGTTCATCTGGTTTTTTTATACTACAGTATCACAAGACTGGCCAGAAAACAAAGAAGCCTGAAAGGCCTTTTCATGTTTTGGCACTTCTCAAGAACCAAATTATTCATGACAGAGCTCGTAAAGTCACACCAGAAATTCCCTTCCTATGGGAACTTCGGAGATATACTGACTAGTCATCACATTTTACTGAAACAAACAACTCTGGGCTACTAATATTAGGGATAAATGTATATTGCACATTCTAGGTCTGAAATACCTAGAGCCTTCACAAGCCCTTTCTTAGCGTAAAGGAATGGATATGAATACATTACTTTTCAATATGGTATTTCAAAAAGGCTTATTTTATTTGGTCTGGCTGTAAGAAGTCATACGGCTTAAAGGTCTGGAAATCAGTAGTATCCTGAATGTTGTTGAGTGTATGTTTTAGCATCATTTTATAGAATCAAACTTGAAGTAGGAATGTTGTTGTTCACTAATATGAAAAATTAGTTATGAGGTGCTTGATTCTTAAAGTGTTAAAAATCAGAATAAATGCATTCAAGTATAAGCGTGCATGGAGATATATTGGCAGCAAGCAGTCTGGCTTTTTTTCAATAGGCAAAGGTCACAGATGCTCTTGTACATTGCTGCTACCTGACTTAGATGCTTTCTCAGATGTACAAGACTTTTTAATGCACACATTACATGATTAATAACAGCAATACCAGCTGTTTTTACTGAACCCAGGGAAAACCTCATTGCTTTACTGTTAATCATCTGGGTTTAATTTGAAACAGTTTGCTGGTAAAATGTCTTTAAGTCCAAAAGGTATATTTTACATAGGCACTTCTTCTCCCCCAATTCTGGATGAAAAGTCATTGTGTGTAGATTCTGGTGCATTGACAAGTAGGTCCCTCAAGGCAGTATCTGGCCTTTTTTCTGCATATTTTATCCCTAATGTTGGCATCCCCTAAAATGACTTCAGTAAGAAAATTTGTTAGTCAGAGTCAATATGGATTCCTTTGCAGTCATTTGGTGGATTACACTGTCACTGGCTTGAGCTTTATGTGCATTCTTCAAAAACTACATTACAAGGAACATCTGCTTTGTTGTTTCGAAAGTACTAAACATGATTACGTTGGATGTACTGCAACAGAGGAAAATAAAGGCTAGGAAAGTGCTGGCTGGTGTGAGGATGAGGCTACAGTTAAGACCAATGGGGAACAGTATCCCCTTTTTGAAAACAGTTGGCCATTGGATTTGGCATCATGGGTTTCTGAGTGTTTTTTGAGACATACCGAGCTCAGATCTAACAAACATTCAGTACAGGGAGGCTATGGAGGGGAGGCTAAACACAAAGGGGATAGAAGAAGCAAACTTAGGGGTCATTTGTCTCCCACTGAGGTCATGGCTTATTTAATTCTTGCCTTTAAATTTAAAGCAGCTGTTGCCACTTGAACTGCATAACTGAAATATCTCAGCCACGTGGTGGCAACTTTCCAGGCCACTAGCTTCCTATGCTTATATGGCCCTGACATTAATAATACTTCTGTTCACTTACAAAGGGAAGTATTTTCATTACCATTTTTGCCTATCGTGAAACCTTAGACAATCAGTAAATTTTAATAATACCCTCCTCTACAGGAAACTCTTAGGCCAAAAACAAGGTATTCTTATCTAATCTTACTCACTAGGTTGCTTCATAAAAAGTCTTGGCAATCAAAAGTAGAAGAAACCTTTCTTTATAGGTGCACATCTTTATTGCAATACTCTAATATTAAACAAAACCAACATTACATTTTATGTATCCAAATCTGATGAAAAGTATAGGGCCAACCTTCATGCTGAGTGCCCCTCTCTGAAGAGGTATCATTAAGTCCACAATGACCAAACAATAAGCCTATGCTTGTACGGTGTCTACAGGCTGAATCAGTTCTTGGAAAACTATTTCTCCCAACTCATACTTGCTATGTTTCATTTCATTCACGTTGACTTTTATTTTTTTTTATTTTTTTTTTCTTTTTGGTGTGTGGGTGGTGTTGATGAACAGATATCCCAGTACCAAGGAGCTGGCTGACCAGTGGGATATGTGGGGCTCCTCAGCCTGACATATCCAAATATAATGATGGATCATTTAATGCGGATATGTGCAGTGCCAGGGGATAAACACTCAACATTTAAAGATGGTGGTTGCTGTACTGTCCACTACTTCAGGC
The DNA here is from genome assembly GCF_003984885.1 of Neopelma chrysocephalum. Taxonomy (NCBI): domain Eukaryota; kingdom Metazoa; phylum Chordata; class Aves; order Passeriformes; family Pipridae; genus Neopelma; species Neopelma chrysocephalum. The sequence goes on along the minus strand of NW_020924883.1, from coordinate 97,748 downwards.
TGGCAGGCATTGTAGCCTAGTGTTCACGTTACTATTCTCCAAACTACTTTATCATGATAGCTCAGAGATCTCCATTGCTTCATATCTCCAGTGCTTCATAAAATTAACTGTGACAGCCAGATGTAAAATGGAAATTTAAAAAAAAAAAAAGTGTGTATGCTTATATTTTAAATACATCATCTTTAAATCCACATCCAGAAGTTTTAAGTGATCTTCCACATGTAGGTGAGAAAGCTTTTAGGATGCCTAGTGTTTTCTGATGTTTGGGTTTTTTTCCAAATACTTCAGGTGGACAGTAGGGTCTGTCTGAAGCTTTAACTTCTGTTAAGTCAATTTGAGCTGTCTTCAGTTTATCAGGGGCTGTATCTCACAGGTAACTAGTGATTTGTCCCTATGGAGAAGAGGTGCTTTAAGGAGAATGGTTGACCAGAGCATTTTCAGGTATGCACCTTGGGAAGGCATTCTCATAGTCTCTCCAAACTGTAAGCACACTAGAAGTGTTGTGGCCAAGCAGGCTGGTGGCCAGGCACCGCTTGCCTGTCAGGCTGCTGATTTAGTGGGCTGGAGTACATCATAACAAAGACCACTGCTACAGAGAAGAGAATACCTGTCTCTTGCCAGCTACTCCACTGAGCCACCAGTCAGTGCAGGGCCTCCTAGCTGTGAGCTGAGTATACAAGCATGGCTGTCAGTCTGGTGCAGCTGCACCTTCACAGGTGAAAAAAATTATCTTCATAATAAAGCAAAAGCTCCTTTTATGTGTGTACCTTCACTGCATTTTCTAACATGAAATTAAAAATTAAAACAAATTCTTCTGAGCATCTGGAATTTAGAGATTTGTTGCTAAAAAGCTGACACACTTGTTTGTTGGTTTTTTTAACACTAGAGGGTAGCCTTATGTTCCCACTTGTGCACTTGTGAAATTGCAAGAAGGTGGGTGATTGACTTCCTCTGGGTCTAAAATTTGATCACAGATTAATTTTGTGCTTTAAATTATATTCTTAATGGTTATGCAATTTTTAGGCTGAAGTGGTGACAATAGAAGCTTCTTCAATTTGGTTTTATTCTGTACTGTGCAACATACATTATTATATAGACCTACATATGACATGTGATGAGTATGGCATAAAACTTCTCAGAGAGAGAAGAGTGTTTTTTTTAAAATGCAACGCTATTCATTGTAACTAACAGCCTATAATTAGTTTATCTGAATATAGTCAATTGTGCAGTCACATCCACCCTCACTTGAGTGTTCTGTTACTGAGAAAGATCCCTTGAGTAATTGAATAACAGAACTGGCATTTTGTTGTGGTTATGTTAACAAATAAGTTTTCAAAATTCAAATGCTGTTAATCACTTTGGTCTTTAAAGGCATGGTTTGTGCATGAGTACAGGTTTTGCAGATGATCATGGTCATAAAAACTATCAGATTATTCTAATAATATTATTTAACTAGTTAATCTATAATAATCTGTAACAGTCAATTAACAATTCATTAGACCGCATACTAATCATTTACTAATCCATGATAATCTGTTTGATAAGTATGTCCTTGATATGAATTTTGACTTGGCGTCTGTTGGGACATGTACAATTTCGGAAGAATTTATAACGGAAAGTTAGGAATTCAGTTTTCTCTAGGAAGGCTTTCTACCTAGATGGTAACTCCTTCTCAAAGGCAGTTTCAGTGCTTTCTCCCTTCACATAGAAAGAGAAGTTGTCAGCCTCTCTCCCTGACATGTGAGAGGAGACATGCCCTAACAGACATGCACAGAGGTCTTGGGAAGGCAGGGGAGAAACAGAGAGGATAAAAGGGGTCCTGAGGGGGCAGGAACTCATCTTTTGCCCCTGAAGGCCCAATGGGCCGCATTGTAAAAAAAGTGGTCCTTGCATCTGAAATAAACCTTCTTTTCAATCCTTCCACTGCCTTGGCATTCTTGTGAAGAATACCTGCATATGTTTACCTTACAGCATCAACCTGACAAATAACAAAGTTACCATCTCGACTGGTCCCATGCTCCTTAAAAGATCCTATTCCATATGTATTTTTTCTGGATAAGGAAAGTACACCTGAACATCTGATCATTTAATTCATTTCTTCCAACAATCCTGGCTCACTGGGGAGGTCCCATACGACTGGAAGTTGGCAAATATCACCCCAATCCATAAAAAAGGCTGCAAGGCTGACCCGGGTAACTACAGGCCTGTCAGCCTGACCTCGGTGCCTGGCAGAGTTATGGAACAGATTATCCTGTGTGAAATCACACAGCAGCTACAGGATGGACAAGGAATCAGACCCAGCCAACATGGGTTTAGGAGGGGCAGATCCTGTTTGACCAACCTGATCTCCTTTTACGATCAGGTGACCCACCTAGTGGATGAGGGAAAGGCTGTGGATGTGGTCTATCTGGACTTCAGCAAAGCCTTTGACACTGTCTCCCATAGCATACTCCTGGAAAAGCTGGCAGCCCACGGCTTGGACAGGGGCACTCTGTGCTGGGTCAGGAACTGGCTCGAGGGCCGGGCCCAGAGAGTGCTGGTGAACGGAGCTGCATCCAGTTGGCAGCCGGTCACCAGTGGTGTCCCCCAGGGGTCAGTGCTGGGCCCAGTCCTTTTTAACATCTTTATAGATGATTTAGATGAGGGGATTGAGTCCATCATCAGCAAATTTGCAGATGACACCAAGTTGGGAGGGAGTGTCGACCTGCCGGAAGGCAGGAGGGCTCTGCAGAGGGATCTGGATAGACTGGAGAGATGGGCAAACTCCAATGAAATGAAGTTCAACAAGGCCAAGTGCCGGGTCCTGCACTTTGGCCACAACAACCCCCTGCAGCGCTACAGGCTGGGGACAGAGTGGCTGGAGAGCAGCCAGGCAGAAAGGGACTTCGGGGTGCTGATCGACAGGAGGCTGAACATGAGCCAGCAGTGTGCTCAGGTAGCCAAGAAGGCCAATGGCATCCTGGCCTGCATCAGGAACAGTGTGGCCAGCAGGAGCAGGGAAGTGATCCTTCCCCTGTACTCTGCATTGGTGAGGCCACACCTTGAGTATTGTGTTCAGCTCTGGGCCCCTCAGTTCAGGAAGGACATTGAGGTGCTGGAGCGGGTCCAGAAAAGAGCAACGAGGCTGGTGAAGGGACTTGAGCACAAGTCCTATGAGGAGCGGCTGAGGGAGCTGGGGTTGTTTAGTCTGGAGAAGAGAAGGCTTAGAGGCGACCTCATCACTCTCTTCAACTACCTGAAGGGAGGTTATAGCCAGGCAGGGGTTGGTCTCTTCTCCAGTGGTTGCACTTCTCCAGTGGTTTTGGGGTACCAAGCGACGTTCTGTGAACACTGAATAAAAGTGCAAATTCTCTTGTGTCTAATCTCTGACCAGGAAGGGTCCTCCTTTCCCTTCTCATATGGGATCAGCATCACATTGCAGTGTCTGAAATAGAACTTAGGCCTGGATTATGTTATTTCTAGTATCAGGGTTCTGACCTCTTCACCCAAGATCTAGGTAATTAAATTATGGTATTGTTTTTTATTAGATGAAAACATCAGATGCCATTAGTCTCTCACTTTTACCCAAACTCAGTTCTGTCAAGTGTTTGAAGAGGGTGATACCTTGGTCATTTGAGGATTGAGGCCAGTGTCTCAGTTATATTTCACTTCCTTACAAGAAGTGGCATATATTGAGTCTCTGTTGTCTCAGTCACTTAATAGTTTTTATTGGTTTTAAACCCCTTTTAAGTATTCCAATCCAAAGGCAAAAATAAATGTTACTGAAATTTTCCGACTTCTAAGTTGTTTGTGTTTACAGTATGCTGTTAATACGATGGAAATATGCAGTTTTCCCGAGACCCATGAATCCTTATATTAAATAGTATTAGCAATTATGATTTTTTGCAATGAATTCTCTTTTACGTTACAAAAAACGATGTCATGTAAAGATTCTCTTCCACTCTTTCTACCTTCTACTCTTGAATCTACTTGCAATACATGTGAGAAAGCCATCCTGAATAATGTAAAGGCACAGATGAATGAACTGGGTGATTAGGATACTCTTCAAGAGTATGCGTCCTTGGAGGCATAGCTCTGCAGAAAAGAAGTTTCCTTGAAATAATGTCCTGATTTGTTTTAGGCTATTTGATCATTCCATGGAAGGATTCAAAAACTGGGAGTTTATGACTACTCACTGCTGGAGTGAAAAAGCAGCAGGTGACTGGATCTTGGAAATCTGTGACACTCCATCTCAGCTGAGAAATTTCAAGACTCCAGGTATGACTGTAACCTTTATTTGGGTTCTGTGAATTCTGAAGAATGCTTGCTGTTTTCCACCTTTTATTTACAGCTGAAACATCTCATTGGCTTTAGTGCGAAGGCAGAGTTGGTAAGAGCATTATTCTTAATTTCAGTTATCAATGCACTCTTCATTTTTATGTCACTGTTATTTGCCATTTAAGACACATGGTTCACTTTTATTCTGAACTTATTCCTGGTTTCCAGGAAAATTTCATGAGGATAGAGTAAAATTCCCTCTTTCTTGCAGTTGCATGTGTTGCATCAAAAAATAGAAAGAGATGTTGGCCATTTAGAGCTACATCATACTCTGTAGCTGACCGATCCCTGTGCCATCTGAGAGGTTACCAAGAGTCAGTGCTTTAAAGAAATCCAAATCTTTACTAGTCACAGCTTTCAAGGAAAAAGATACAAAACTGCCCAAAACCTCATGTGCCAAATTTGAATGAAATTATGGTATCTCCATCTGTGTTCTTGGATGTTGAATATAGATTTATCAGACAGATCTTCAACACAAGTTAGAGCAGCCCAGAGTTACTTGCTGTAAGAGTTTTGCCTGTGACTTTCATGACTGTATTTACTTGGCCTATATCGACTGTATAAGGCCCAGGGATTTATTTTCATGTTGGTTTTCTTAGCCTTGTATTTATTAACCTGCCCATAAGAAAAAGTGGCATTTATAATTTTTTACATAACTAAAAAATCTCACTTTACAAGAGAAAGAAATTCACAGCTCCTTATCACTGGTAGGTTGCATGGTGCTCCTGTGTGTATGGACAGAGTGCTCAAGCCTAGCATTTATCCGTTCATGAACCATGCTCCTAGAAGAATTTTTGGGGCTGCAGGCACTTTTTCTTCTTTTAATTCCCACTGCACGGTTCAGTTTCATTCACATATTTCAGTATGAGCTCTTTGAAAGAAACGGAGACTGAGAGAAGAGATTTAAAGAGGCTCAGGGGAGTACGTGCTTACTTATATTTGCTATATAAGGGATTATGAGAGATAAGGTTATGAGTGATAAACATTTGGATTTACTGAAAATTCAAACTTTAAAAACTATTTTGAAATAGGTACATTATACACAGGCAAAAATGCCACTGTTTATGTATGAATAGTGAATATAGTCCCTCCTTTGGAATCCTACATCAAAGTAGGTAGAAACCCTTTAATAAAAATATTCAAAGGTGAAATGTCATTTAAGCAAGATTAAAACAGTTTAAAGAGATGAATACTACTGATTTATTGGAAATCATTTATCACTAAATCTAAGTTAACACTCTGATTGGATTTCATGTCAGAATGTCATAACACTGAAAGTGGCAAATCTAGTTGATTACTGCTTCCTGATAAATAAAAACTAATTATAAGAATTGTGCTGTGAAATATATTTAGGATTACAATGACGTTACCAATAAACTTAGTTTATAATTGTTGTAGTTTAACCCCAGCTGACAAATAAGTACTATGCAGCTGCTCGCTTACCACCCCCCATCCAGTGGGATGGGAAGGAGAATCAGAAAAAGGTAAAACCTGTGGATTGAAATAAGAACAGTTTAATAATGGAAATAAAGTAAAATACAATCATAGTGATAATAATACTACTAATGATAATCATAGTAATGAAAATGGAGATAAAAAAAGAGAGAGGGGAATAAAACACAAGAAAAACACGTGATGCATAATACAGTTGTTTGCCACCCGCTGACAGATGCCAGACCCTGACTCCCATCATCAGCTCCCAGCTATCTCCCCCCAGTTAACGTACTGGACATGATATTCTATGTTATGGAATATCCCTTTGGCTAGTTTGTTTTATCTGTTGTGGCCATGCTTCCTCCCAGCTTCTTGTGCACCTGCTTGCTGGCAGATCATGGGAAACTGTAAAGTCCTTGGCTTAAAGTCAGCACTAGTTAGCAACAACTAAAACATCAGCACGTTATCAGTGCTGTTCTCCTTCTAAATCCAGAACACAGCACTGTACCGGCTTCTAGGAAATAAATTAACTCTATCTCAGCTGAAACCAGGACAATAATTCAGTGAAATAAAGGAGGCATTCCTTCTCAGGCAGCTAAATAAACTCACAAAGCAGTAAGTTTTCTGATTTCCTAAAAATAGATTCTGAATTCTAGAGACATAGATGTTAAGTGGAAGTATTGGAAGCTATAAAAATAAATCTCTGTGAACTCATTAATAGAGGATATTGAAGTATGTTTGTTCTTAAGTTGGTAGGTTATTGGAAGTCATTAAAATTATTCAAATGAGCCTTGGTAAGTATGAGTACTTCTGTTGTTTCTACTACACTAAAAAGCATACATAAACATTGACTAAAATGTGAACTGAAGGGCTTATAGGCTTTGAGTTTAAAATCAGAAAGTCTAGCATGATAGGCTATGTGCATGTAGTTGACTATTCTAGAAGAATGTTAAGTGTTTCAATTCTACTTTGACTGAAAAAGGCCCATTAATGTTTCTGTCACCAGATATAGGGATGAAGTACTTTGTCTTCCTCTTTATTGAAATTTGGCTTGTTAAATTAATCAGATTGGAAATAAGCCTTTGTGTAGTTCACCTGTTCAAGGTAAATGTGCCATTCTGGGAGGTCAGGGTGTCCAGTCACTCCTGCAGCTTAGAGACTCAGTGGGACTATTTCCATCATGACTTAGAACAAACCAGGGCTCAGGAGGAATTCTAATGTATGATCACAGAGTTGTCCAGTCTCCTTCCTGTTCCAGTTAGTGTGTAGGCCAAATTCAATTGGCTTTATATGTTTTACTTTGGACAAAAATGAACCTACTCAATTCAAAATTATGACAAAATGAAAGTGCAGATTTTATGCTGCTTAGATGATTTTCTGTCTTAAAAAAATCTTAGCACACAAATCAGTCTCACTCAACTGCTGTTGTTTAAATTGAATGAGAATTTTAGTTCTTTATTTCTACTCTGCTTTAGCTCTGTCATGTTCTGATAGCCAATCTCAACTTTTTAGGGAAGTTTTCTGTCTGTCTGTTAAATCATCTTCTCTTATTGCCTGACTCAGTTGTCTACATAACCCGATTTTAGTTTTTTTAGGACAGTAGACCAGCAGTCATAAGCCAAAAATTTTGGAACGCTTTTGCATAATATGAGGCTAATAAGTCCCTAATGAAGACCAAGATAATGTATGATTTTCAAAATTGCTGAGAGGCAAACAACTTTTGGTCTGTGGTAACTATTTACACTATGGCCAGTGTTATTTAAATGTTATCTGTATAGTCATGTGGTTAACTTTAAGCACAGCCTTTTGAAAATTCTGATTATCATCCCCTAGAGCTCTGGAAGGAAATGCTAGCATTGCCAGTATTTTGAATTTCACTTTATCACCACTGATCACTTCTCACAATAGCCTTACAGTGGTGAAAGGTTCTTAACCAAGTGATGTTAATTGCACCACTAAAGGAGAAGCAAAGTTTCCAGTACACTAGAAAGGGGTATTCATTTAGAAAAGCAACCATAGACTATAAGCAGAACTGCTTGGGGCTTCACGAGGAGGTGTGATGTTTGAGGGTTTTTTAAATTTTCAGTGCTTTAGAATTTGATAGAGGAGAACCATTAAGCAACAACTAAGTAGTTTAATTTTAATCAGATTACTAAAAAGAGACAAAAATTAATGTTTTTCAACTCCATCTTGTACTTTTTATTCCTGACACATGCAGGAACATCTCTGGTGTGAAGGACAAGTTAGGATAGCTCTTCACCTTTATGTGTACCAGAAGCCAATAGTTCATCCAACAGGCATGAAGAAAAACCACAGAGCAATGCATTTCAGCTCTTCCCTTGTTTTCTCTTTCCTGGCACACACCCTTCACTAAAAAAGAGGTAGCATGGACCTATTTTGCAAATTTTTCATGTGGGCTATTCTCCAGACGTATTTTGCAGCCTTTTTACATCACCAGGACAGTCTCAAAGTGGCCAGCTACATTTCCAGCTTTACACTTCAAAGCCTGTTCCTGCACACTCCTGGTTTACATATGTAGTTGTATAGGTCTTACCAATTTATTGGTTTCAATACTTTACATATATTCTTCTCAATGCTGCAGTGGCTAATCTCATGGAACTGATTTCTTTTGCTCTGTAAGAACTAAAGCCTAAACATGCAAACCGTGAAGAAAAGACACAATAAGGCCAGGGGATTTGGAGAAAGTAGACCTGCCCAACTAGGGTGTGTGGAGGAAGCTAATCTAAAGGAATCCTGCTGGAGAGCTTACTCTCTACTTTCTTTTAACCACAATGTAAAACGCTGCTTGTGAAACTATTTAGGTTTTTATGTGCATTTGGATTTCATAAGATACAGTGTGGTTGTGAATTTGCCTCCTAATTCATTATATACTGTCTAGTAATACATCCCCCATCTTTCCAGAGCAGTGTTTGCCTTCTGCTGGAAGCTGTCTAGTAACTCTTTTGTTCAAAAAGATTTGGAAGTGCCTGTCATATATTAGTGGTGGATAAACTCAGCTGTTTGGGCATTTTGGGATTAGTCTCCACACTGAACAGAATATGAAGTAAATAAAAGGTGCTTAAACACAATTTATGATGCCTCGCCAGTGTATCACACTTGATATCTCCATCATACTTCTTTCTTGTTTGTGTTCTCTGCATGTGTTTATTTAGCTATTGAAAGGTCTTATAATTAGGAGTTGCCATTTTCATGTAATCAAACTGAGAACAAAGAGTCAATGTGTCATCATATCCCTGCACTGGCAAAGTAATGCCACATCTGTTGCCTGTCAAGAAATGCAGAGTGCAGTTCATAAAAGTAGTGCATGAGATTTCTGCATTTAATTTTGTAGAGTTTATGGAGATGGACATGTGTTTACTGTGAAAGATTGTGATATGCCCTTTCTCCTCTAGATACAATATGAGACCTTTGTTACGCATACTAAATACAAGCAGAGTAAAGGATTATTCTAGCCAAACTAAATGATGGAATCAGCCAAAAATGGGGAAAGAAAGATTTTGGTCTAAATGTGCATACTTCATTTATTCATTATAAAAGTGTGCGTGTCTGTAGATGTACTTAGTTATTGAAATAATTGCATTGTGCAAATTAAACCAACCTTGAGGCAGATTCATTTCTTTGCTGGCAAGTCACATGAATTTTTCCCCTCTTTATTTACTGAACAAAGACAGCTAACCTCCTGAGAGACCCTACATTATTCCCCTTACTGCCTTTTTTGCATTACATATACATTCAAAGTGACAATCCTTCCTGCAGTAATATTAGTACAAGACCTTCCATATGCGTAAAGTCCAGACACAGTACACTTTGGAGCATCTGTGGTTATTTTTAGTGGGTTCTTGCAAATATTTTGACCAGTGTTCTGGAAGCAGTATAAAAACAACCCTTGGGAAGTTAGGTGAGCTTTGGCTCATAATCAAGACAAGGATGAAAAGATCTGAATAACGTAGCAAAACACACATTTTTTGATTGCACCCAGTATGTTATGGTTTACATGCTATAGATGTGGGTTAAAAGACAAAAAGGACAGAGACTGGACGTGGAGAAGCTCTGTCTTTGAAAAGGCTGTAGAGATGACTGCGTACACAGTTAAAAAGTATGTGACTTCTTTTCTAAAACGAAAAGTGCCGTTAAGGACCCAGCTGGATCTCTCTAAAGGACTTCAAGATGGAACTTGATTCCCACATGTCTGTACAGGAAGAAAATACGTGATTTGGGTCTTTTTAATCTAATGAGACTTTAAGACCTATGTGTATGTGGATAGGAAAAAACAATTTGAAAATGAGGTTCATGCAGTTTTTACAGCCAAAATAATTAGCCAGTAGTTTGACCACAGGTGTGGTAGACTCATCACAGCAGTTGATTTATTTAATTAAATGTCTCTCTAAAGAAAGTAATATTTTGATTCAGCTCTGAAAAGCTGGAAGCTACTGTGTGACACAACTGCTGTGTGATGTAGTCTCTGATCTGTTAGTTTCTTCTCAATAACTGAATATAGAGCAGAGAAGATTTTATATGATGTTTAGAAATTTCTGTCATTTAGAAAGATTAAATTGGGTTGGCAAAAGATATGGAGATAACAGATTTCTCTCTTTAGCCCTAGTATAAACTATTTAAAACAATTGGTCTGTGATCTGTCAGGTAGCGGACTTACTTATTGTTACTTACTGCTTGAAGGATGCATGTAAAATCAGAGAGATGCATATTGTCTTTGTCATGCCAATGGAGATTACCAGACAACATTGGGGAAAATAGAGAAAATCACGTGCAAAGTGATTCAAATTAATTTGGTTGCTCAGATTGAAAAGGTCCAAGTGAATAATATTTCAAATTATTGAGGATCATTAAAATAAATTTTAATTGAATTTAATTTTACATGAGGTATACTAAATTATTTTTTTTAGAAGAGTGATATCTGGATTACATTTCTCATTAAATGATAGTTCTAAGAGGAGAGCGTTTTAACCACAGAACAGCCTCCAAAGCAGGATCTTTCAAATTCAAAAATAAATACTCATTGCTTCTCTGATTTCTTTCTGTTCTGATGAGAATTTGATATTCACAACTAGCTATCTCAACACAGATAAATACGAACAAGAGAATAGAATTATACCAAACTTATGTTCCAGTTTTCAAGCCAGAATATGGGGTTTATGCATCATTACTTTAGGAATTATTTCAGGCCTGAGTCTTTTTGCTCTTTCTTGAAATTCACCAAGTAATATAGACAGAAAGGTGGGAATGGGAAGTCTGCCCTTTGTGTTCTGACTGCCTGAATTGATGTCTTGATACACTTTTACCTTTTTATTCTTCCCCCCAAAAAAACTTATCAAAAAGCCAGATAATACTTTGGGCAGCCAAACAATTTTTTTTTCTTCACTCAAGTATTAAGAGGATAAAATGTTAGTGATGATCACAGACAATACAGTGATATATCTGCCAAATAACTGGGGCAAATAAATAAGAAATTATGCTGGTTTGTGGGGACACTGATGTTTTTCCCTGGAGATTTTAAAAAAAGCTACTTCCTGTTTATCAAGTTGTGTCCTATAAGTCAGTGAAAAGTACTCTTATGTAACCCCTTTCTTAAGTCACAATTCTGAGTACAGCTACTTAGCTAAAAGATCTCAAATAATAAATAATTGCTTCACAATTAATAATGCTCTGAGGAGAAAGTGAAATCCAGATGCATGCAATGAAAATATGGTGTAAAGATCTGATTGAAGAAAATATGCTTTCTCAGTTTATAGTGAAACAAGTATTGCACTGAAGACACTTATTTGAAGAGCAATGTCATCTGTACCTACTCACAATATCATGCTTGAAAGTGATATGTTTCTGTAAGATGCAGTTCTGAAACTAGATTTTAAAATACTTAACTTCCAGGCAAATTGAAAGAGTGGTCCTTAGTACTGTATGGAACATCCATCCAGCCTTACTCACCAAGAAATGATTTTCCGAAAGTGGAAAGAGTGCGCTCTAGTCCAGTTGAAGACCCTACAGAAGATTATGCAACAGACGACTATTCAGGTGTGTACATTCATTGACTCTGATCAAGCATTTACTGAACACTAAATAGGTTGACCTCAGAGTCTGCATATGTAAAATGTTCAGTGAATTGGATTCTTCATTGAAGACAAGAAGTATTTGTTTCACAGTTTAAAGTTAGATATTTTCATTTTATGTTTATGAGTAAGCTATATATACATACGTATGCACATATATGTGTGTATATGTGTATATATATATATACATATTTACACATATATGTGCATATATATGTGTATATATATATGCACATGCATATATATGCATATATACATGTATGTGTGTGTGTATATATATATGAAGAACATTAACTTCTACATCTGTGTTGTTTCCCACTGATCCCTATAGAGTTGTTTCAGCCTTAATAGTGTTAGATTTTTGGCATTGCAAAATAAGTCAAGTTGGCAGTTTCCCACATGTAATCCACCATTAGGAGCACCATTTACATTCTCCTTCCACAGCATACCAGTTCCACCGTCTCTATTTTAGATGGAGAGCTGCAGTAGTCCTTGTTTTAATAGGTGATGAAACACTACTGTCTCTGCTGTAAAGGTCACTAACTTCTTAAGTTTTTATGTGAAGCAAACTCACTTTACTTCAAGTTTAGCTGCTAGAAGAAATTTGAAGGTGGCTGACAAATTCATTTCATTCAAGAGAAAGCAGTGATCCTGAAAGTTATAACTTCACTCACAGGCATTGTTCTTCTGCATAAAGACAGGACTTGATGGTTCTCTCCTCCCATAAAAGGAAGGATCTGTTTGAAAACTGTAAGCACAGAATCATAGAATATCTCAAGTTGGAATGACTCCATAAGGATCACCAAGTCCAACATGAGTGTGGGTGAGATGGAAGCCTTGCTAATCAGCAAGTACTGTCTGAGGCTTTTGCAGAGTGTAGCAAACAGAGCACTGGGACCCTTGGTATCTGGTTCATTGGGTCTTGGACCAGTTGTTACCCAGTTGGTAACCTGAGTAGCCACTGATCATTATATCCATAATTTATGCTGACCTGCTTTTTATAAGTGATTTTGCTAACCATTCCTAATTATGATTTACAGAAGCCTTTGCGTATTTCAAATAAAATGCAGAATTATTTGTTACCCCTTGAGAAAGCGTCAGTTCAGATCCAGAAATAGTTTCTCTTTGATAAATTCTATAGAGGATGCCCCACCTGCTAAAAATTATAAATCACTGTGAATAAATACTAAGACCGGGATTGCATGGTCTTTAGGTACTAAGAAGACTTTCTTTTCTTTTCTTTTTTTTCTTTTTTTCTTTTTTTTTTGATGGAACTAAATTGCTGTTTGGAATTCAAATCAAACAGGTGTTTCAGAAGCTTTCCTGTCTGACCCTCCAGGAGTCACCCTGGCAGTCACACTCGCACCACCTGAGCCAGGGCCAAGGTCCCTTCACAGATGAACACACCACTCTCACACACTCAGACCAGATTTCCATGCTGGCTCGACCCTAGGTTTCCCACAGCAGAGTTTTAGACTTCCTGATCCTTAAAATACTTCAATCTTGGTGCAATAACTAAATAACAGCTCAAGCTGGGTGCCTTTGAGGAGGGAGGACCCCTAACAAAGGAAACTCTGGGCTTTTATAGTCTTACAGTTTAAGCCCACAAGAAAGTCTCGAGGGCTCGGGTTCCTTGGCGCTTGCTGTGTCTCTCAGTGTCTGGTCACCTGTCCAGCACCACAGGTCCCCATGCTCTCTGTTTTGCCGAGGCTCAGCAGTTCGCAGCTCTTGCCCAGGCTCCCTGCCACCCAGAGTTCAATCTGCAGCTTGCACTGCAGTTTACAAACCAAGCTACCTGTACTGAATGTATTCCTCAACACAGGGAAACAGAGTAGTTGAATTTCTGCAATAAAATACCACATTTTAAAGTTTGAGAAGTATTAAATGAGTACTTTGTCCCCCTGTCCCTCTTTATTCTGTTTTTATTACAGGTCCCTGCAATGCAGAATGTAGTAAAGTAGGGTGTGATGGGCCGGGACCAGATCATTGTACTGACTGTCTTCACTATTACTACAAATCTAAGAACAACACAAGGTAACACGAAGAGAAAAATCACTTTATGTCATTGATTTCTTAGTGTATGTCCTAACTTTCATTCCTCTTCCCTGCTGCAGTCATGGATAATTCATTTTCCACTGAATTTGAAAAATTTTCTTAGCTAAAGAAACCCTAGCTAATCGGAATTCAAAGTACAGCTTTCGAACACCCTTCACTGATTATTTCCCCACCTCTTTTTTTTTTTCATAAGAGGCTGTCTCTCTATATATGTTTATATATAACTCTAATAGCTACTACAGCTTCTGTGATGAAGTGAAAAAGACAGGAAGAAAGATGGTCAAAAAAGATACTGTATGACTGTCTGACAAGGCATTTGCTAGTGAGATAGCATATGCTGTAGGGAATTAAATGTGGGAAGAAGGAGGTTGACCCAATGCTTTGAAGGGTTACAACTAGTAAACACATGATCATTAGAAGAGCAAAACTGGTGAGAAATACTTCTGCTTTGCAGTCATGGTCTAGGAATGTGGTGGCAGGTTATTTCATTAACGACTCTGCCTTCTCTTCCGTGCTGTCTGCAGGATCTGTGTTTCGACCTGCCCACCTGGTCACTACAATGCAGACAAGAAACGATGTAAAAAATGCTCACCCAATTGTGAAACCTGTGTTGGAGGCCATAATGACCAGTGCATGACCTGTAAATCTGGCTACTACCTGAATGAAGTAACCAATAGCTGTATTACCAACTGCCCTGATGGGTTTTACCTGGATAAGAGTTAGTATTTCTTGTTGTTTTCATATTGTGGGCTACAGAATTTGATCTGGGGAGGTTGCTGGAATACTTATGAGTAGGAAAAGTTGATGTATCTATCTCTTATTCTGTTCTTCTTATTATGTTGTTATTATATTGTTACCAAGTGTGATCAAGAATCTCATGAAAAATGTTCCATTATTTTAAAAACCATGCTTAGGGGCAGGATGGATATCTTTTCATCTGGGAGTGGCCGGCAGTAACAGTAGCAGAACTGAGGCAGTTCAAGAGCAAGTCCGCTGAAGGACAGAACAGATTATCATTATTCTGGAAGTGGACAGGCAGCACCCACATTCTGACCATGAGGCATTCCCCATTCACCCAAATTCAAATGATATGGCACAAGAAGTGAGAGCTGAGAAGTCAACCATGTCCACTGAACTGGAGCTGTAAGAAAAACAGGCTCTTCAGATGTAATAAAACTTGGTTGCAAATAGTGTTTCTGACAGATATGAACACTTCCAGTGATGTGACAGCCCAAGAGCAGTAATCCTCTGCCATGATTGATACCTACCTTCAGCTTCTTCCTGTGATTGCCAAGAGACTGACCATGTTTAATTTCCAGCTTTGGCTAGCAAAAATACTTAGACATACGTTTAAACATGTGCTTAAAACTGCAGTGACTTCAATTATCTTTAGACTCCTTAGAAGATAAATATGTTCTCAGGAGCTTTGTTCATCTAGGTGCCTAGCCTTTAGCTTTCTTGTCATGAAGCTGTGTGATTATTTTTGAGAATTAGTAAAAACAGGTCCTACCTTAATTTTTCTATTTTCACTAAGTGAGAACTACAGTAAAGGTAATTCCTTTCCACATAATTAAGATGAATAGATGAAAATTTAGGATTAAATGGGAAAATCAGGTTTTTCTTCTCAGAAAGGTACATGTCACTGAATCTCAAAGAGATAGAGACATTTGTTAAAGGGAGCTCTTGAGATTAAAAGGTAGGTGTTAAGTAATTCATATATTTACTTTGTTAAGCTGAGATCTGTTTATGCAGATGTGTCTCTTAGCATGAAATCAGGAAGAGGACAGATTGCCTGCAGGACAGCCTCTGGAACACATGGCATATCATTACTACATATCACTGCTATATAAGAAGATTATTTAAGTCCATATTATAAATTGTGAATGTAAATTTAAAATATTTAGGAAACTTCATAATGACCTTAAAACATATTTTTCTCAGGGTGCAGCTGTTAATTGAGATGTATAGAAATGCAGTAAACCATTCAATGTTTGATGGAAAAAGGTAATGCTAGGCAGAATTTAGCTATTTTAGTCCAGCTTGATGATATCAAATTAGAAGGCAGTAAGTCATGCAATAATATATTCATACAGTTTTATCAGACAAAACTGATCAAGGTTTTCTGGGCTTTTTTCTTTTGTAGATAAGATTGTTTGTCGAAAATGTAGTGAAAACTGTAAGACCTGTGTTGAATTTCAAGTCTGCACAGAATGCAGACATGGCCTAAGGTAAGTAAATTATGGATGTCACTAAACATAATACCAGAAGAGGTATACAAGGCTGTGGATACACAAGGAAGAACATCTGATAGCTATTTAACCTTGATGACCTTTATGTCAACTGTTACAATGCTGTTTAGTCTGTAATATCATATTTTCTTGTGTGCCAGTTTGGCTAACAACTGATTTTTAGAAGGCCTTTCATTTCAGTTAACATAAAAGTCACAGTCATGTGGAAAGCTGGCTTCTTCACTTTTTTGACTTACAGTATGTCAGTCAAGGGTTATTTTAGAGGTAGAGCTGATGAATTATAGTAATTTTTCTAATTCATTCATGTGGTAGTCAGAAATTATTTTCTTATCTTTATTGTATTTCTTCTTATATCCAATCATTCGCTTATCTCAAATACCTCAGGCTCAATTCTATACTGTATAGTGTTCACATATTTTAAACAGTAGTGGAGATTTTTTTTCTTCATAGGGGAACTTAATAATTCTTGAAAATGATAGGTAAAACCTACAAAACAGCAGTACATATTTCAAGCTTCTGTATGAATGAATGACCTTTTGATCCAAGCAGCAAAAGTCAAAAATCTTGCAACATTCATGACAGAATGTATGCTGGCTTAGTGCCACAAAAAATATGAAGTCAGTATTCAGTATGTATAGGATATTCTTTCAGAATATGAGCCTTGTGTTAATGTTTTAACACCGAGGTTTTAGCCTCCAGTAAAGTGGATTTTCATGTCTTAGTAAAAGCTCAGTGTTTGCTTCTAGAATATAAATAGCTGGATTCCTTTATTAAAATTGAAATACAAAAAAAAAATCAAAAGAACCCAACCTTCATGTTTTCTTGGGCAATATTAGCAAACTGAGAGTAAATTTTGGTAACATTTTTAAAAAACATGATCTGTGTGGATGATAAATGGAGCCCTGCAGGACATGCATTTTGTACTGCGTAGTTCTTCAGATCTTTCAGCATTTTCTTGGCAGAGTTATCAATGGGCAGAACCTTCTTTGAGTGGGTCTTGAGAGGCCTGGATTCCAATGTTGCTCCATTACTGGCCCACTAAATAAACCTGGGCAAATTATTAGTTTTCCCATCTGTAAAAACATGATAATGCTATGTGCCTTGTAAAGCTCTTTGAGGTGTATGACTGAGGAAAAATAACAGGAAAGCAAGAGTTGTTAGTTCTGTTGAATTGATGGTTTACTTTCTAAACTGGGACTGTATAGACTCTTGAAAATTTCCGGTGGTGCTGAGCGTACCTGACTTTTGCTGGATCCAGTCTGTAAAACATGTTAGCACTCAGGGTGGTAAACCCCAGAGCTGAAGAGCATTTTTAAAGAAAGTGTTAAATTGGATGGACACTGAAGTTCCACAGAAGATGGTAAACATGGCAGAGAAGTCCTAGTTTAAAAAATAAATAAAATTTAAAAAACAAACCCCAAACCAACAAACTGCAATAGGCACCTTATAACACGAAAGGAATAAATAGTCCTTAGAAGAATGCATGAAAGTGTGACTCTCTGTGCTATTTCTTTTCCTTCTGTTACTTTTGTGCTCTCTCAAAAGTGCCTGCAGGCAGAATACCTCCTGCTGTAATCTTGACAAATCTCACAAGATGCACAGAACTGGCATTCAGTTAGGAGGTTTCAAGGGAAACTGCTGTTGCAGAAAGAGATTGTGATTTCTTTCACTATGAATGTGTTTTTAACCTGTGCTGTAGCATAGTATCAGGAGATCCTGGCGATCTTTCAGAGAAGCATGAGAGAGAAGCATTAGCATTTTTTTTAATACAGTGATGCTGACCCTTTACCAAATTCCTCATGGATAATTACATTTTACATGCCTGAATTTTTAGTGGTTTTTGTCATTGTTCATTTTTTGTCTGTCCCCCGTTACTTGGTAGTATTTACAAGGAGTTTGTAAACAACTTCTGTATTTCCCCATGGGCAAAACTGGTTTTCATTCCCACTTGAAGTGATTGATGTCTCTAAATTTATAAAATATGACCAATGAAGGAAGGTGATGAATCGGAAAATGTGGGTTGTTCTTTGATTAAAAGAGAACTACTGGATTGTACATGATCTTGTTGTCATCTGTTGCTGTTATCTGCCCAAACACTGTGCATTTTTTCCTTTTTACAATAGCTTGCATGGCACTAAATGTGCTATCCGCTGTGAAGAAGGAAAATACCATAATGGCAAAGAATGTGAAGCATGCCACCGTTCTTGTGCAACATGTGCAGGTACCCCATCATCTGTGTAATTTTCTTTCCTGTAGGATTTTAGCTCTGACTTTATTGCACTCTAAAGTGATTGTATGTATGTGAAAACTTCGTTCTCTTGGTAGCTTTTTAGTATATTTTAATACAGTAAACTTGTGTGGGCTAGCATGGAAATCAAGGTTTTTAATTTAAAGAGTTTATACATTCCTTTTTTGATTGGTTGGGTTTTTTAGATTTTTTTTAAAATTTTTTTTTAATTTTGATAGAGCTTATTATGATTTACAATAATGCCCTCCATTTGCTAGATTTTGTAGGAGCTTTAGAACTACAAAGAGTCATTTATTTCAGGAAAAAGTACACTGAAATTATGTAATGTTGTTTATTCTAACAACGTACATGAATTCTAACAATTTCTCTGTGGTCTAAGGTGCTGGAGTAGATGCCTGTATAAACTGCACACAGGGTTATTTTATGGAAGATGGAAGATGTGTGCAGTCCTGTAGTAGTGGTTATTATCTTGATCACTATACTGAAAATGGATACAAAAGCTGCAAAAGGTATGATCAGTGGCTAATGTATCTGAAGTTTGGCAGCATAGTAGCTATTACTCTGTTGAAAAAGATAATATTTATGAGAAGATAAAATACCGTTGACTTCAAAAGTAGAAAAAAATATACTGCATGCTAAGCAGGTGACAGAAAAGCTATTATTATTATTATTGTTGCTATTATCGTTGTTGTTGTTATTGTTATTTATTTTAATCTGATTTGTATTTATATACGTCTTCTGAAAGTATTTTTTCTTGTAAAGTGTGACTTTTCTTGTGAAGTTTTCTTTAAAGTGCGACCTTCAGTTTAAACAGTCTGCAGTGAAAAAGTATAAAATTTACAAATCTGACAGATGATCTGCATTTCTTAATAGCAGACAAAAATAGTCAAACTAGGGGATATTTAATTGCAAGTTAATTACTATTTATAAAGAGCACTTTAGTTCTTACACTACATATTCACAAACATAGCAGAAATATATTTCTAAAGTACTGTCCAGGATAGCTTATCTGACTCAGTGTACAAAAGGCTGGAGAAATCTTGGACAAAGTTGTGCTGTGTAAGGAAGGGATTTTTTTTATTCTATTCTTCGTTAAACAAATATCATTTGTTACCCTTTGTAGTCATTGACTCACTTTGAATTCGGGGTGGGAAGGGAGTCATCATGTGTTTAAGTATATTCCACACAGAAAAAATAATCAAAATGCAATGAAAATACAATGGAGTCAGATGGGTGATGAAAGGACTGGGCAACACGTCAGTCATTCTCTCCTGCAGCTTTCCTCATGCCTTTTTGGCACATGTATGCACGAATAGTTTAATACTTTTGTTGATTGTTTCTGCGTAGTTCCAAAACACTAGAATAATGCAGCTATTTAGTAAAAAGTTTGAATAGAAAGTTGTTGATGGAAAGATGCAGGACTGGGTTGCAGGGGTAGCTAATTTTTTATCCTCATAATTATTAGTAGTAGCAGTATTGTGGCACCTGATAGCTCTAGAAACAGCAAACAATCCTTTTCAATACAGAAAATGTATCTAGAAACTCTTGTATTTGGTGGGCCATTGTCTTTCAGATGCGATGCCAGCTGTTTGGATTGTAGTGGTCAAGGAGACAGAAACTGTACAAGCTGTCCAAGTGGCTATAACCTAGACAGTGGTGCCTGTGTGATGGGAACAGTATGCAAGGATGGTAAGTGCTATTCTCTGCAAAGATCCATTTTACCCCTGCCAGCTTCTTCTTTTATGTGTGTTGGGTTGGTTTGGTCTGTTTCTTTTCTTCTCTGAGTATTGGTTTAAAGTCTGAGTTACATTTTTTAAGTTTGTCAGGTGTATGAAAAGGAGAACACTACATTTGCATGTAGATTAGTCACATCCACTTTACCTGAATTTTCCAAATATCATTTTTTCCCCCTGCCAACAACCTATTTTTCCTTCCTTATAATTTTTTCAAAGCCAATGCTTTCAACAGATTTTTATATGAAGACCCTAGAGTACTATTAATTTTACTATTACATTTATCTATTTCACCACTTTAGCTGTGAAAATGCTGGTAAGTAAAAACGATTTAAAGTGCCTGCAGCATTGCTTGAATTGTATGAAAGGGTGATGAGAACAAAAGAATTCTGAAATAGGGAGCATGCAATTTAGGGTGATTTGAACTTCCTCCAAATTCTTTGTGCCAACCAAGATAGCATTCTTATTGCATATGATTGGCATAATTATTCACTAATATTCATTCCTTTTAAATGTCACAATTACAGAGACACTTAGATAACACTGTGCTTCCCTGAAGATGTTACTGTGTGAATTACTTGTAGATAGAGCCCACTAAGTGCAATCCAACAGGAAAATCACACCAGAACAAAGTCCACGAAGATATGTGACATCAGACATAGTAAAAGTTAAAAGTGACTCTTGGGTCCAGCTTGTTTCCACTGGATTTAGTAAGAGTTTTACCAAAGACTTGAAAAGAAAAAAGAAATGGTGCAGGTGAGAGTCTTCTTTCTGTGGACCTTCACAGTTCCTGTTGGAATTTAGTCCTTCAAATTTTGAAAATACCCTGTCCATTGTAAAGTTATGTTACAGGTACTGGTAAATTAGTCATGAGACTTTTTCACATCAGGAGATTGGAAGAGTCATTGTAATCTAGAGCAAGTCCAGAAGTAGCCAGATATAGACAGATAAATGAAGAAGCAGCATAATGCTAAGAATTTTGAATAACAATGGTCTCAATATGGTATTGCAATTGATTTCTACAATGCAAACATTTGAGATACCAGCTTGGTCTTTATTATGGCTGGATAAATCCATCTTCATTTATACACATGCAGCTTCAGTCACATACACGTGAAGTTGCCCAAGACCCCATCTCAGTACTGTCTCTACCATTCTTCCAAATGCAGCTCTCATGAGAGCAACACATCGGTTTGCTGGCCTTCAGGCAATTACAGTGCACCATGCTGGATCACACCACACACCATGTGTTTCAACAGTGTAGGAGAGCTAAGGAAAATCAGAAACTTTTTTTTTCCTGTTAATTTACAAAGCAGAGAGGGTCTCATTACAATCAAGCACTGGTTACTAGTTTAACTCACTCTGCAGGATTTGCATTTCTGTTGAGAATGTTTTACTCTTTTTCTGTGGTTTGATTGTTTTATTCTTTTGATTCATAAAAATTGAGAATGAATTCCTTTGCTGTAAATATCACTGTTTTCTAATTATTCTCTTTCTAATCTTTTTTTCCTTTTCACAAATGGACACAAATCATTCCCTGTCGGACCACACAATATCTCTCCCTGAAAAAAAAATGCTGTTGACTGGAATTCCTTTTGATGGACCAAATTTCCTATTTGCTACCTGCTCTTGAACGGTCTCTTCAACCAAATCTGCCTATCTGACCAATTAAACCTTCCTCCATTGTACACGCCATGCTCTCCAAATCTTCAACCTCTCCTCCTTCTCTTGCTGCTACCCTCTGGAAGCCACGGAAGAGTCCTGGGCCGAGGGAGGATTCTGTATGCTGGTGAAAAAGAACAATCTCTGCCAGCGGAAAGTGCTTCAGCAATTGTGTTGCAGAACATGTAAACAAAAGGGGTGAAATGACACCTCCCAGCATCCTCCTGCTCCTATAGACTTATAGATTAATCCATATTATTGAAAAATGAAAAAAGGAAAAAAAAAAGGAAAGAAAGAAAACCACGTTTCTCTCTCTCCCTCTTCTTTGTCTGGGGAGATGGTGAACTGTTTGTTGGAACTTAAATGGAAAAACTACAACACGCCTACCTTTCATAACTGGGTGTCTAGAGCTGAGCATCCAGGATCGCAGAGTCAGTATTGTGTGACCAAAGCATCTGATGCCAAAATTAACATTTAACTCTTGATTTGATTTCCTGTCAACCTTAGGATTATTCCTGTTTTTTGAAAGTCCTTTTTCTTCCCTTTTTTCCTGCTGCTTTCCACTTCAAGATGTTTAAAGAGTGTTTCAAGAATACAACACAAGTTTACATGGATTAAAACTAAACAATACAAAAAAGTTTGCATTAGTCTTTTTTTGTGCAGTGTGTATTGACAGGGGGAACTTGAGTTCCTGAGGGGATCAGAAACATCATTAGTGCAGGACTAAGTTCTGCCCCTTTTGTAATAGTATTTTAAAAAATGAAAAGTGAACATTTCTGAACACATTTCTTTCTTGCTTCCTCTGCTGTATGCTGGGTTTTTTTATCACATGCAGTATGTATGTATGTTTGCCCAAAATGGGGTTTTGGTCGTATAGATTTCATTTTTAGACAGCTAGCTTATTAACAGATATGCTAGGATTTTTATTTTATTTTTTTAAATTGTCAAAGCTATTTCAAATAAGCTTAAAAAAAATTGTTCCTGTAGTGGACAAGTTTAGGAGATACTACTTCTCTTGATTTGCATAAGTGAGAGTAATGTATATGCTCAGAAGTCAGAAAACATTGCTAACATGTAAGAAGTATTCATAAATTATTTTTGTCTTGTAATGTTCATTTAAAAAAAGGGGATATTATCATACAGATATGTGGAACTATTTCATAGTGCCCATATGTAAATGCCAGTGTGACTATGTGTGACAGGATGTGTTTACAGGACTGAATTTATAATTGTGCCAAATACAACTCCAGGTATAATTGCATAAAGGGCAGTAAACCAGTGGTTCTCTTGGTGTCGTGATGGGCCTGAATCTGCTTTAACTGCTCACAATAGAAATTTCAACAGGAATAGTCCTCGTGAGGCCAATGGAGTTACTTCACTATAAAATGGTCCTGGGTGATGAGAGAAGTGGCCCAGCCTCACTCTTTCCTACCCAGGCACATGGCTGCCAGTACAAATTTCTGTTTAATATATCTTCATCAGCTTCACTCAGCGTACAGTTCAAAAGACAGTCATTTCACAGGAAACAGAAAATTGAACTTCAAAGCTACTGTTTACAGGGGATAATACTTAAAACATACAAAGTGTCTTTTTCAGCATTCCAGGGCATACAAACAGAGAATGGATTGAATCTGTTTAAGAACGTAAGTCTTGGAAAATAAAGGGGATAAAAAATTATCAAAAATTATTGTGGAGGTTTTACAAATGAATGGATACAAACTTCTGTAGGTAATGTCCTCTTTAGCAGGGAGCAGGCAAACTATTACAGCCTGGTTCAGTATGACACGGGACAGTCAGGCTCCTTTGGTGCCCATTACAAATTTCCAGATAAACATTCAAATTTGTGCTAGTTTAACTACTAGTCTGTTGCTGCCTCATTTCTCAGTATAACGTGTTTAACTAGAACATAATGCTTTCGAAGTTTAAGTTAATATTATATATATTATATATAAATATATATTCATTATTGAGATTTAATTATGTAATGGATTGTAAAGAATTTTTTTGGATACTTACAAATGTCTCTAACACTATTATAGAGAAGAAATTAATAACTTTGTTTTCTTTAAAAAAATCTGACACATTGTTTTAATCAAATTCATTTTTACTGAAAAAATACTGTACATGTGTAAAATGTTCAGTTGTTATTTGTAAAATAGAGTAGTTCTGTTGTAATTGATAATGGCCAAAATCAATGTTATTCCATATTTTATTTTTTCTATTAAATTAACCTAAATTCCTCTTCTTTTGGTCTGGAAAAACATGTTGATCTGTATATTAAATATCTTTGTTGAAAGTCATAGGTAGCTCTGTGGTATAGAGTACTTAGGTTTCACACACGTCATTGAAACAAATTCAGACGTTAAAGGTGTTTAATTTTATTACAGATTTTTTTTTTGTATAAGTGATGGGATTTATGATTGCACCTGTGTCTGTTTTACGTGGAGAACACATTTTGCATAGTAGCAGTAGAGCCATGTCTGAACCCTAGTGTATAACAATGCTGAGTTCCTCTGATCTGTAGGAATTTGTGATGGGTCTAATCTCTTGCATGCGTAGGATTAAAAAGCATAATTTTTAACTCTCTGTTGGCTCAGACAGTTTAGAAGGAAGGTTTCATCTTTGCAGTCATGCATGGCCATTTGCACAGTGTCATATTGAGCTCTGTTCATGTGCCAATGCTCACAACCAGTACACCTCAGAACACAACCACTGACTACCACTTGAGAACAGTGGGCTATCTGTCCTTGCCAGACCAAAAGGGCTCCCAGTAGCCTCATTTGTTAGCCCTGCAAGGTGAGATCTTTCACTGGCCTTAGCTGATGCTCTCGTTCGTTTACCACTTAGTCCCACAACCTGAGTGGAGAGCAAAGTGGCAACTAATCCAAGAAGTCATATATTCAGATGGTGTTTTAATCACATCCAATGAGGCCGTGTAAAGAATTTCCTGTAAAAAAACACCACTTTTTTCCCTCAGACATCTCATTGTCACTGACCGATTTTAACCTGGTGTCAAAAAAAGGAGTTAGGTAATCATTCTGAGTTTCCCAGCCAGTCCCCAAAAGCAAGCCTATGTGGAATGGCACGTTTTTAGCAGAAGTTTGGTAAGACCACACCTGGAAAAAAGATTGGCCTAACCCTTACAGCAATGCTGTATGAAGAGCTGCTTCTTTCAGCTCCCACCCCACCTTCATCTTCCAAATGGCATGAGAAATTCAGTCAAACATGGTGTCTTTTATTGTCAAGACTTTGTCCAAGTCTTTGGATAGGAAATGCACAAAGTGTCATAATAAACAAGTAAGCAAATATGAGTTTTAGGCTGAAAACCAGTGCTTTCTGGTGCAGCTCAGACTCTGATCATTTTTATTTGTTATGCCTTAATAGCTGTGGTCAGAAACAAGCAAAATTTGTAAGCAGCACTGTAGTTAGTTTTTGTACCAGAGGATTGCTGCAGAAGCAGGTTTGCAATTGAAAGAAGCTAGTTTATTCCCAGCTGCAGAGAGTTTTCTTAAGTGATCAATCCTCCCTGTCTGATCCAGTGATGAGTAGTTTGGAATGTTCAGGGTTTGACACTGGTGTTTTTGTGTGGAACAGATATGGACCATTTTAGAAAAATCAGAAGCTGCTAAGTATGAACAAAATAATACTTTGTGTCTAAAAAGACGCAAAGTGGATTGCATCGGATTAAACCTTTCCAGTGATTTCACTTTATTTATATCACAAGTCAAAAACAAGGACAAATTGAAGATTCTATTATAGTTAAAACATGATATTTTCCAGTTCATGTTTGTTTAGGAGAATCCTTGCTTTAAATGGAAAACTAAACACCCATCTAGACCTCTTCTTTACTAAAAGTCTCAAAGATTTTTAGTAAAGACAGCTAGGGTCAAAAAAACCCAAAAACCTCATACATGTGCTAACAAAAGTTTAGCATGCCCCAGACCTGCAGAACAGCCTGCAGAAGCTTGTTGGGTGAGGGTGTCATTTTATAATATAAGTGTTTCTTTCCATTTCTGCAGTGAAGTTACAACCTTCCTCTCTTTTTAGCTGCAACTCTCCACCTCAGGCACACATCAGTGTTGTGGGATCAGATACCTGCCAGAATCAGTGGAAACATTATGCTTCTGAGCAGTAGCTCATGACTCTTGGCTTAGCCCTTGCCTACCCACACATCACTATCCACTGGCATTCCCTGCCTCTTTCTGGAAAGGCTTTGCAAACCTTCCCTCCGTAAAGCACACTATTTTCTAATAAAGATTTCCCTATGAGACCCAGACTATCCCAATCTTTATTGGTATTGCAGCTTTCCAATGTTGTGTCAAATTCCCAAGCAATCCTTGCAACTGAATATATTGTGTAATAGCAGACTTCTGCTTGTTCCACGTTGTCAGATAATATGAGGTAGGAACAGTTGGAGCCTTGAAGATGAGTAGACCTTTATACAGAGGCACTAGAGCTGACTACAGCAATTTCACCCATCACTAAATACAACTTCTAACTGTCGATGACCAAGTTAATCCTCTTAATAGCAATCTGTTACTTTTTAATGAAAATAATTAACTGAATGATGGTCAGAAGGCCTGTTATAAATTCAGGATTCCTGTAAAGACATTTAAGAGATTGCTTGTATGAGTCAAAGCTTGTTAGTTGCAGTGCAACTCACCAAACAATAACTTGTCTGTGATCCATTACCATGCCTTATATTTATATTGGATATGCCATTGTCATGTCATTGGTACAGAATGAACTGAGAAAAGTTCTGCCATTAGATGTTTGTGCAAGATAGCTTACGCAAGCATTAAAAATGTTTTACAGCATACAAAGAAAAAGCCTAGTCAAGTTTTCATCAAAAAGAAACTGACACCCAACAACTTGCACGACCTTGTTCAGATTATAGAGCTGAAATTGCATTTTCTTATGAACATTTTCTTTAGCAGGGGAAAAATATCTGTTAGTCATAATTTTAATTACTTGTCTTACTTAAACTATTCTGTGAGATTTCAATTTCTGATTGAAATAATTGATTATCTGATTATTTAAAACCTGTCTTGAGAGTCTGTTGGGGCTTAAATCCCCCTCATTAGCAAGGACTAAAGAGTCATGAGTAGCAACATAGTGTCCCTAAGAATGAGTTAAGGCTCTGAACCTATTAGCACTGTGTCCAACCCTTGAAGTGCAACCAGCACCCATGTTTCCACCATTGGTTCTACCGATGAGGAAAGAGGATTCAGATCTATCATAGGCCTCAGACATTTCTGTGATGTCTCAGAGCACAGTAATATTGGGTCTCACTAGAAAAACTGTTCTGAAATCCTCAGGATAGAGCCAGAGAGATTGCAATAATGTTTACCTGCTGTGCAAGTGTAGCAGACACCACCACAGAGTTAATATTTCATAGCCAAGCTATGGTTGAAATGATCCTGAAGGACTTCATTTCTGGATTAAAAAGCAATGTTTTACATCATAAAAACAGAGACAGATTTCACCTCTAGAATGGGAATTGTGGTCAAAGGAAAACATATTATGGTGAGAAGGCTTTGGATATTTAAAAAAATAATTTCAGTAAGCAACAAAGGCAGCTTCTTGGTGCCCTACCAACGACTGGTTTTTGTTGTTTTTTGGCAGCAAATACATAAGCAGCTCATGTATTTGCTGCCAAAGAGGAGCAAGGCAGTTTAGAAGAATGCCTCTCGTACAATAACATATTGAGTTTTTCTCAGTGTTTGGGGATGGATTTATTGAAGGTGTTATGGTTTGGAGCTGGCTCCCTGCCAAGTCTCCAAACCTCACCACAAGGAGTACCCCCCCCACCCCAAACCAAGGGAGAAGAGGGGGAAAAAAACCGAAAGAACCGAAAACGAGAGAGAGACAAAGTAATGTATATAAATATATTTATACTTATATTTACAGTTATATACAGTTGAAATATATAAATATATATAATTTCACAGGGAAAGGGGAAGGGAAGAACAAAACCCAAAATAATATATATATATATATATATATAATATTATCCTGCTCAGTAGCCCAAGGTCTATCAACTAAAAGAATTAACAAAGAAGATCTTACTACTCTCCTTGGGACAACGCAGAATCACGCTGGGGTGACTGGTGGCTGCCGGCGGCCTCCGCCTCCCAAGGTCGACAAGGCCTTACCAGGCCTCACTCTCCAAGCCGGCAGACTCAACACAGGGAGATCTGTACCTCCAAAGCCGCCAGAAGGAAAGAGAGCGAAGGTCTTTCCTCCCTTCTTCTTATACCCCAGTTTACGTAAAAATCGTAGGGAATACCGGGTAAATCTGGGCACTTCCTTGGTTACAAGCTGGTCACCAAGGAAGGCCCAGGCCAAACTACCACAAAGGTCTTCTGGGAAACCAACAACACTTTTCAAAGAAAAAATACTCCCCCATCACAAAACACAGTAGACAGCAATAATCTGATTAAGTACCCATTTTTCCAATCACCCTGAGTGTGAGAAGCCAGAACATTGACAAGCAGTGAATACTTATTTACCCATACTAATGGCTCCATCGTGCAGATTCAACAGTAACACTGAATGTTCACTGGAGCGTAATTAATGTCATTTAGTTACAATTCAGATAATACTGCATATCTTTTCTGTTTACAATTGTCCATGGCCTACCCTCTGCCCTCTGCTTGATGCCTGCAGATGCTCTTTGAGAGATGAGTTGGAAAGAAGGTCTAGCACCTGGCTGCCAATCCACATGGATCATGGATCCATGAGTCTGTCAGCAGTGGTGCTTAATGACTATGGTAATGGGCCGTTCTGTGTAATGCCACTGGATCAAAGACAAATAACTGAAATATTCATTCCCAAATAAGGTAGCCCCTTTTCTACTCTAAGAGCAAGGCCATACAACTAAAGTTGTGTAAATGCTACTCTTGCTATGTCTGCCTTTAGCACAGCCTCTCTGAACACTTTCAATCCCAAGGCTGAAAGGTGGGCTCAGGGAGTTATCATTGCCAAACAGTGTCACAAAGCCTCTCTACAGCTATAGCTGAATTTCTACACCCTCAACATGGAATATGTGATCATTAAAGGAAATTAAATCTGTAATCATTAAAAATAAATTACCTACCTGTTCCTGTTCCTGAGGTGTTTATAGTGGAGACTGGGAACCGGGAAGATTTTAATCAAGGGAAGATCACCAAAGTCAGTGTATTGAGTTGGCTGAACAGTTAGAGATGGGAATAAAATTTACACCTTTATACCACTCATTAAAAGGTTTAACTTGGTCTGCTCCTTACTTCAAAGGAGGAACTTTCACCTTTCAGGCAGATTTCTTCCAGGCTTTCAATAGTGTTCATCTCTAAAAATTAAACAGAAATTCCCTTTGATTAACAGTATGAATCTATGTTGTTATATCTTGATGGGACAATAGTTGGCCTGCTGAAATCTTCCCAGTTATCAGCAGATCAGCAGATCTGTGTTCATATCCTGATTAAGTTGAAGAAGACCAGTACAACAGCCTGTGCAGGGATCTCTTAATTTAAGATGGATGACACCACTGAATCACTACTCATTCAGCTTTTCCCATTTCAGGTGTATGTCTATTCAAGTCAGACTGCAGAAATCCTGTGGACAGGGCAGGCTCTGTAGATACAAATTATGTGCTCCTTGCTATATAGCAGACAGACGCCGGGTTACCTTGTTTTCCCCTGATGTATGTTTTCCCCCAGCATTAAAAGATTCTGTCTTTAATGTCATTCATTCATGGCTAGGCTTCGCGAACGAAGATTTGGGAAGGCTGTATCCACATTTGTTACAAGCACGCTGGTGGCTAATGAGGCCAATACAAGGTAGACATGTCCGATTGCAAAAGGCACAGCAGAAAGACTCCTTAGGTGGTATATTCTGCAAGACACGATTCTTTCTGTGTTGTCTTTTCTCCTCGAGAGTGATCCTGCGTGCGTTCTCAAAGGCATCAGCAGCGTTATAGATAGTATGTCTCCAGGCCTCCTGATTTGAGGCCAGAGTAGACCAGTTATGTTGATCAATATGGCCAAGGCTGAGATGTTGTTTCAGGGAGTCCTTGCATCTTTTCTTCGGGGCTCCTCTCATGTGGCAGCCAGTGGCAATGTACTCCAGGTGCTAATAACACCAGCTTTACTCAAAGCATACCGTCATCTTCCACATTTCTCATTTATATTTTACAAGAAACTACCTAGATTTCCAAAGCAGTACTATCAGAACTATGAGATAATTTTCAGCGAGGTTCAGTGCCTTTGCCCTTTAGAAAGTTCTCAGCTACTGAGCTTCATAAAGAATGGGAAGCTTGACAGCATCAGACAGGAAAATTTCCAGTTGGAAAGCTCAAGAAATGGAGAAGGTAAATATATTTCTTCCCGTTGTGAGTCTAAAAGTTTGATAGTGCTGTAGTATTTCCCTCTCCTTCTTAAAGTGAGAAGGGCACAAATCAAAGTATTATCAATACAGGTCCATACAGATTGCTCCATTCCCTTTCGCCCTTTCTTGTGGGGCTGTCAAATTTCAGGCTCCAGGTGGGCAGCAGTAAACTTTACCAGCCTCTAACATATGTACTTACACAGGGAAAGGAGAAACCATGAACCCATCCAGCTTTTTCATCCAGGCCTCCATGTACTCAGGACAAATGGAATTTAAAAGCAAATTTTTAAATGCCTAAAGAATTAGTATGAATGGAGATTTAAAACTGATTTTTTTAAATGCTAAAAATTGTCTTTCTGGAGTCTGTTTATGCCTATTCAGTACCCCTGAGGGCTCTGGCTCTTCAATGAGTTTCTAACAACAATTGTATTAATACTACGTAGAAATGAGTAAAGAAATGTACAGAAGGAAGAGAGAGGAAAATCACTTTGTATTAGAAAAAAATAAGGTAGCTTTGGCTAATATAACTATTTTTATTCTGCAGGGAAAATAATAGAAGGATGTGTAAGATAGTGTAGTTAATAAGGGTAATTTCTTCACTACTGCCAGTCATGATTAATGCTGACTCGAGCTTCTGTGTGATCTCAGCCAGTCCTGTAACAAAAGGACCTTTCATCCTAAAATCACAGTCAGCACACAGCTGTTCAGGGAAGAGGTGTGCAACCCTTTTCAAGGTTCTGATTGTCTCTTGGCACAAGGGGGAGGTTTAGTGACTTAGGAGTCAACATCCTATTTTCAGCCTTATTGTTCATCACTTCTTAGAGCACTTTTGAAAAGAAGATTTCCCAGCCTGAATCACTCTCATCACCCCAAATGATAACACCCCAAAGTTTTGCCCATGAAGAGTATCTTCTTTGTCCCCTCTGGACATCCAAATAGGGAGACAGAAATTTGGTCATTGTGTAAAATGACTAAGGGGAGGAGAATAATTATCAGCACATTGAAAATTGAAGCTAGACAAATAACTGGAAACCAGCCTCCAATTTTGTATGACTGCAAAATCTGAAGGTAAAGGAAATGTTTTCATCTTGAAAATGTTAGGACATGGAGATTATGGCAAGATTTCTTTCAGAGAGCTGTAATCTATCAAACACTTAAGACTTTGGTCTAAGCAGAGGAGTAACTTTAAAGTAAAGAATCCTCAAGGTGAATTTTAATGTATTGCTATGTGCAAGTTAGTCTGAGTTATGTACCTAAGCTTTATGGATAAGTGTTTCTTCAGAAAACTCAAGGAGCTGATCCCACAAACCAGACAAAATAAAATGTACCAAGGCCAAACATGAAAAAAGCAGAGCACTCTGTAAGACCAGTTTCTTTCAGCTCTCACAGCTGATTGATGAAAACCAATTCTGATCAATTTTTGTTTATCTGCTCTGTCAAAACTTTATAACCTATAAGATTACATACAAAAAACCCAACTATAAAATCCACATCTAGGTTCCCATGAAAGTAAACAAGGAAAACAGAGCAAATAAGGTAATTTTTTCTATTTATTATTAAAGAAAAGCCACTGCAGAAATGTTATAGAAGATAATCAAATTAATATTAGATAAAGTGAAGTTTTGATCAGGAAAAGTGGAGAAATAACATGTGACTTGCAGTGTCTAAGTCTCATTGGGAGACAACAAGAGAAAAAGATTTATGAAAGCCAGCACATAAAAGTCCGTATCTCCAGGCATAACTTACAAGGATATTCACACCATCATTTAACTGGTCTCCTGAAATATCCTGTGCTGTCGATGAATGACACAGCTTTTGGAAAGCAAGAGAGAAATAGTGACAAGATAAAGGTACACTTGATACTGCTTATGCAAAGACATAGAACGACTTAGCAAGTATGACAGTGCTCTAGACTGGAACTCAAGAGAGATAGGTTCTAGTTTGCTATTGCACCCTAATTGGATAATCTTACTGGGCTTCTTAATGGGAGATAATTGTGCTTGCCTCATTCTAGAACACATCACATTCAATTGATAGGAGCTCAGTGCTAAGTGTGGGGCTCTTGTATGCAGTTGAAGGCACAGCCTGCAACCTGATGTAGCCCAGATGTGGAGTTAAACATTTCTAACAGTGGACACAAAAATTATACATTAAAATCTTTGCATTATCAGGAATCATGTCTGTTAACAAATTCTTATTTCTACAGCATCTTCATTCCTTTTTTTATCAAGGTGACATGTTTTTTGTCAAGGTAACAGAGTTGAAAAAGAAATTAAGGATAAATATGGGATGATCCAAAGTAACTGATGAGCATTGCCTGATTGAAAGCACACCTAAGGCACGTTTCTGAGAGTATTCCTCCATTGGGTATGTTTGACAGATAAAGAATTTTAATACAGAAAAAAAAAGATTAAAAAAAGTTGAGCCTTGGTTAATTATTATTTATCTAGCAAGATTTGTAAAGAAATAAATTGCTCACAGGGAATTCTATCAGATGTTTAAACTGCCCTGTGGGGTAGTTTAAAAGTCTTCTTTTTCGAATTTCAGTGTTAACTCTTTGAATGTCCACTGAAGACTATTTCATTAATGTTCAGTAGCAGATCTACAGTTGTAGATGTGACTTGCAATTCAGAGGGCCCAACATGCAAGTATTTTCTGGTGCACAGTCTTATGCTTTAAAATGCTCCAGCTTAGAGCATAAAGTAAGTGCAGAACTGATCTTCCTGGCACTATTCCAGCACAGCTGAAATTAATTATAGCACTTCAAATGAAAGGCATAACAAAGAAATAACTGAAACCTTTTCAAACTAAGCATGTCTACCATGTGAGAAGGATTTAATCACGCATAGCTGAGGTGTATGAATTAGTAGCTCGGGCCCAATGGATAAGCAAAGAGGTAGTGTGGGCAAATAAACTGAAAGGCTAGAGAAACAGAAAGGTTTTCTAATATGTATCACAGAACAACATCAGAGATGCAATTATGTAATAAAGTCACCCTGATAGATTTCCTGGAGCTGTAAAATGAGTACTATAAAGCATGGAGCCACAAGACCTGCAGCAGGAAATCTTTTACAGATATTGCATTTTTTCATGGTTGTGTTATTGTCCAAATGTATGCATATGTGTGTGTGTGTAGATACTGCATTTTTTCATGGTTGTGTTATTGTTGAAATATATGTGTGTGTCATATACATATACATAGGCATAGATAGATAGATAGATAGATAGATAGATAGATAGATAGATAGACAGACGAAATTTGTCCTAGATTCAGCCAGGACAGGGTTAATTTTTTACAGTAGCCAGGAAAGAGGAATGGCTAGACCCTAATGTTATTCAATACCATCTCACATGACTTGTGAGGGGTGGGGGTAAGGGACTTGCTTCACCATTTCCTGTGGGGGGAGAAAGCATGGTGGGTTAAACAGTTTGGAACTGGTTTACCTTTTTACATTTAAATTGTTTCTTTGTCTTATATGTTTTGTTATTAATATTATTGCTGTTACTGTTGGTTTTCTTATCTCATTGCTGTTTCCAGTAAGTTGTTCTTATCTCAACCCATGATTTTCACCTTTTTGTGCCTCCAGCTCTCAACTTCATCCCTGAAATGGGAAGGGAGAGGGGAAGCAAGGGGAGTGTGCAAGTAGAGTCTGGTTTGGGAGAGTCTCAGTGGGGGCACTGAATTGGGGAGTACTATTCCTAAACCATG
The DNA here is from genome assembly GCF_003984885.1 of Neopelma chrysocephalum. Lineage (NCBI taxonomy): Eukaryota > Metazoa > Chordata > Aves > Passeriformes > Pipridae > Neopelma > Neopelma chrysocephalum. The sequence continues at coordinate 63,888 of NW_020924883.1, read as the reverse complement.
ACCAAATTATATATTAAATCCAATAAGGTATTTGAGAACCTGGGTTTCCATGTTATATCCTCTAAATACATATCAGAAAGACACAAGAGGATTACAATAACCAAATCTGTAGTGGTCTGAAAAACTACAAGATAGTAGACCACATTATTTTTTTCTAGAAAGTGATAGATATGCATCAATACAACAAGTTATCTGAGTAATATGTAGAAACATTCAGACTCCTACTGAATTCTATGTCTAACAGCTTTTCTAATGTTTTCATTTTTAGTCCTTTATAAAGTAATCAGTCATACAAGATGCAGCATTGCAGTTCAGAAATGCTACACTAGTTCTATTGAACTAGTCAGTTTGCATGATTTGGCCTATATGAGCATGCATGGGATTACCTAAACGTATGTAAACATATATAATATATATATACACATACAAAATGCTCTTTGGATAATGAGAACTATAAAAATGTATGAACATGTATGCATACAAAGATTTTTGTTTCCCTGATCTCATCAGGAGACTGTTCATTTTCTCCCAGTTCTGAACTTCTTCCCAGTTAGTGCTGATCCCAGAACAGCCTCTGGGAAGGACTGCCTCCATGTTTTATGTGGTTCTGTCACTGGCTTTTGGCTTGTCTTTTGTTTTTCCCTTTCTTCAGGAGCCACGCAAACCTTTACAAAATGAAAATTATATCTTTGCCTACATTTTGGGTACCTTAGGTTTCACCCAGAGTTGGCTTGATATTCTAGTTGGTATGCCTTTATAACTATACTATTCCCATTCCCTTAAGCATGGAAGTACCATCCTAGCTCATATCTCACACCTGAGGTTTCAACCATTAAAAAATTTGTTAATACAGTTTAATATGTAGTAAAAAACACAATGAACAGAGAACACAATTTGTGGTATTTTAGAAGTTTTTTCTTCTAGAAATTGTTTTAAATTGATACCAGTAGTTGCTTGTACAGTGCCTTTGCTCTTCAAATATAAGGAACTCATTGAAACTGAGAGCCAAAACCGAGTCATTCCACACTTGTATTTTTAGTCCTGAAGTTCACTGTATTTGCCAAATCTGGGTTTTCCAGCAGCAATGCAAGTGGAAAGAGTTTCTCCATATTGAAGTATCCATAGAAACTGCAGGGTTTATGTATTATATAGGACATTTTGCCCAGCCTCTTCCATTACTCAAAAATGAAGGAACAGCCAATTCTCTAAATATATAGACTCAGTTACAATAAATTTTCCCAAAATAAACTCACATAAAAGACCAATCTTGAGCTTTATAAAACTGTGTGATATATTGATTTACTGTTCTCACATGATGATGCACACAGATACAGTATATATTCATACTTACCAAATTAATATCTCTGCTCTAAGAATATAAAGCAGCTTACCATTTGTACCAATGTTTTAATTAATATTCAGTAAATAAAGAGGCAAACTTTACACTTCAGCACTATAGTAGAACTAGTGTATTCATGATCTAGAAATGTTTATGTCTTTATCTTAGTTTTAAGGTAACAGTCCATATGATACAATTTTTTTTACAAGTCCAAATGTGCAATTTGGCACCAAGTTTTGATTCAGCCTAAATGAGAACCTAGGTCCATTTTGTATGGAGTCTTCCATCAGTAGCTTGGGACGGGGCAAAATACACTATAGCTGGAGTTTTAGGAAGCACCAACATGTCTCTGACTAAGAGAAGCTTGCTCAAGTCCATCTCCTCATGTAACATACCCCCACCCATGACAGCACAATCTTTATGCTGCAGCTTAAAATCAGGCTCATGTTGCAGCTGCACCTAAAGACATTATGTAATGAATATTCCTTGGTAGCACTGGTTTTGATGGAACTTTCCATGGTGAATCTTTAAGAATCTCACCAGTTCAAATGATGCAAAATAAATAACATTAACAAGAACAACAAGAATCACTCTCTGTCAAATTCACATGGGAAAAAACTAATAAATAAAAAACTAAATTAATAAGCACTAGAAACTACCAAGTCTGAGTGTCCTGGTTCCCCAAGGGAGCCAGTACTTGTTTTCCTGATGCCACACAGAAATGTGCTCATTTCAGTAATTCAAAATAGATCTAATTCCTTTCCCTTTTTTCAGCCTGGTGCTTTTTTTTCCTTCCTTTTTTTTTCAATTGTGAGATGTTGATCTGAAATAAACAAATTTTTTTCTACCAGGGGAATATCTTGATGATTCCCAAGAATGTCAGTTGTGTGAAGCATCCTGTCAGAAGTGCACTGGACCTGAATCAGACAACTGCATCAGCTGCCTACTTACAAGGTAATTATCTCCTAGCACAGAGCAGTACAAAGATCTCACATCATCATCTGGAGAAATGGCTGTATTGTATTTAGCACTAGCTTGCAGAGTTAACTAAAGAAGCAAGCAATGACTAGGGCAAACAAAACCAGGGCGAGAAAACAATTTTTATGGGAACATGACAGTTGGTTACACAAGTAGGTAATGTTTAGCAGCATGATTCCCACAGATAAAGAAAAATTCCTTTTAATATGTAAAATAGCCTTGCTTTCATTGTCATCCTTTTGAAATCATAATTGCTGGAATCACAACAATGAAAAAATTAACAAGAATGTAGGGCTTTTGCACAACTATGGAACTTGGCACAAGGCATGAATATGGATGCTGAGGCTAGCAATAGGCTAATTTGGGAGATATTCATAGCACCTAAACATCATCCCCTAGCTGAGGTGTTATCCATGAATTAGGCTGATATTTGTAAACTGCCATGGGGAGTGAACAGAATTAGAAAGAAGCTTCTCCACAGGACACTGCAGATCAGAGGTTTGTGTTTGGGTCATCTCACACATAATCCAGGAGGCTACTGGTTTACAACTGGTGTCCTACTCATAGCTGTATTCTCACACCAGTAACTGGTTCTGTTGCACTGGATTGCATTGTAGCCAGTTGATATTTGCGCTGGTATGAAATCAGGATCAGATCCTGTTAAGGCAAGAAAAAAAACTGACCAAGCAATCCTGCAATTTGCCCTGAAATTATCTATGATATGACTATGCTAATGAAAGGCACACCAGGACCAATGGAGTCCAAACAAATTCATAATTAGGAAACATTAATTAATTAATTAATAATTAAGGTATCGTACATCAGAAATGACAGCAGAGGAAATCTAGGCAGAATTTTGGAGGGTGGAGTGTATTTCTCCCATTCACAATGGCATTTAAATTAGATTGTCTGTGCTTCCTTGCAACCTGTATTGTGTACTTTACACAGAGTTATTTGCAAAGCAAAGAAGGAACTGAACATCATTGTGCTGAAACACCCAGGTGTTTGCAGTGATGACATCTTTGTGATCTCTTGGAAGGGTGCTGCTGTAGCCCCTGTAACAAATTCTCTAACAATTTTAAATTTTGGTATCTAAGGTTTCAAAAAAGTTTCTGTGATCCTTCTGCACATTATGCAAGCTGTTAGAAAAAACCATATTAAATGGGAAAGCCAAAATTAAAAATAAATAATAAAGAAAAATCTTGCCCAGAGGCTCTAGAGTTCCATATGAAAATTCAGCATAGATTTCATCTTATTTCATAATAAAATCAGTTAGATCATTTGACAAATGAAATTGCTGTTACCAGTTTAAAAAAAAAAAGGGAAAGAAAAAAAAAGAAGAAAAAAAATGGAACTGTGGTTTTTTCTCCAGCCAAATTGATTTTCACAAAATTCTTTGTCCATGTTTACTGTTGGAGCTATAAAAGTTAGTGACAAGATCTGACCATTAGGGTGTCTTTCATTAGAGGCAACATAAAAAAATGCAAGAAAAACTTACTTTACCACTGTGTGAGCTGTCTGTAAGGATGGCTATCATAACAGCCAGCACATGTAGTTGAACTCAGTAATATTTGCATGCCACGTAAGCATAGCACAGCTACCTCCAGTACCTCTGTCACATTGTTTCATTTGCAAAGAAACCAAACAGAAGGGGCTGTATGAAGACATGAATATTAGTCTTAAATATGTGGGCATAGATATATGAGCTATAGTCTGTAGAGGACTATCTTGCTGTCAGACTCTAGAGCAGAGATACATCTTTGCTGAATTCTTCATATACCCATACAAGTGTCTCCCTGACTCCCTCAAGCAGCCTGCCTTCAACCTCGCAACTATTTTTGTTCAATGTCTAAGTCTGCTTTGCTACTTGCACTTCAGGAAGGCATGACACCCTATTCTTCTACCTTCACACTTCATAAGCCCAGACTTTTCAAATCATGGTAAAATTTAAATGGTTTCAAGACATTTGAGTTTTAAACTCTGCAGATATTTTTCTCCTTTCAGAATAAATCCAACAATGATCATAGCAACTCAAATTTATGAAGGCATATTCCAGACATTCTTTAATGCCATTGTCTGGCTACAAAAAAGCATGCATTGTCTTATTGTTACGGATAGCCTACTGTTGCCAAGTGTACAGAAAAGCTCAAAGCCTGCACTAACATCCAGAATGGTGCTCAGCTTCTCTAGAAACTGAGTCCCAAGTCCTCAGATACCAAAGTGGTCCAAGCAGTTAAGTGTGGAGGATTGCAGCCTCTCTTTTCTTACTTTCTTAATTACACAAACACTGTCAAAATTTAGCCAACTTTATTTTATATTCTTTTAATATACGAATATGAACTGATGCTTTTCTATTTTTCTCCAAGCAGATTAAAACAGTAGACATTAAGTAGCAGTGAAAAATGGACCATAAATGTCTTTACATAAAAGAATTCTTTAGCAAATGTTTAATTATCCAGTGAAAGGAGAACATTCAGCAGCATAAGTCCTAAGTGTTTGTAGATATGTGTCCTGATTCTAGGCAGGACAGAGTTAAGGACCTGGAGGTTATTCTATATTATATTTCTGGGGGCAGGGGGAAAAGAGTCCCTTTTCAGGTCACGTAGCATGGCACAGTCAGGTATTGTTTGGAGTTCCACAATGGTATAGTGATGAGCACTCGCATGTGAGTCTTTTGCCAGTTGTACACTCTGTTATTCATATTGTTGCTGTTCCTGTTTGTTTTCTTATTTCATTGCTGTTTCCATTAAATTGTTTTTATCGTAATCCATGTTCTTTGCCTTTTGTGCCTCCAATTCTCCTCTCCAGCCAGCTGTTGGCGATGGGGTTGGGGGAGTATGCAAGCAGAGCATGGTTTGGAGTGTTTTGGTGAGAGCATGAAAATGGGGAACACCATTGCTAAACCACGACAGTCCTATTTGGTGCCCAATGTGACGCATGAAGGGTTGAGGCAGAAGCAGATCTGCCCAGAGTAGGTTGGAACAAATTTAATCAAAGAATTTCTTGTATTAGGTCCAGAGGCACTGGTCACAATGTTGCTTGGTCTGCTCACATGGTTGTAGTACCTAATCATATATGTGTTTCCATATATGCACTATATGCTCCTAGCAATGTTCTTTTTCAGAGGACAGAGAAGGATCAGGATTACTTTGTTGCTGTACTGTGTGATATCAACTTATGACATGATAACATCAGCGGCAAGGAGGGTCATTTAGTATGTATATTCAGTGTTACTCTCCTACTCTTATCTCGGGCACTACCTTTGAGAGGCCATTAACAATCATACTCAGTGGGGAGAACAGGGGTTAATGATTTTCCCCAGCTTTTCCTTCTTCAGAACTGTTACGATAGCTTTTGAGAATTTTGAATTTCCTGTGGATGTTAAGGAAAGTATGCTCTTTTGCTGTGTCTTCCACGTCTCCTCAGTATGGTCTATATCATGTTTAGAGTCAGTACAGCGAACACCATGTTCAGAGTCAGGACAGAGTTCAAAGAAGGTCATTCAGAGATCGACCCTGAGGGCAGCTAGTCACGAGTGGTACAGAACATGGGAGAAAATGGGCCAGTTTTGGGGGAAATTCTCTGCTCCAATCATTTGGAAGTTCATCCATAAGCAGCTATAGGACCCTGATAAAGTGACAGAATATTTGCAAGGAGAATGCTGTGGCAACGCAGTAGAGGACCAATTTACTGAATTGTGCTGGGCCCTGGCTACTATTTATTGGGACACTACTTGTCACTAGACCACACTCAGCAGGAGAAGGAGGAAAGCAGTCCAACAGGCACTGTAGCCACTCCAAGACCAAATCAGTTTGCTTAGTGAAGTATGAAGATGTAGCAGGACTCTCAGAATAAGCCAAAGATGCAGGGCCAGAAATAATCACCTGATCCCTATCCTTGAGTGAGCTGCGAGCTATGTGAAAAGATTTCAACTGCAAGTCAAGTGAGCCCCTGATGACCTGGGCTGCTCCAATGCTGGGATATTGCCACCCATGATGTGAAATCAGATGGTAGTGAAGCCAAGTAACTGGGACTCCTGTCCCAGGACATTGGCATTGACATTTTGAAATTGGGAAGACGACAGAGACTCTCAGCCTTTTGGAAGTGACTCTGTCAAGTCTGAGAGAAAGGTATTCTCACAAAGATGAGTGTGCCCAAGCAGGTGAAATGCCATGGAGAAAGGAATCCAGTACCTGAGAGAATTAGCTGTGCTGGAGGTTATCTATAAGGACTCAAATAATGTTCCCTGTAGATCCAGTGTACACAATCTATGTGGTGGAAATTTTTATGGAGCATGCCATCATCGCACACCAACTCATTGGCATTGATATCGATGAAATAAGGAGAACAAAGAGTACTTAAGGTGGCTACCTGATTCCACAGGTATGAACATCAGTGTGCCCAGGTGGCCAAGAAGGCCAATGGCATCCTGGTCTGGATCAGGAACAGTGTGGCCAGCAGGTCCAAAGAAGTGATTCGTCCCCTCTACTCAGCACTGGTGAGGCCACACCTCGAGTACTGTGTCCGGTTCTGGGCCCCTCCGTTCAGGAAGGATACTGAGGGGCTGGAGCAGGTCCAGAGAAGAGCAACAAGGCTGGTGAAGGGATTCAAACACAAGTCCTATGAGGAGAGGCTGAAGGAGCTGGGGTTGTTTAGCCTGGAGAAGAGGAGGCTCAGGGGAGACCTCATCACTCTCTACAGCTATCTGGAAGGAGGTTGTAGCCAGGTGGGGGTTGGTCTCTTTTCCCAGGCAGCTATCAGTAGGACAAGAGTGTGTCCTACACTAAGCTGTGCCAGGGGAGGTTTAGGTTAGATATTAGGAAGAAATTCTTTACAGAAAGGGTAATCAGGCATTGGAATGGGCTGCCCAGGGAAATGGTGGATTGTCCATCCCTGGAGGTTTTTAAGATGAGACTGGATGTGGCACTTAGTGCCATGGTCTAGTAACCACAGTGGTGTTGGATCAAGGGTTGGACTTGATGATCTCAGAGGTC